>NC_137121.1:23641231-24006231 GCF_949357685.1 Gobio gobio
TAGAACAAGGGATTGTGATAAAAGGCGAACATATTGGTGTGTTTCCGCTGGTTAATCCGGCAAAGAAAGTGGTGATTTCCAATGTTCCCCCGTTCATTAGCGATGAGGTTCTGGAGCGCGAATTAGCGAGACATGGGCAAATAGTTTCAGCAATTAAAAAGATACCACTGGGTTGCAAATCACCGTTTCTGAAACATGTTGTTTCTTTTCGTAGACAGCTATTTATGATTTTGAAGGGTGATGTAGATGAACTAAACTTGGCATTAAAGTTCAAAGTGGAGGGTTTTGAATATGTGATTTTTGCCACAACTGAGATTATGAAATGTTTCAGGTGTGGAGAGACAGGACATCAAGTGCGGTTTTGTCCAAAGCAGAATGAAGTGGGCCAGAATGAAGTGGGCCAGAATGAGGTGAATAGTCAGAATGATCAGGTTACAAATGAAGTTGAGCAAACTGTAAGTACACAGAAGTCTAGTGAAGCTGTAATAATGGACAAGGATAAAAGTACTGAGTTAAATGGGATGAGTGTTGATACTGATTCAAAGACACTGGAGGGGGAAGTGTTGAGAGAAGTGATTGGAGCTACGGTAGATGAGGGCAGTGTGATGATGATGGAGGATGAAGAAAGGGTGTTCAAAGTTCCTGTGGTAAAGAGGAAATCGAAGCAGAGTGAAAGAGGGACACAATCGAAAAGACAAGTAATGAGTATTCAAGGATCAGAGAAGGATGGAGGGGATGATAGCTCAGAGGACTCATCAGATGATTCCTCTTCTGAGGACTCTTCTCTGGCGAGCTTTGGGGAAGCGGAGTGGTCAGCTGGTGCTGGGTCAGTGAGTGAGAGGCAGGAGCCCAGCGATATACGCTGGAGAAGGTTCAGCGGTTCTTGAGCATAACTAAAGGCAAACGGAATGTGGTAGTAGATGATTTTTTTCCGGATAGAAAACTCTTTATGGAATCAGCACGGGCGTTGATGAGTGAAAGAGGGGATGGAGGGCTAACAAGTCAAGAATTCCATAGATTGAAAAAGCTGGTACAAAAGTTACGTGCAGAACAAATGTGACTGGATTTGTGAGGTAAATTTCAAGTTGATGTATTCTGATTTTTATTCTTCTTTAATTGTAAATTTTATGATTGGTTTCTTTTATATATTTTTTATGATTGACTTGAAATTTGCCACACTAAATGTAAACGGAGCAAGGGATATTAGGAAAAGGAGTCAATTGTTCCAGTTAATGAAATTGAAAAGTATAGATATAATGTTTGCTCAAGAAACCCATAGTAATGATGTAAATGAAGTGGACTGGAGAAGGGAGTGGGAGGGGGTGTCTATCCTGAGTCATAAGAACAGCACAAGTGCTGGGGTTGGAGTGTTTTTTGCAAATAAGTGTCTGCCAATTTCATATGAGGTGGAAGAAGTGGTGAAAGGAAGACTTTTAAAAGTTACAGCAAAATTTGATGTTGCAACCTTTGTTTTAATAAATGTGTATGCCCCAGTTCTGGCAATAGAGAGAATGCTGTTTTTAGAGACACTTTCAAATACTATACAGAGTTGTGATCCTGACCATTACCTCCTGGTTGCAGGAGATTTTAATTGTACGACTAATGATATAGATCGAAATCATCCAGAGCCGCATACGGCTTCTAGGTTGTCATTGATTCGATCGATTGAAACCAATGAGTTAGTGGATGTGTGGAGAAATATGAATGAAAATACGAAACAATATACATGGCTACAAATAAGGGAAGGTGGGATCTCAAAGGCAAGGTTGGATTGCCTGTATGTTTTTGAACATCAACTACAAATTGTAAAATCATGTTGTATTAATCCTGTGTGTTTCTCTGATCATTCCATGGTGATTGCAAGTGTTTTTATACGGTGTTTAAAAATTAAAAGTGCCTATTGGATTTTCAATAGTGCTTTGTTGCAAGATGTACATTTTAAGGAGTGTTTAGGTTTTTTCTGGAGGGAGTGGAGAGGTAAAAAGACAACATTTTCAAGTGTACAGCAATGGTGGGATTTGGGGAAGAAGCAAATACAGCAATTATGTGTGCAATACAATTTCAATGTCACCCAGAAAATGGTTAAAAAATGAAAACTTTAGAAAATGATATTTTGGAGCTTGAAAATGGCAGTGATTTGACTGGAAATCAAGTGAATGCTTTGATTGGAAAGAAAGCAGAATTAAAGGATCTGTTAGGTAGTAAAGCACAGGGGGCATTGATCAGATCTCGTTTTCAGAATTTATCTGAAATGGATGCTCCATCCAAGTTTTTTTTCAGCCTGGAAAAGAAAAATGGCCAAAGCAGAACCATTCACTGTCTTAGGGCAGACAATGGGCAAGAGCTCACTGAGACGGCTGATGTGCGCAGGAGGGCTGCTGAGTTCTATAAAGAGCTGTTTAAATGTGAGTATGCAGAAGATCATGAGCTGTTGCAAGAGTTTCTCGGAGGCCTACCCCAAGTGCAGGAGGAGGCAAAGAGAGAGTTGGTGAGCAAGCTATCTCTGGGAGAGTTGCATGCAGCCGTAATGAGCATGGAGAATGGGCGGGCTCCAGGGTTAGATGGTCTAACTGTTGATTTTTATAAAGCTTTCTGGGATCTGTTGGGCAATGATCTGTTGGAAGTTTTCTGTGACAGCATTGCTAAAGGGCAACTGCCTTTGAGCTGCAGGCGGGCAGTATTGACCCTTTTACCCAAGAAAGGAGATCTGAAAGAAATCAAAAACTGGAGACCCGTTTCCCTGCTTTGTGTGGATTTTAAGATTTTATCGAAAGCTTTGGCCAACAGGCTGAGAAAAGTGATGGAGCAGATCATACATGCGGATCAGTCCTACTGTGTGCCTGGCAGATCCATTCTAGAAAATATTGGACTAATTCGAGATATTTTTGATATAGCTAAAATCACTGGTGAAAGTTTTGGACTGGTCTCATTAGACCAAGAGAAGGCTTTCGACCGAATTGAGCATCAATATTTATGGATAGTGCTTGAGGTTTTTGGTTTTCCTCAGCCTTTCATAGAAATGATTAAAGTAATGTATGGTGACATTGAGAGTGTAGTAAAGGTCAACGGTGGCTTAAGTGCACCCTTAAAGGTTAGAAGGGGCATTCGGCAAGGCTGTTCAATGTCAGGAATGTTGTACTCAATTGCAATTGAACCTTTTTTATGTAAATTAAGAGAGTCTCTAGAAGGTTTTTTATTGTCCAGAGAACAAAAGTTTTATTTATCTGCCTATGCGGATGATGTAATGGTAGTAGTTAAGGGGAACACTGATGTGGAAAAGGTTAAAGAGATAGTAGGATTGTATGGGAAAGTGTCTTCAGCGAAAGTGAACTGGTCTAAATGTGAAGCGGTGGAAGTAGGTAGGTGGACTCAAGGAAGGCCAAGTTTGCCAGGTGGATTGTCATGGGCTACTGAGGGGGTTAAATATTTGGGAGTTTTTTTAGGGAAGGAACATTTTGTTATGAAAAATTGGGAAAGGGTTATAGAGACGGTTGAAGGGAAATTGAAAAAGTGGAAATGGCTATTGCCGAGAATGTCTTTTAGAGGGCGTATCCTAATTATTAATAATCTGGTAGCAGCAACCTTATGGCATCGTTTGGCAGTCCTTGAGCCACCTACAGGTCTTCTATCTAAAGTTCAGGCTCTAATTGTTGATTTTTTTTGGAATAGGATGCACTGGGTACCACAATGTGTTTTATGTTTAAAAAGGGATCTGGGTGGGCAGGGTTTGCTGCATCTAGAAAGTCGCAAAACAGCTTTTAGATTACAGTTTATTCAGAAATTTTTGTACGGTAAATGCAGTGCGAGGAAAGCCGGTATAAGTCTTATTTTGAAAAAAGTAGGGGATTTGGGTATGAGTGAAAATTTGTTTTGGATCAAATGTGAAACCAGAGACATAAAAAGTCTTCCCTCATATTACCGCAGTGTTTTGAGAGCCTGGTCATTAGTAAGAACTGTAAGGATTGCGTCTATGCCATCGCTTCATTGGCTACTGGAGGAGCCTTTAATCAAAGGGGCAAGGCTGGATGTGGCTGCACAGACGATGCCTGGACTGACAAGCATTCTAATAGCAGCAAAAATGACTACTTTGCGACAACTGATAAGAGTTGCTGGGAATGATTTTGAAAATGTAGGAGATGTGGCGCAATGTCTGGATCTCAAATCACAGAGGATCGTGGATCTTTTTCTGGACAACATAAAAGAAAAGCTGAATGATGAAGACATGTTGTTAATCAGGAACTTTGGTAGAGGATTATTCACACCTGAAGAAAGTGACATTTTTCCAAGTATGGACATTTTACCAACGTTCACGGAGGAGGAATTTTCCCATCAATTTTTTACATTGAAAAGTTTTGCAGGGTTGGGTTTTTGTGATGTGAGTGGGAAAAAGTTGTATGAAGTATGTGTTAAAGTACTGAATAAAGAGAAGCTGAAAGTGCGGGTAGAAACGCCATGGGCTGCTCATTTTGGGGTGGAAGAGAGCTGTAGACCTGTGTGGAGGACTATGTACAAGCCACCGTTGACCAAACCGGAGGGGGATTTGCAGTGGAGGATCCTGCACGGGATTGTTGCTGTAAATGCGTTTGTTAGCATCATTAATCCAGCAGTGGAGAGTAAATGTCCTTTTTGTGAACAGAGGGAAACCATTTTTCACTGTTTTGTTCACTGTGACAGGCTGAAGAGTTTATTTTTGAGTCTTAATTTCATGTTTGTGAACTTTAAGGTTATTTTTTCAAAGGTCGGGTTCATTTTTGGAAAAGAAAAGAGAAAGAAAGGACAACTTATTAACTTTGTTATTGGAAAAGCAAAAATGGCTATTTATCTGACAAGAAAGGACAGAATAGAAGGTGAAAGTTGTCGGGATGTAGTACAAGTGTTTAAGAGTTTAATTAAAGTAAGAATTAAGTTTGATTTTATGTTCTATAAAAATATGAAGGACATTAAAGAATTTGAAAATGTCTGGGATCATAAAGAAATGCTATGTTCTGTTAAAGATGGAGAATTAACTTTTGCCAAATGTCTTGAGTGAAGTGTAAGTTTGTTCACTGTTGTAAAATTGTTTCAAAATAAAGTGTTATAAAATTCAAAATTCTCTCTCTCTCTCTCTCTCTCTCTCTCTCTCTCTCTCTCTCTCTCTCTCTCTCTCTCTCTCTCTCTCTCTCTCTCTCTCTCTCTCTCTCTCTCTCTCTCTCTCTCTCTCTCTCTCTCTCTCTCTCTCTCTCTCTCTCTCTCTCTCTCTCTCTCTCTCTCTCTCTCTCACACACACACACACACACAGACACACACACACACACACACACACATATATACATGCATCAAATATAGATATAACATAATTTAATGACTTAAACCATTTCTCTCCCTTGCTTAGAGCCAGCCTGGGACAGAGCCCATAAATAGCAGGCTATGCGCCTGATTTTGGAAGGCAGCTCCAGGGCCAGGAGCACTTATTTTCTAAAAGTAAGAGTTATGTGCATGTTTAAGGTTATTGCTACAGAATACATTGGGTGTCAAGTTTATTTGTTTGTTCGTGAATGTTTTCTTAATTTCCTGTCAGAAAAACATTCTTAAAGGAGCCAGTGCAGTCTTCGGGCCCTACTTGGTGGGAGAGTGCCACTGGACCCTCTTTGTAGGTTGCTGTTATGTAGAGACTATTAGGCCCATTTCACACCGGGTGTGTGGCGTGTCCGTTTTATTTCGGCTCCCCATTGACTTCCATAGTAGGGAAAAAAATACTATGGAAGTCAAAGGGGTCCATTAACTGTTTGGTTTCCAACATTCTTCAAAATATCTTCTTTTGTGTTCAGCAGAACAAAGAAATTTACAAAGGTTTGGAACAACTTGAGGGTGAGTAAATGATGACAGAATTTTCACTTGTTAACTGTCACTTTAAGTCCCATTGATAATGATTTGCAGTTAACAGGATATAGATCATGAACCAAGCGACTACCTTCTGTTTAGTTTGGAACGTGTAGTCGATGATTTAGTTCAGCTCAGTGCTGACATGGATGTAGACTTGAATCGAGAAGGGTCTTGACCGCAGAGCCACAGTTTTACCCCATGTAACGTACTGCTCTGAGAAGGAAGGTAGAAGATCCAAATGCAGCTTTATTGGAGGGGTAATCCACACTCGTAGTCAAAAACAGGCAAGAGGTCATAACAGGTAAGCTGTCCAAACAGGCAAATGGGTAATCCACGGAACAGGCAAGAAATCCAAAACCAAGAGACATGAAACCAGGGAGAATGCTCAGAAATGCAGTATAGACAAACAAGACTTAGCAATGATTGACAGAATGAACAGGCTTATATAGGGTGAGCTAACTAGGTAATGGGGTGCAGGTGGATGTAATCAATGGGTGTTGAAGAGTCCGGGCAAAGGATTATGGGAGATGTAGTCCTTGATGGAGTGACAGTCTGGAGTGGAGTGCCCTCAGGTGGTTCTCATGGGCACTCACACAGGACGAATTGTGACACAGCCCCCCTCCTAAGGAATGGCTTCCAGACACTCCTATAATAATAATCCCGGAGGGAGGTGGAGCGGAGGCGGACCCGGGGGTGGGATGGAGGGCCAGGCCCATGGAGCGGAAGAGGGCCTGGAGACAGAGCAGAAGACCAGGAAGGAGCAGGCTGAACAGATGACCAGGGTGGTGCAGGCCAGACAGATGACCAGGGTGGCGTAGGCGGGAAAGATGACCAGGCTGGCGTAGGCAGAGCAGGCAGCCAGGGTGGAGCAGACGACCACCACAGCAGCGCAGACGGTCTTGAAGCCCCCCACGGTGGAGCAGACGACCACCACATCAACGCAGACGAGGTTGAAGACCCCCACGGTGGAGCAGACGACCACCACATCAGCGCAGACGAGGTTGAAGACCCACATGGTGGAGCAGACGACCACCACATCAGCGCAGACGAGGTTGAAGACCCCCACGGTGGAGCAGACGACCACCACATCAGCGCAGACGAGGTTGAAGACCCCCATGGCGGAGCAGACGACCACCACAGCAGCGGAGACGGGTTTGAAGACCCCCACGGTGGAGCAGACGACCACCACATCAGCGCAGACGAGGTTGAAGACCCCCATGGCGGAGCAGACGACCACCACAGCAGCGGAGACGGGTTTGAAAAACCCCACGGTGGAGCAGACTGAGCAGGTGGCCCGGTCGGAGTCCTCCCTGTATTCGGGACAGGAGATGGAGTCCTCTCTGGACTGGTGACTGGAGGCGGAGTCCTCTCTGGACTGGTGACTGGAGGCGAAGTCCTCTCTGGACTGGTGACTGGAGGTAGAGTCCTCTCTGGACTGGTGACTGGAGGCGGAGTCCTCTCTGGACTGGTGACTGGAGGCGGAGTCCTTTCTGGACTGGTGACTGGAGGCGGAGTCCTCTCTGGACTGGTTACTGGAGGCGGAGTCCTCTCTGGACTGGTGACTGGAGGCGGAGTCCTCTCTGGACTGGTGACTGGAGGCGGAGTCCTCTCTGGACTCGGGACACGGGCCGGAGCCCTCTCTGGACTCGGGACACGGGCCGGAGCCCTCTCTGGACTTGGGACACGGGCCGGAGCCCTCTCTGGACGCAGGTCTGTGCCTGGAGCCCTCTCTGGACGCAGGTCTGTGGCCGGAGCCATCTCTGGACGCAGGTCTGTGGCTGGAGCCGTCTCTGGACGCTGGTCAGTGGCTGGAGCCGTCTCTGGACGCTGGTCAGTGGCTGGAGCCGTCTCTGGACGCTGGTCAGTGGCGGGAGCCATCTCTGGACGCTGGTCAGTGGCGGGAGCCATCTCTGGACGCTGGTCAGTGGCTGGAGCCATCTCTGGACGCTGGTCAGTGGCGGGAGCCATCTCTGGACGCTGGTCAGTGGCTGGAGCCATCTCTGGACGCTGGTCAGTGGCTGGAGCCGTCTCTGGACGCTGGTCAGTGGCTGGAGCCGTCTCTGGACGCTGGTCAGTGGCAGGAGCCATCTCTGGACGCTAGTCAGTGGCGGGAGCCATCTCTGGACGCTGGTCAGTGGCGGGAGCCATCTCTGGACGCTGGTCAGTGGCGGGAGCCATCTCTGGACGCTGGTCAGTGGCTGGAGCCATCTCTGGACGCTGGTCAGTGGCGGGAGCCATCTCTGGACGCTGTTCAGTGGCTGGAGCAGCCATCTCTGGACGCTGGTCAGTGGCTGGAGCAATCTCTGGCGTGGCGGCGGCCATCTTGGCAGAGGACTCTGGCGTGGC
The DNA here is from genome assembly GCF_949357685.1 of Gobio gobio. Classification (NCBI taxonomy): domain Eukaryota; kingdom Metazoa; phylum Chordata; class Actinopteri; order Cypriniformes; family Gobionidae; genus Gobio; species Gobio gobio. Next base: position 23,649,440 of record NC_137121.1, read on the forward strand.
GGCGGCCATCTTGGCAGAGGGTTCTGGCATGGCGGCGGCCATCTTGGCAGAGGGTTCTGGCATGGCGGCGGCCATCTTAGCAGAGGGTTCTGGCATGGCGCCGGCCATCTTGGCAGAGGGTTTTGGTATGGTGAATACAGGACAAGGAGGCACAGAAAACCTAGGACTAGCGATCCTCAGCACCGGACATGGCGAACACGGTGTTGGGTTTTGTTCACAGCTCCTCGCTGGAGCTTGATACATGGAACCCCCTCCCAAAAACCGTTTAGGGGAAACGTCCTCCTCTATTTCTCCAACAATGTAGGAGGAACCACTTAACGACAGTGCATAGTCCAGAAACTGAGTGAGTGATCCACGAGGACCATCACGGATCAACTTTGATTGATATTGTTCATTAAGACCATAACAAAAGAAATCAATGAGTGCACAGTCCGGGAGATCAGAGAAATTAGCAATAGCTAAAAAGGCCTGAATGTGTTTCTCGAGTAACTGGTTACCTTGACGTAGACGGATTATTTGAAGTGCTGGATCCATGATGGCTAAGTCTTCTATAACGTACTGCTCTGAGACAGAAGGTAGAAGATCCAAATGCAGCTTTATTGGAGGGGTAATCCACACTCGTAGTCAAAAACAGGCAAGAGGTCATAACAGGTAAGCAGTCCAAACAGGCAAACGGGTAATCCACGGAACAGGCAAGAAATCCAAAACCAAGAGACATGAAACCAGGGAGAATGCTCAGAAATGCAGTATAGACAAACAAGACTTAGCAATGATTGACAGAATGAACAGGCTTATATAGGGTGAGCTAACTAGGTAATGGGGTGCAGGTGGATGTAATCAATGGGTGTTGAAGAGTCCGGGCAAAGGATTATGGGAGATGTAGTCCTTGATGGAGTGACAGTCTGGAGTGGAGTGCCCTCAGGTGGTTCTCATGGGCACTCACACAGGACGAATTGTGACAATACCAATCTACCTCTTGTCATTTGTTCTTTTAGCGCTCAACCACTGAGGGGAGGAGGTTCACCGAACAAAAGCCAATGTCTACAGGGACAGTCCGACAAAGCAGGTTATTTATTTGCACTAATAATTATGATTTGAGTGTTCTTTTTTTTAGTCTAGGTTTATTTTCTTTCTTTTTTTTTCTAAATGTTATAGCTACATAATTGTTCAGATATGCAATGGAAGGGATGTACAAGTATTCTGTTGGTCATCCAATAGCAGCGTTTCCACTGTTTGGCCAAAAGCGACATGCCTTCACTGTCACTTCCAGGCCTTGCTCATTCCTCATTCGGGCTTCCTCAGGGCCAGGGGTTTCTGGCCCTCCTAATAACTTGGTCCAATGCGGGCCAACTGGGGCTTGAAAAAAAATTTGTTCTTCTGATGTTTCGTCATCGATTCGGACTCTCGCTGGAATTGATATAAAATCAACATAATCCTTACTGTCTGTACAGTGTGTACAATAGCTGATCTTTTAAGAAGCCTCCTGATTGAGCTGGAGTAGAGGGCTGCATTGGGATTGAGTCCCGCCGAGTCCCGCGGGACCCAACGCAAATCTCACGGGAGCGGGCGGTTTGAATTTTGCTGCGGGCGGGAATGGGCGGCTAAAAAAAACACAGCGGGAATCGGCGGGATAGGGAGGTTGCCTAACGACATGATGGAGAAGATGTCAATAGATGATGTAGAAAAGAACCTCAAACGAGGTATTTACAGCACAAAAGCTAAGCAAGGAAAGTCTGACATTTGGAGAAGTTTCTCAATTGTTTTGGTAGGCAAAGTCATGCGGTATAACGTTATATGTATCCACATATTGCGCAGCTGGCAAATACATAGATACTTGATCATACCTCACCAAAAACGCTCAGCACTCCCTGCAGGTCAAGTTGACTGTTTGGTGTTTTTGACAAACAATACATAGAAGTTTAGTGAGTGGAAATGGATTGTTTCTAAATGTCCGTTTGCTATTTTGTGTTCACATTACGTTCTGTTGAAGCATGTTTTCTCAGGTTTCCTTTCAGTCGGTCACGTTCGACGGAATTGGGATCTGTTTTTTGTTTCTCAATCTGGTTTTCTGTTTTGCAAAGCAGTCTATTTTTATGTGCAACGTTTTTGATAAAAACGAAATTATATTTGAATGTATTTGTCTTTTTTTTTTTTTACATGCAGGCCAGGGAAACGAAACAAACAACCCCATGAATCTCTTTAATAATATCAATACAAATACGTGTTTTTTTCCCCCTGCGGGACGGGAGAAGACACAAAATCAATGCATCTCTATTATTGTGCGGGAATAAATTCTCGGAGTTTTGCGGGTGCGGGCGGGAGTGGACATACATATTGCGGGAGCGGGCGGGAGTGTAACACATACGTTGCGGGAGCGGGCGGTAATGGTCAGAAATTCGGCGGGTGCGGGCGGGAGCGGGATGAAGAAAACAGTCCCGCGCAGGGCTCTAAGCTGGAAACGAAATATGCGAAATATGCGAAATATGCGTTGTACGCGGTAGACCATTCACAACAGACTGGGTTATCTGACCAAATCAGACCAAAGTAGGCTCATGAAAATGAGGGAGAGAGACTGATTCATCCATAGAGTCATTTGAGTCATTATATTATGAGAAAATGAAACACTTTTTTTGCCTTTGCATGTAAACCTGTTGTAGGAGACCTCCAAAACTAAATGAGAAAACTTTAAAAAAAGCATAATGGGGCACTTTATGCATGCACTTTATGTTTCAGATCTTGCAGTTGTGACAACAATATATCAGGTTTGTCTGAACCAAGGTTGTCTTTAGTCAATGTTTTTTTTTTTTCAACAACTTTTAAATACAAGTAAACATTTATGTTTTTGTTTCAACAGCTTCCCCTGGAAATCCTTTCCAACGTCCTCAAGGAAGTTATTTTAACAACTGGTGATTCTGCATATTTGACCCTTTCACTGGTATGCAGGAGGTTTAGGGATGTGGTCACAGATTAAGTTTTTCGGAAAGCTGCACACTTTGCCTGGCTAGACAGTATGTTTTTTTCCCCCCTCCCTTGTACAATGCACATTTTTTCAGATTTTATGATGCATTTAAACTCAAAATCTTTATTTATCTTTCCTGTATTTTTTCTTTACACTTTAAGGTGTGGTCAACTGGAAATGTTTCTCTCAGGACTACCGCGAAGAGTTCAGAGAGATGTACAGCATCAGGGAATGCTTGGACTGCAGAGCCCTTTTCAAGTCCTATCCACCAGGGTATAGGGGAAGAGGGCTGGGCTTCTACTCAGAAGATGTTTGCACAGGATTTTGCTCCTAGGACTGTTTTTTTGCAGCAGGAAACACATTGATGTGTTGAATCGATAACTTATGCAGAAGGGGAATAATGAAAAGCTATGGCAAACATGTATCACATTTTTACAGTTTTAGTCATTTCAATCTCTCTGGTTCTTTCTTTTGTATAGATTCCATTCTGCTGTTCTTATATTTGATGCTAACATTTGCTATGTATTAAAATTTAACTAATCAATTCTTCATTTGCTTTTGAAAATTCTGTGCCATATTTCAGTAACCAATGATTTTAGATTTTTTTTTAAAGGGGTTTAAATATATTGATTTATACAGGGGTAATTTACTATGTAAATTCAGGATTGAGGTTTTCAGTAAAGTGCAGTAATAAAGAAAACGAGAGTCCTCCTGTCTTTTTTTAAGCTCTTTAGAGAATAAAGAAAAGAGATTCTCCCTTTAAAAAATAACCATGATTTTATTATAGTAAAATCATGTTTTTTGGTGCATTAATTACTATTTGTGGAGCCAAAGAAAGTTAAACTAGTTTTTGTAGCAAAACCATTGTTAATTTGTGGTTACAATAGTTTACAATATTTTTTTAAGTGGTTACTACTATTGTGGTATTCAGAGACTTGCCGTGTCATAGTTTGCTATATATATTTAAGGTACATGTACATATCCATACTTGGCATTATATTACTGTGTCGCTAACTTACAAAAAATAATAACGAGGTAGAGTCTACACCTATCGAGAGGATAATTGTAAATTAGACACTTTATTTTTATTCTGTTTGTTGTAATCCACCGCTCTTTCTATTTCTACTTCCACTGAATTGTGGAAACGCAACAATGACGAAAAACGCAAAATGTATACAAGTTTATTCGTCTGTTCTCTACTTCCGCATTCCAAGGCTGCCCATGGCGGCATACTTCTCTACACCAATAAGCTCTTAATCAGAATCCAATAAACATTGAGGTGGGCGGGGCGACGCCATCGTCCATACTGCATTCTGTGTTACTTGATCTGATCCGATTACTTTGAGTGCACGTCTTTCTGTGAAGTGATATACAGCGCGCGAGCCTCCTCAACTGAAGAGCGCGCGCCGCGCTCACACCAGGCTAATGTTGACAAGAGAGGAAAGTTCATTTTTCTGAGGTATTAAACTTTTTATTTCGTAACATGTTATAAACATGATGTTGGAATAATGACACAGACATAGCCTGGCTACACCATCTCATCTTGACAGCGTTTGTCCTAGGCTTCAACTGCGCCTGACAGAATAATTTATTTTTCTGAGGTGATTCTTACACTTTACGACAAATAATAAATAGCTTTTATAAAACTGTACAAGTCCTGGTGGCCGTTGAGAGTTGCCATTTCAACGGGGAACATTCAAGCTGCTCTCTGTTTCTCGTTAGTTAAGTTAGCTATATAAAAAAAAAATTCAACAACTGCTTCAAATTGGTTAAGTAACATTACCCACAGTCTACTTTAATGACTTTTGTTAACATTTATACCTTTGTGATTATGGTATCTTTCCTTAATCATCTGAAATATATATGTTTAGTACTAGTAATGATCCTGAGCACGTCTTGAATGCTTCATTCATGTTTCACCGTATATCCTATGTTTTTATTAATAATTTGAGTGCATTTTATTGTTAATTTTGTGTTTTTCAAAATAAATGAATTGAATTCATTTTTGATTCCGCTTTCATCACAGCTGTTGAAATAGCCATTGTATAGGACATAAATTAGGTTAAACTACTGCATGTCGCCCACAGAAAAATAAATAAATATAAAAATTACCAACACTATTGATCCACGATACTAACGTTACGAATCTGAGGCAGCAGGCAAACTGTGTGCGCATGTCACAAAATGATTCCTACTGAAAGTCAGCACATGTAAACACCAGATCGGTTTAGATAACGTCTCAAGACCTACATCTCCGGGAAAAGATCAAGTTTGTTACATTATGTTAAAACAACTGGGGGAAGTATCACTTTTGAAGCTGTTGGAGGTATACAATAAAATATGGAAGGAGGGAAAATTACCAAATAGCTGGAAAGAAGCGGTAGTGATCCCGATAAGGAAACCTGGCAAAGATCCAACTAAGCCTAGTAGTTACAGACCGATAGCTCTTACTTCAAATATATGTAAAATAATGGAAAGGATGATAGCAGAAAGATTAACATATGTAATTGAAAAAAGAGGAGTATTGGATAGATGTCAGAGTGGATTTAGGAAGGGAAGAGGCACAATAGATTCAGTGATAAGATTAGAGACTGCAATAAGAAAGGCACAAGCAAATAAAGAAACAGTAATAGCAGTGTTTTTGACATAGAAAAAGCATATGATATGATGTGGAAGGAGGGATTATTGATCAAGTTAAATAAGATTGGGATAGGAGGGAAATTGTTTAACTGGGTCAAGGATTTTCTTTCTGGAAGGAGAATACAAGTGAAGATAGGGACAGAAATGTCAAAACAATACATAACTGGAAACGGTACACCGCAAGGGAGTGTGATAAGCACTTTACTATTCATTATTATGATTAATGATGTGTTTAGGAGAATACCAGTAGACATAGGAAGGTCTTTGTTCGCAGATGATGGGGCATTGTGGAAGAGAGGTAGGAATGTAGAATTTGTATTTAGGAAAATTCAGGATGCTATTGATGAAGTGGTAGAGTGGGGTTACGATTGGGGATTTAAATGTTCTATTGAAAAGACTCAGTCTGTCTTTTTCACTAGGAAGAAAATACAGGAAGGAATGAAATTAAAAATGTATGGTAGAGAATTAGAGAGGGTTGGGAATTTTAAATTTTTGGGAGTTACGTTGGATTCTAGATTGACATTTGCTGACCATATAAGGAAAATGGAGGATAAAGGGAAAAGTAATAAATGTGATGAGATGCTTGAGGGGAAGAGAATGGGGTGCTAATAGAGCATCATTGAAGAGGTTGTATGTGGCATTAATTCGATCAGTCTTAGACTATGGGAGTATACTATTTGGAGCTGCGGAAAAATCTCATTTGGGAAAGCTAGATGTAATACAGGCTCAGGCTCTCAGAATATGTTGCAGAGCTTTTAAAACAACGCCAGTGTCAGCCATTTAGGTCGAAATGGGAGAATTACCGTTAGAGTTAAGAAGGAAGCAGTTGATGGCAAATTATTGGGCTTGTTTACAGGGGCATAATGAATCACATCTCACTAAAAGTGTATTGCAGGAGAGCTGGGAGTGGGGGGGAAATCAAAAAGGGAATTTTGGTAGGATTGGAAATGATGTAGCTAAAGAATTAGATGTTTTTGGTATGAAGATAAGCCCCACGGTAGTTTTCCCAGAGATGGCTCCATGGAAGTTAGTTTGGCCTGTGGTGGACTGGTTTGTGTTGGAGGAAAAAAGGAAGGCAAAGGAGGATATAAATCTGGAAAGAGTATTTAATAGTAGATTAGAGGATAAGTACAATGATTATATTCAAATATATACAGATGGTGCTAAGAATCCAGAGAGAGGATTAACAGGATTGGGGGTAGTAATACCAGATAAAGGAGTAGGAATTAATAGAAGAACATCTAACAAATTAGGAGTATATACAGTGGAGATGCTGGCAATGTTATTCGCATTAAGATGGGTGGAAAATGTGGGGCAGGACAAAGTTTTGGTATGCTCAGATTCATCTTCAGTTTTAGTAAGTTTAAGGTCATTTTATTCAAAAAGTCGTCAAGATATACTATATGAGGTATTGCAATCAGTAACGAGAATAGTAAATCAAGGAAGACAGGTAAAGTTTATATGGGTTCCAGGACATGTTGGGATAAAGGGAAATGAAAAGGCAGATACACTAGCAAAAAGGGCATTAACAAAAGGGAATATAGAAATGCAAGTAAGCTTTAGTAAGTCGGAGGTCAAGAGTGTGATATGGGGGAAAATAATTCAAAAGTGGCAAGATAAATGGGATGGGATGGGGAAGGGAAGGGAAGACATTTGTATAGAATTCAAAGGGATGTTAAAAATACATGGGTAGGAATTGGAAATAGGGGGGAAGAGGAGGTGATATCTAGTTTAAGTTTGGGGCATTGTTTGTTAAATAAAACACTTAAGTTGAAAGGGAAGCATCAGGATGGAATGTGTGAGGGATGCCGGGAGGAGGAGTCAGTAGAGCATGTAGTTCTGAGATGCAGTAGGTATAATGATCAGAGAGAGGGGATGAGGACTAAGTTGAGTGAAATAGGGGTGAAGAACTTCACATTAAAAGAGTTATTAAGCAAGGGTCATAGGGTGAAGGCCAGTATTCTTATTCAATTCTTGAGAGACTGGGGTGGTTAATCGGATATGAAGCAAAGTGGTAGGTAGGAGGGTTAAAGTGTGAAGGGTATTGTTTAATAGGTATAATAGGGAGGTGTTGTGTGTGTGTGTGTGTGTGTGTGTGTGTGTGTGTGTGTGTGTGTGTGGGTGATTTAGTCTGTAAACCTATTATCTGATTCACACTCCGGAGCAGAGGGGGGCGGTAATGCACCATAAAGCTGGATGCCAACCACCGTAAAACACGAACAAGAAGAAGATAACGTCTCATGTAAACAGTCCACTGAATCTTTCAATCGGAATGATTTTAATCGGAATGACAAAAAAGTGTGCAAGTAAACGTGGCTACTGACTCGTGCTGGGTGTACGTGTGTTTATAATGCGTAGCCTATGATTACAGGGTTTCGAAGCGTTGGCCACTTAGTGGCATCTGTGCACCAGTTGCAGTTCACTCACGCAGGGAAATCTTCGTATCATCGATATGTATGCCAAATCTCCTCCCGTTACGTTCTGATTTAAGAGATCGCTCTGTTAATTAACTTAACTTGTCGTTGTTTTAGATAGGCCGGGCATGACGTGCTGGGAAACTTAAAGAGCTGGGACCTGTTTCACCAGCGTGAACAGCGCTGTGGTAGTGGGGTCGCCGTTCACCTGAGAGTGCTGTGTTTTCACTTTGTGTGGTGGGGTGTAAGTATGGAGTGATTTGGTGCTTATCCTTTAGACCACTCTCAGCAGGGGTGCCCGAGGTGGATGTCCTTCAGCCATGCATGGTTATGTATTTTTTATTTTATTTTTTTTCTTGTTTTGAATGGTTGAATGGTGAAGTCTCAGACCATTTCTTTGATGACGAACCTATGTGCTTTGACATAAGCTGGTGGCTTATAGGGAGTTCCTGGGGTGAAAGTCCCTAGTCGTAGTCGACACTAGAAAGGAAAATTGTAGTAATTCTCCTAATTAGATTTTTTGTATTTTTGTGAATTGCCCGCAACCGCTTCGCCACACAAGGTTGTAATTCCACTATAGGTGACACTAGTGTCACAGAAACTACATAATTCACCTTTAAGAACATTTTGTTTTTAAAAAGGCAGTAAATTAAACAACTCTACTCAACTTCAACTTTACTTTATTGTCAATTCTACTATATGTACAAGACATACAGAGGATTGAAATTCTGTTTCCCTCAGACCCACGGTGTAAAAATGCCAACAACATAAAAGATATACAAGCAAAAGGACAATGGAATATCTGCTGCCTTTGATGTCACTGTTGAAGAAATAAATTATTAGGGCTCCAGAGCTCTCACATAAGCAAATTATGCATATTCTCTAGTCATTGATTATATGAGTTGGACACAGTCTGCAAAGCATATTTGTACAGTATTTCCCTGCGACACGGTCTGTCGGAAGTCTTCTAGTATGATCAAATTTATGAAAAAAATGCAGTTGACTACACATATTCAGAGCATACGCCCATTTTTGTACATTCAGCAACATTCCTTCAGCCTCTGGAATGTGAGAGCAACACTAAAACTCTCTCCATTAATCTCTTTCTGTGAGAATGATGCACTCTTAATATTATAATATATTAATATAACCTGCCCAAAATATTCATTACTAGTTTTATGGCTATAGACCACTGACAGTGGACAGCATCTTTGTACAACAAAACTAGTATAGCGAACAACACAAAATGAATGTATTCAAGTTAGACATCAAGGTTATAAAGCATCTGTAGAAATACAACATTAAAAACAAATTGGTGCAGAAATATTTATACACTGAAAACGTCTCGGTTACGTATGTAACCCTCTGTGGCGAGGTGGACGAGCGAGAGACATGGGAGGAGTGAGCGAGATCGGTGTGCGTGAATGAGAATGAGTCACCTGCGAGGCACACCGGTCTCGAGTCCTCTCATGAGGGAGCATGGAGGCATATAAGGACGAGCGGCTCCAGTGAAGGACGAGAGAGGACCAGGCCTGGATTATAATTTTTGTTTTGTTTACGTTTTGTTATGTGTGTGCGCGGCAGTTGTCCGTGAGGGGCTGCCGCTTTTACTTTCCTTTTGTGTTCATTTATGTGATTATAACCCCTAGGAGTCTGAGCTGTTTTGGGGCCCTTTAGAAGTTTTGACATGCTCTGACATTTGTGTTTTTTTCAGTTGCTTATAAACACATTAATGGCAAAAGTGTAATTACACTGTATTCAACACAAACTGGGCTACCATAATATGTGAGCAACATGTATGTACATGCTTGTATTTTTGAGAGAAAAATGTTTATGCACGGATTTTGTAAAAAAAAAAAAATTTAATTAAGGCCTCAAAACACACAGTAGATATCTGTTCCCAAGACTTTTGACTCGTGTCTGTATTTGTATAGAGTTTTTTCTTTATACTGATGTGAGAATCATTGAGCCTACTCATTCACATAAAACAATACACTGATTTAAAATTTGTAAGACAGTTTCTCTTCACAAAGCCAATATGCGAGGAGGCGTGATATCTAATGAATAATGATGAGATAGCACCTGAGATAAAGGACTCGCATTAATGAGCTGCATAATGAATGAGCTTCAGGAAGGCATGTGACAGAGAGCAACAGAGCAAAGGAAATATCTTTTTTGTAGTTTATTTTATTTGGAATGTAATCAACAAAGGCCTATTATATTTTAAATGATCAGAAGATTTGACTACACTTCAAAAACTGCTCTTCTTATTTTGGTATTTTTTCTTGTTTCCAGTCCAAATATTTAAAATTCTTAAATCAAGATTAATTTACTAGATAAGTACAAATTTCTTGGGGGAAAATCAAAATGAAGTGAGTTTTTGCTTAGTTAGTTAACTTTATTGTCCCCAAGGGGAAATTCTGCTTAGGCACAGGGCAGAGTTGCTTCATAAAGGTAGACCAGATAACTTAAAACAATCTATATTCTCTGCCACAACAATTTATGATTTATTAAACTATAATTTATGATTTATTACACCAACTTATTAAAACACAACAATTAGCTAATGAGATTAAAACCCATGTTTTTACTCCAAACTTACTTTATATCAGTCAAATGTTTTAAATAACCTTATGTGATCTCATTTGGCTTTGGATCAAAAAATCAAGACAGAAAATATATTTTACAATATTCTGCATAATTATAAAAGCTCGAGTAGCATTGCATTATAAATATAATCTATTATGAAAACACCCAACATGGTATAAATAACACAGATAAGCCATATATTGTCGCGATTATGTGTTTATTATCTTCAAACATGGTATCTGCATGTTAGAGCGATTTCTGGAAGCTGTTTATGTCAATGTCACATGGTATCTTCTTCATGCGTGCTATATATGGACTACGTGTGCACGGAGCGCCCTCCAGCTGCCAGTATAGAGTATGAAGAGTTTTTTATGAATGAGAGCAGCTGACGCTGGTATTACAATCTTTAGAAGGTACTGACGGTTTTCATATTCATAACCCCTGACACATATTAACAAATTACGGTCACTAAATGACTTTGAGAATAAAACAGAGGTCAAAAATGGAAGCTTGAGTCTTAGATCTTTTAAATGATGTATAGTTTGTCAAGGTGTTTACTTAAATCTGACAGTAATTTTGAGCTAATTTAAACAAAGAAAGCTTCAGTGCGCCCTCGTGCACAATGTGTTTGACGATGTGTTTTTTTGAGCTGATGTGTGTGTGGGCGTCGCCTCAGTATTTGAATCTCAATAGAGCGCACGCTTCGTAGGCGTGATCGCATTAGTGTATAATGAGCCGCTCAGGAACGACTAACATCGCTCTGCTTTCAACCAGATTAAATAAACACAGAAAATTTGTTTTTTATTTGGTTTACAGTGTTTAAAACCTGAAATTTCAGCGTTTCTTTAGACAGGTTTGATTTCTTTATTTGACAAAAAGCACAACAATTTGTTTTTATTGTGACTGTACTAAAAAAAACTTAACTTAAAACTTAACAGATTATAATGATGTATAACACTTGCCTGAATGATAAAAAATGACTTATTTGAGTTATTTGAGTCTCTTTGGCACTGATAAGAAAAAAAGCGTCGGCCGACTCGAGAGGGTTAAAGTGTGTTGAACGTTTGCCGGTTCCCGCCTCCTTCCCACACAAACTAACCTTGCTATACCCTCATTCCCTGAAGGAGGGAACGGAGACGTAGGTCGGAACTGACCAACAAACTGGGATCTGTTTTCAGAGACCAATCTACTTTGAGTGTTTAAAAACGAGCCAATGGAGACTGGCATGCGATTCACGCATTCCACGCATCGCCCAGCAGCACGGGTATAAATAAGGAAGTGGAATCCTGCATCATTGTTTTATGCTGAGAAGCCAAACTAGTGACTCTGCCCCCTAGCGGAAGCGCAGCACCTGGCGACGGGACGTACATCTCCGTTCCCCCCTTCAGGGAACGAGGGTTACATACGTAACCGAGATGTTCCCTTTCAGTCGGTCATGTTCGACGTACGTCGGAACTGCCCAACGTATTGGGACCCCTACCAAAACGCCAGGATGCTGGCCCATCTTAGACCGTCTTAGATGGTACGGAAGTCAGGGCTCCAAGCAGGGAGGTCAGTCACTGCTGTTTCTGCAAGACCCTCTCAGTGTGACTATTGGATAATGCTGAGAAAGTGTGCCCGTCTCGCCAGAGCCCGCCAGCGCCCAGGAGGAAGCCACACTCCTTTTTGAGTGTGCTCACAACCCAAACGGGCAAGGCACGTCTAGGGACTGGTAAGCCAAGATGATACTATCCAGTGGGCTAACCCCTGCTTGGAGACAGACTTTCCCTTCTGCTGGTCTCCGTAACAGACGAAGAGTTGCTCTGAGGTCCTAAAGCTTTTGAGTCCGGTCTATGTAAGCGCAAAGAGCGCGGACGGGGCATAAAGGTAGGGCTGGGTCTGCCTCCTCCGAAGGCATCGCTTGCAGGTTCACCACCTGGTTCCGGAAGGGAGTAGTAGGAACCTTGGACACGTATCCAGGCTGGGGTTTCAGGACAACATGAGAGTTGGCCGGCCCGAATTCTAGGCACGATTCGTTGACCGAAAGTGCATGCAGGTCCCCTACCCTCTTGATAGAGGCCAATGCGGTCAGGAGTCTTCATTGACGGGATTTTAAGCTCTCTGGACTGCAAAGGCTCAAAGGGAGGGCTCTGAAGTTCTCTGAGCACTAGAGCCAAGTCCCAAGAGGGTAAAGAGTTTGGACGAGGAGGATTTAGCCTCCTTGCACCTCTGAGGAACATGACGATTAGGTTGTGCTTCCCTAAGGACTTACCTTCAACTGCGTCATGATACGCCGCTATTTCTGCGACGTACACTTTGAGGGTGGAGGGAGACAGCCTTCGCTGCAGCCCATCTTGCAGGAAAGAAAGCACAACACAAACCAAACGTCTTCTCGCCTCCGCATCCCGTCCAGGGACCAGACGTGGAGTTTCCAGAGGTCTGGACGCGGGTGCCATAGAGTGCCCAGTCCCTGAGAAAGAAGGTCCTTCCTCAGGGGAATCGGCCAAGGAGGGACTGCCGCGAGGAGAGTTAGTTCTGGGAACCAAGTCCGGTTGGGCCAGTAGGGCGCAACTAACAAGACCTGCTCCTGTGCACAGGGTCTGTGCAAGAAGGCGTAAGTCCCGGGGCCAGCTGTGCCCCAGTGCATCCGTGCCTAGGGTGCCCCCAGTCAGGGAATAGTACAACTGGCAATGGTTTGAGTCCGGAGAGGCAAACAGGTCTACCTGTGCGGCTCCGAAGAGGCCCCATTTCAGCAGGACCGCCTGGGAATGGAGTCGCCACTCCCCCGGAGGTGTCCGCTGCCGTGAGAGCTCGTCGGCTGTCCAGTTGAGCGCACCTGGGATGTGAATGGCACGAAGCGACCTCAGCTGCTTCTGACTCCAAAGGAGGAGGTGGCGGGCGAGTTGGACCATGCGACGGGAGCGTAGACCACCCTGAGGGTTGATGTACGCAACGGGCACAGTGCTGTGTAATAATTTTATTTTATTTGTATTTATTTTTTTGGCCCCCCAGCCCGTGGACGAGGCATCCGTGAAGACCATAGCATGCCTGGACACCTGTTCTAAGGGCACTCCGGCCCATAGAAACGAAGGGTCCAACCACGGATTGAAAGTTTGTCGGCAGTAAGGAGTCACTGGGACCCGGTACTTGCCGCTCTGCCACGCCCACCTCGGGACTCGGCAATGAAGCGGTCTCATATGAAGCAATCCGAGCGCCATTACCGCGGCTGCAGATGCCATATGCCCCAGGAGCCTCTGAAAAAGTTTCAGTGGGACCGCTGTCCTGCCATTGAATGAATTCAAGAAGTTCAACACCGACCAGACTCACTCCTCTGTGAGGCGTGCAGTCTGGTTGACCGAATCCAACTCCATGCCGAGATAAGAGATCATCTGCGTGGGACAGAGTTTGCTCTTCTCTCGGTTGACCCGAAGACCCAACAGGCTGAGGTGACTGAGCACCATGTCCCTGTGTTCGCACAACTGCTCCCAAGACTGAGCCCGTATGAGCCAGTCGTCGAGATAGTTGAGGATGTGAACGCTGCATTCTCTGAGCTGAACAATGGCTGCCTCCGTGACTTTCGTGAAGACGCGAGGCGACAGGGACAGCCCGAAGAGTGTGGGTGAGAAGGCCCGGAGGCGTCCTCGAGCCGCACACTGCTTCCCCCTGGCGAGGGGAGGGGAGGAAAGGAGTGGCAAGGCCCGGGGGCGTCGCACACTGCCAACCTGGCCCTCTTGGTGCTCTGGGAGAGAGGATAACTGCTCTGAAAATGTGGGTACCGCTGGACTCCGGTGAGCCAGCGGCAGAGTATTGACACCAGTCGGGGCCCCCCGGTCCTCCTCCGAGGGTGGGGGAGGGGTGCGCCTCGGAGCAGCTCCTGTTCTCCCTGGGCTGCCCGTCTCAGGCCGCTTGCCCTTACGTCTGGCACCCCGCTTCCCAGATGGAGGCTGCTGCCTGGTTTTCGCAGGGGCGGAGGCGGACACACACATATCTGCCAGGTTTAGCCCCAGGTTCCTGGACCACTAGTGTGGACATCGCCTGACCCAGGCAGTTCCTGCATAACCCCTGGGTCGGAACTACCCTCGTGCATGCAGGACAGAGGGTAGTGAGAGAGGGAAAAATGTATTCAGATTTTGGCCCTTTTGGAGTTCCATATTTTGACACCAAATAGTTCCATACTGCTCATTTTCCCAATGCCCCTCCGGGAAAAAAGGCACTGGGGCAGGCAAGGCGATTTACGCATTGCACTACGCCTCAGCCACCCGGGAAAGCATGGCTGTCAACTCTGAATCTGATTCAGCAAGAGCACACACTATTATAGTGGGAAACTCAGCATCATAATTTCCAGCGCATAACAGTCCTCTCTCCGATGCAGCAATTGACATCTGTCCTCTGCCAGAGCCCCAAATGAAACACTAGGTCCCCTTGTTTTTTAAAAGGACCAGCAATCCCATCTGTAAGCTACCAGCAGGCATGTGAGACAGTGAACGTGGCCGTCAAACTCGACCGCACACAGCGTGTTGAACGCTCAAGCCCTATGAAAAAGGCAAGACGAACACCGCACAGACTAGGGATGGGCATTTTTGTCAATTTCTCATTTCGATCATCGATAGGTCTCAAAAACGAGTACTCGAGTACTCGGGGGCGGGGCATGTGCAGGGGGCGGGGCATATCCGTCATTGAGATAATGAAAACGGTTTTTGACAAATACAAACGTGACATGAAAACAGGTATATGAAAACATGAACATATAAAACAAAAAATAACTGCTAGATTATGATGCATAAATGTCTTTGAAAAAGAAACATCTTTATAAAATGACCGTCTCAAATAACCAAGTCAGTAATAGCATTGCATTTGAGCTAAAACTGTGAAATAACACCACCCTGCAGAGCTTGCTAGCTGGTTAATAAACTCAACCAAACGCACCCTATATCAATATTAATATGAAGATTATTATGAACCTATTACGACATAAATCAACACAAAAGGATGTGAATGCGCACGTGAACTTCAGCGTGCTAGATTTGACAGGCGAAGGGTTTGAAACGGAACATTTTGAATGCGCTCTTCCCTTAACATCGCTGATACACGGACAACGAAAGCACACAGAAACAACATTTTATTAAAATCCTGTTCTCATTATAATGCTTTGACAGATTGACTCTGCACATCATGCACTTCATTTAAATTTTCATGATCAAAGTGTTTACAGACATCACTGCGCGTTTTCGAACTCATAACGAAAAACTACTTTAAATAAACTAGGTCTACTGTTAAAAAATACGAGAACAGTATAGCAGTGCTGCATTACTAATATCAATGATTCTGAGAAAGAAATAGCCTATCTAAAAAGAATATGACCGTCTCTAAACCATATAATGTCGAGCATGAAATATGCGTTTGAGCTGAAACTGAAGAGAATGAACAGCAGCCGGTATAACGGCAGCGCTTTGCTAGCTTATTAAGCTCAACCAAACCCGTTTTATATTAGATTAATCAGATATAGACAACATAAAAGTAATCTTATCTTACAACGTGCATCTGCAGAAAAGGACGCGAATGCGCACATGAACTTCACGCGCTAGTCTGAGTGTTCTCGCTAGTTTCTCTATGGATCAGCTGATACACGGGGAACTAAGCACGGAGAATTTACAGCATTCTAGTTCCATCGTGTTGTCATTATAATGCTATGTAGGCTATGACAGATTGGCGCTGCACATCTTGCACTAACCATTCAATGATCTCAGTGATTCCAGACATCACTGCAGTGCACGCCTCAGTTTCACTTTATTTCGCCGCGGTCTGGAGGCTGTATAACGCTAACCAATCAGACCTCCGGTACCGCGCAAAACGACGCAATAACCAATAAAAAAAAGAGACAAATATTTTTTTTTTTTTTCAGGGCGATCATCGTTCTCATGATCGATGATCGCGGTCACGTTCGAGTACTCGATTACTCATGAGAGAACATGAACCACCCACAAACACAGTCTCAGCATGCTTGCGATGCGATAGAGGAGTGGGGGCCCACGGAGATGTACCCGGCGGGGAACGCTCAAGCCCTTACGAGAAGGGTGAGACGAACAACGCACCAACGTGATCACGTTCTCCTAAGAGAACATGGATCACCCACGAACACAATCTCACATGTTTAAATGTGAGAGAGATTGTGGCCGTCAAATGAGGACAGAAAACAACCGCATCCAGAAACACACGGTTTGAATGACATCTTGAAAAAGATGCAGGGTCAAACCGTGTTGCTCTTTTAGAAAAGGAAAACTGCTCTTTTAGTGCTGAAGCACTCAGGGAGATGACCGCGGCTCACGCAGTTCAGATAGTGCAAGCCTGCGTGAGCACTCAGAAACAGAAACGCCCAGCCAACCAACAGAACCAGCTCTTTTTCTCCTCTGAAGCGGCCACCCGCTGAAACGCGTCGTCACACATGCACTGGAACAGCAGTCCTTCTCACGAGACTCGAATAACACTCTTCGTAGAAACAGCGAAATGATGCACTGTTCGGCTCCGAAGTAGAAAGCAATAATGCGGCATTCCACTTCCTTACTTCCCTGCGGGGCAGTGCGTGGTATGCATGAATCGCATGCCAATCTCCATTGGCTCGTTTTTAAACACTCAAAGTAGCTTGGTCTCTGAAAACAGATCCCAGTACGTCGAACATGACCAATTGAAAGGGAACTGCAAACAGACTACTAGAGGAGCTAAAGGAGTGGAAATAAGCTATAAACTTCTCTAACACAAAGTTAACACAATTCAAATGAAACCTTTGTCAGAGAAGCTACAGATCTGATAACCTATAGATAAGATCATCAGCAAAACCACTGTTAGTTTCAAAACCCAGTGTAAGGCACATGATTCTTGTTAATGTAGAATTACTTAATGTTTCAGAAAAAATATTTTGGTGTTGTAAGTACCACCCATTAGCCCAACGACAGAATCCAACGGCGTGGGCAAAGGTATGTGTGTATATCTTTTCAGCGTTTCTGTGAAGTTCGCTTAATTTATTAAAATGTGGGTATCTAATTTTAACTCTGACTCCATGAATTTCTCCAATGTTATGTGATTTTTGTTATATTTGTTGCGTTTGTAACTTAACAGCTGATTATAAGATTAGTAGTGATTTAACAAGTTTGTGTGCCCATATAATCTTAGTGAAAGTGGTAAACAGATTTGGCTTGCTGTCTGCTATAGAGGGGCTCGGAGAGGATATTCTACCCGAGCTCCGATTGCCCACCTATAACAGGCAAAATTATGCAAAAGGAGGAGCAGGGGAGGAGGAGGGTTGCTGCAGGAACTAAAAATGGGAAGAGGTAAGCTGCTGGTTTTATACCTTGGTATTAATTGGAAGATTAGATGAGCGTACTCCCCCCAAAATTAAGTTTAATAACTTCACTTCACGAGTTTGTGTGCCCATATAATCTTTGTGAAAGTGGTAAACAGATTTGGCTTGCTGTCTGCTATAGAGGGGCTCGGGGAGGATATTCTACCCGAGCTCCGATTGTCCCCAAAAAATAAATGCAGAATCAGACAGCAAGCGAGAATTCTGGGATTTAGAATGATTACTTACCAGGAATTTGCATAATTATTTCAATAGTCTATAAGACCCCCCAAAATTGGAGAACAGAAGGAATGGGAGACTGCACTGCAGCAGCAGTATTGAAGTAGGCAGGTCACTGCTGTGGCGGTTTTAAAACAGGTGAGGTGCTGCGGTGGCAGCATGGATTGAGTGGGGTACTGCAGCGGCAGTATCAAATTGGTGGAGAACTGCAGCGGCAGTATCAGGCGGAGCACTGCATTAGTAGTATCAAACTGGCGGAGCACTGCAGCAGCAGAATCAGACGGAGCAGTACAGCAGCAGCATCAAATTGGCGGAGCACTGCAGCGGTAGCATCAAATTGGCAGAGCACTGCAGCGGAGGCATCAAATTGGCGGAACACTGCAGCGGCAGAATCAGGCGTAGCAGTGCGGCAGCAGCATCAAATTGGCGGAGCACTGCAGCGGCAGAATCAGGCGTAGCAGTGCAGCAGCAGCATCAAATTGGCGGAGCACTGCAGTGGAGGCATCAAAATGGCAGAGCACTGCAGTGGAGGCATCAAAATGGCAGAGCACTGCAGCGGCAGTATCAAATTGGCAGAGCAGAACAGTGGCAGTATCAAATTGGCAGAGCACTGCAGCAGTAGTATCAAATTGGCGGAGCACTGCAGCGGCAGCATCAAATTGGCGGAGCACTGCAGCGGTAGTATCAAATTGGCGGAGCACTGCAGCGGCAGCATCAAATTGGCGGAGCACTGCAGCGGCAGAATCAAGTAAAGCCAAACACAGCAGCGGCAGTTTCAAATTGGTGGGCACTGCAGCGGCAGTATCAAGTAAAACCAAACACTGCAGCGGAAGTATCAAGTAAGCAAAGCACTGCAGCGGCAGTATCAAATTGGCGGAGCACTGCAGCAGCAGCATCAAGCGGAGCACTGCAGCATCAAGCGTAGCACTGCAGCATCAAGCGGAGCACGGCAGCATCAAGCGGAGCACGGCAGCATCAAGCGGAGCATGGCAGCATCAAGCGGAGCACGGCAGCATCAAGCAAAACCCTGCAGCGGCGGTATCAAGTAAAGCGAAACCCTGCAGCAGCAGTATCAAATTGGCAGAGGCCTGCAGCATCAAACAAAGTACTGCAGTATCAAGCGAAGCACAACACTGCAGCAGCGGTATCAAATTGGCGGAGCACTGCAGCAGCAGTATTAAATAGATGGAGCACTGCAGCAGCAGTATCAAATTGGTGGAGAACTGCAGCGGCAGTATCAAGTAAAGCCAAACACTGCAGCAGCGGCATCAAATTTGCGAGGCACTGCGGCAGCAGTATCGAATCAAGCGAGGTTTGCAGGCATCGGTTGGATTGAGTTTCGTGGTGCAGCCATCGTAAAGGTCCCATGGCATGAAATTGTCATTTTATGAGGTTTTTCAACATTAATATGAATTACCCTAGCCTGAATATTGTCCCCAAGTGGCTAGAAATTTTGATGGGTGTAAACCGAGTTCTGGCTGTCTTTCTCTGCGTTTGAGAAAATGACGGGCCAGACTCTCTAGAGATAAACCTCACACACGCCGAAGCTCGGGCTGCACTGGCCGGTCGGCCTTCAACATCACCGACCCCCAGTACTGTATCTGGCCCACAGCGGAGGCGCCATACGCGGCGCGAGATTAAGCAGAAGGGGGGCAAGCGTGAGCGTATCCGGGCTAGCCAGCCTAGACCCACAATAAACTGGATTACATTCGATTACTGCTGTTGTGTCTTTTTTTTGCGCTGTGTACTCAATGTTTTTTTGCGCTGTGTCACTGACGCTTTTCATATGATAGGAAAATATCTAAAAATAATGCTATAATCAACACTTACTCGTAACTCGTTCATCTTGACAGCTGTAATGGTACTTTGCATGTGTTACAAAGTTGGTAGAATAAGGAGGAAGATGGGCTCGGCGTGACTGGGACTTGTGTTTATTCAGAACTCTCAGATACAAATAAAATAAACTTGCGCTGACAGACAGCGCTCACAAATCAGTAGTTACTATAAATAACTTTGTTAGCAATCTCTCCGTCTCTGGTCCATGATGTCCGGTTCGCGAACAAATCATTCTTTTGAACCGTTTCTTTTTAGTGACCCGAACCAGTTCACCAAATTGGACTGAATCGAGTTACTAACTTTCTGACATGAGTGACAGCCCCTCCGACTAGAAATAAACGAATAACCTGTAGTATATGCTAGTAACTAAAACAGTTCACTGAACTGAGACGTGCTGAGAACTGATGAGAAGTGAACTCAGGTCCATCCGTCTCTCTGGCAGCAGGCTCTGCTCGTGCCTCGTAGACCTCGTTAAATCACGCCCCCTCCGCTACAAGATCTGATACTCATTCAAATGCAAAGATGTCAGCCAATCACAACAGTGGCCGTTTTAAGTCTCACAGCAGACACGCCTCTTGAAACAGGGCATTCAGCCAGAGGGCAAACATCAGTATAGAAAAAATGCCTTTAATTTCTAAATTATGACATTTTACGATGTAAAAATCATACTAACAATATAAGTACACCTCAGGAAACATTATAAAATAATAGAAAAATGCCATGCCATGGGACCTTTAAAGAGAAGTGAGTTAGATGGCTTGTTTGATGAGGCTGGGGTCGAAACAAATGTAAGTTTGAAAGGCATCTGAGGACCACCAACCCAGAATTTTAATTTGATGGTCTGGCAGTCCTTTTGGGCTGTGGTGGTGGCTGCTCCAATGCGGAAGGAGTGAGATGAATACAAGTGAGCTTGGATACCAGAGTGGAGAAGGAAAGATATTGATATGGCTAGATGGGTGTCGGAAGATTGAATATATGGATGAAATGGACATTTTTAAAATGATCAGTTTTGCTGCGTTTGATGAGGAAACGGATGGTGTCCTTGTTTAAAACTTGGAGATCGGAGATGGTTGGATGGATGGCCATAGATTAGAAAAATTGAATGCAGCTGAAATGGTACTAGGTTGGATGGACTTAATCTGGTTGAGATATGAGAATGTAGAAATTGAAAGGCGGAAAAAGTTGGGAAAACTGGTTGTAGGAGGAATGGAATTGTTTAAAAGCTCTCCAAGCTGTCCAGTAGGATTGCAGTGTTCTGGGTGAGATGGCATAAAATATTGAATCGAGAGATGAGGTGTTACAGTTACTGAAATATCAATTCTGAATAGGGAGGAACTGGGGTTGGAACTGGGGTTGGAACTGGGTCCGCCTCCAGGGTTTATGCTCTTAATTTCTGCTAAAATCTGGGAAATGTAGAAATCAAGCTAAAGCTCCACTCTCCTCCCGAAAAAGTCTGTTGATGCCTCAGTGACAACTTTTTATAGCATCAAACAACTAACTAAAACTAAACTTATTTAAAATGAACACTTGAAATAAAATCATAGTGATAAAAACTACCTTAAAAAGACAGAAACCAACTTTGGAAAAGTATATATGAAGTGTAATTTGATTGTTTAGTTTAACTCATGTCCATTAGAATCCACGGAGGGGCGGGACTTATGAGCTATACTGGGACCAACCACCTGGGGGCGATTGAGGCGCGGAGGCTTCAGTTATTTACTGGAGTGCTGCAGGCTTGGTGGAGACAGGTGATGGATCCACAGTAATGGCTTATGGAGGAACTGGAAGATCAGATGCAGTTGAGAGGGGGGCGAGGAACTATTGAGGAAGCAGAAGCTGGATGGAATAAGGTTGGAGAATAGAATGCTTGGGGGGGCAACCCCGTGCTTGGATCGGCTCCAATGGCGGCGGAGAAGGGAAAGAGGGAGGGGCATGACCGTCTGCGAAGGCGGCCTCATGCTCGGGTCTGCTCTGATAGCGGAGGAGAAATGAATGGGAGGGGGGCAGGACTGTTTGCGGAGGCAGCCTCACACTTGGGCCAGCGGCATTAGCGGAATATAAATCAATGAGCAGGGGAAAATGGGGGGGGGGTTGGCATGACCGTTTGCGGAGGCAGCCTCACGCTTGGGCCTGCGCCCTTAGCGGAAGAGAAATTAATGAGCAAGGGAAGGGAGGGGGGGCATGACCGTTTGTGGAGGCAGCCTCACGCTTGGGCCTGCGGTGTTAGCGGAAGATAAATGAATGAGCAGGGGAAGGGGGGGGGGCATGACCGTTTGCCATTGCTAGATGCAGACCTGCAAACTCCTCAAAATAAAAGAGGTGACAGTGTCGCGCGGGGGGGGGGGGGGGGGTATGCAAAAGACACATTTCTGAGCGTGACTTAAAGAGAGTGACACATTTAATATTTAAAAAATGATTTTATTTACAACACGGAAACACCTGGAACTCAAGGAAGTGTTGTGACGCATGACAAAAAATAAAAGACTGACAGCAGAGGTGTTACACAAAACTGACGGTTCGGTACGTACCTCAGTTTTGAAATCATGGAGTTCGGTACAGCAGTTTTACTGAAGAAGAAAAAAAGTGTCTGTCCTTGAATTAATTAAATTATATCTAAAAGTGTATTGAAGATATTGCTGTAAACTATATAGGGAGCCCTTACTTGCACATTAATATTAAAGGTTAACAAAATAGAGCCCAAACTATTCAGTTGCTATTTATTTTTAGGTATAATAATCAACACTCAAATAACACATTGTATGCAAACATGTAAACTTCACATAAGGCAGTTTTTGCATTAACTTCTAAATCTAATTATAAAATAGTTCTTCTCCAATTTGTTGTTAAAATATAATAATTTATACACAGTGTCTGTCATTTTCATGACAGGTTTATTTAACATGCATGAAATAATCAAGACATCACTAACAGGTTAAGTTAAATGTAATGAATATATAGGCTAATATAGAGCTTGTATTTAGTGAAAGAGTTGATTTCTCTAGTGTATAAAATTCTGTGCACACTGAATGACTGCCTGAGGTAATTATGTGATGCTAACGTTATGGTTTAGTTTACAAGCAGTTATATTGACGTCATTGAAACACTGATTTAGCGATTACATCACATATATACATGACAGTAAGTTGTAATGTATCCTCAGCATACCTTCATTCATGTTTATTCTTTAGTAAGAGATGATCGATCGCGTTCACAGATGGCCGTTTGAACTGTGATCAGTGACCAGTCACGCCATATATAGAGCGTCAAAACGGCATTTATCGTTTGAATCTCGTGATAAAATGGACTGAATACTTAATATGTTCGTGTGGGAACTTGGATTGAAGTGTGTTCCGCGCTTCAAACAAGCCGACTGTGAACTGTTAAAGATTCGGTACCGGACCGTTCGGTAACGTTATACGCGTGCACTGAACCTATCCCCCCCCCCCTCCCAAAACAAAAACTCTCCGGTTCTACACGATTCACGTAAATGACCCAATTGACCAAGAAAATGGCGATTGTCGCCGAAAAGCGACAAGTTTGCAGGTGTGTAGATGGATTTAACTGAGAATAAAAGCCAGGAGGAACAGAAATTAGCGGAGGGAAATTAATGGGAGGGGGGGCAGGACTATTTGCGGAGGCATCCTCACGCTTTGGGCCTGCTCCAAAAGCGTAGGAGAAATTTATTCCATGGCTAGATGGATTTAACTGAGAATAAAAGGAACAGAAATATTGGAAGCGTGGACAGAAGCTATACTCACCTGTGGGAGGAGGAAAGGTAACAGTCACTGTCGGAGAGGCTGTGGAACTATTGCGAGCAGCCGTGGAACTAATGTCTGCGGCCGTGACAGACTGCCGGCCGGAATGAGCGGTGGACGAGAAAAGCTGCCGGCTGAAACTGAGGCGGACCGTATGGATCGTGCAGTTGCTTGCGTTGATGTTTGCGTGGTGCTGGGAGGACGCTGAATGCGGCGTGAGAGTTTTGTTGAGAGCGCACGAGCAGATCGTGAAGTTGCGCTTTTGAATTCCTCTGGTAGAAATGGATACCCGCGTTGGATAACGCTTGCCTGAGCGCGTTGACTATTTCTCAACAGGAGGTACGTAAGGGGTTGCTGCTGAAGAGGATGACAATGATATTGATGATGATGAAGGCCTCGATGCATCACTACGAGGATCGATCGAGCCCCGTGATGATCTAGATGGAGGAGGAGAGAGGTCTTCTTGAGCGAGGTGTTTTGTGCTGGGCTGTGGTGGAGTGGAGAGACCGGTGACCAGGGCGATCAACAGGTGAAATGAGCAGCGAAGTCAGTCATGCAGATTTGGACGGGCCAAATGCTGCAGAAACTAAAAATGGGAAGAGGTAAGCTGCTGGTTTTACACCTTGGTATTAATTGGAAGATTAGATGGTCATACTCGGAGATGGTGGTCCAGTGGGTTAAACCACTGAACTGATACGCAGAACTGATACGCAGAACAGAACTGATACGCAGGTTGCTGGTTCGATCCCAGCGGTCACCACCAGTGTGTCCTTGAGCAAGGCACTTTACTCCATGTTGCTCCAGGGGGATTGTCCCTGTAATAAGTGTACTGTAAGTCGCTTTGGATAAAAGCGTCTGCCAAATGCATAAATATAAATGTAAATGTACTCCTCCCGAAATTACGTTTAATAACTTCACTTAATTTAGATAAAGCCTCTAATCAAATAAACGTCGGGCCTCTGATAGTGGCCGGGGGCGTGGCCAGCACAAACAAATAAAGGCCGGTCTTAAATTAAGGCCGGGGGAAAATCAGTGTGGATAATCTCCTAAGTGCCTTTCATTTAATGTGCATTCAAGTTCACCGTAATGTACAGTAGGGTTGGGAAACCATTGAGTACAAAGGAGGGAAACCATCGTGACCATCGCCCCCCCATTGTGAGTCTTGTTAGTGCGACACACACTAATCCTGGTCTCTTCTATAGTTAACCTAAACACTTTGCAGGGATTGCTCTGTAAATTAAATTGAGAATATAACAGATGCATATATGCTATTTTAAATACTGTAGTCTATGAGAGATGTGACGTGTGTTAGTCTTTGAAAATACCGTGTCAGGCATGCTACACAAATGATCTTGACAATCTCTTAGACTCTTGTCTTACTCTGCATTTAACTTAAAATATTTTTTGTAGCTACAAGAAAACAGCATAGGCTTCAAAATAAATTATGTTATTGAAATATTGTAAAGTGGTCATTTGAACTACATGAACGAACATTTAAAAAAACAATATGCAAAATCCATCCATCCATTGAGTAATAAGTTGGGTTAGAAAAATAACGAGATTATAGTTTTTTTTTTAAAGTGGAAAATCATATTTATGTAAAGAGATATATATTAAAATAAAAAGTGCTTAAAGGAACACAACTCTTCTTAAGTGGAAGGAAGCTTTTTTCCCTCACGTGAAATATACAGTAGAAAGCACGGATGCATTAGTTGGGTTAGTAAAATAACGAAATTATAGTGTTTATATCGAGTCTATAAAACACGAAAGAACAACAAATATATCGGTGAGAACACTCGTTTAAACAGGGTACACACCGGGACATTTGACTGCAAATCACATTTTTCACAATGTTGATTCTTCTTGCAATCGTAATGCAATGAACTGTGGCCTACATTAAATCTTCAAATAAAAGGTTTACACAGTCATATACAATAAACGAGCTTGCACAGCGACAGGAAATAAAAATTAGCGCAAAAAACCTGCCTACCTTACCAGAGCATGTGAGTGGAGCTTCACTCATGAACGGCTCACCGGTAAAATGCCGTGCGCTCAAATCCCGCTTCGACATGACATTTTCTGTACTGTAGCCTACTATACTTGTAGCCATTAAAACACGTAATTAGTTTAGGTTTAATTATGATAATGTTATTTTTTTATTTAATTTACGTTGAAAGGTGAACAGGACACATAAGATGCATAATGTCAGAAGACGGGGATGTTCAATAAGTTAAATAACAATTTAATAAGTTTTGTTTTGTTGAAAGTCTTTCTTTAAAGTGAATTTCGTTTTGTATAAATTGTATCTTAATTTTAATCTATGTTTTATCAACCAAATTGCCCGGGTTTCATAAATAAGCAGATAGCCTATAACAGACAATGACATGGAGTCGGCGGCGCCGCGTGAACAACGGATTAAATCAACTACTAGAAAAAATAGGCAAAAAAAAAACTTTAGTCAGGGGCAGCCCTTAGGCTACTATTTATTTCAGATAGACCTATATTTGATCCTGCATGTCACAAAGGGAGTTCTGGTTTGAGCGCGCGGTGCTGAGCGGAATGAGCTTCAGAAATGAACGGAATCTTCAGGCGCTCTCACTCTGGAGGAAATATTACCGCTCTTTCAACGGACACACCGCAACAGTCACAATATGACCTCATGTATGTTTTAAAAACATAATTCAACTTATAAATAATACTTTTTAATGGGCCACTTAAAATGTTTATTACAAATAAATTATTACATTCTAAAAATGAATAAAATGAACAAAAATTTGCATCGCATTTGCAATCCTTTGCAGCACCCCCACTTCCCGCGCCCCTGATGATATTTGTCCCCTGAAACGCTATTGCTTTTCATTTAAAATGGTTTATTTACAACAATTATTTTTCAAATAGTTGGAATTCGAAATACAGGCCTGGCCCTAATAAAAGCCTGCTTCAAATAAAAGCCTGTGACCTTCTGCAGTTCAGGTAAATAAAGGCCCCGGGTTTTATTTGAGGAAATACGGTAATTGATTTTTCTTAGTATCTCTTTCAAATATTCGTTCCACCACAGGACCCGGTATGCCCGGCACTCCCGGCGCTATGGGTGGGCCTTAGGGGGCCGGGCCTGCCCACAGAGCTCCTGTGCCCCCCCTCCATCAAATTTACATTTAAAAATTATTAAAAAAATAATAATAATTTACGTGTAGTATTTATATATTTATTGATGTGTGTATTTAAGTGTAATATTTGACTCATAATCTTATTTAAAAAAACACCCGCGAAGTTTGACTGATTGTTTACAAAAAAGGGGTTTCCCGCTGACCCGCTCTAACGGCAGCATCTCGTTTTGCCTAAGCTAGCTAGCTAGGTTAAATTTAAATTAATCGTGAAAGTGAAAATATTAAAATATGGATATACGAAGCTTTTTCAAATCATCAGCTTCTGGAGGGAAGAAACTGACACCTGTGGCGCCTGAAACACCTGCTACAACGACAGAAGCAGCACCAGTCATGATCCAAGCTATGTTTTTTTTATGAGATTCCACTCCCAAAAACGTTGACTTCAGCTGTATTAAGAACATGAGTAAGGCAGTTGGTTTTATTACTCTTCTTAAGTTGCACCAGCTGTGGTGTAAATTATGCATTTGACACTAGCCGTGTTTACATTACCCTTCAAATTGCGCAAATTGAAATTGCGAATTGAAAATATTTCGAAATAGTTTTTTATCGATATTTAGATAATAGCGCAAAACAGCTGCGCAAATCTGTAATGGAAACGCAGCTACTGATATGCTATATGTGTGTGAGTGTGTCGTAGTTGATTATGCATGGTTGATTTAATACTTAACTTGAGATTTGTGACTATTAGGCTGTTATTAGGAAGTTGGCTTATAGCACGCTGTGTTCACGGAACAATGCAGACCAAGGCTATAACTGTAACATGATATCTTCAGTAACCGAAATATGAGTGGGCAATGGGCTAATTGTAGTTAGGATACTGAAATCGCTGTGAAACTGTTGTAGCAATAGTTGGTTGTTGTCCTATAGAAAAATGTATTGGATGTCATAATTAGGCCCCCCCAAGAATATTAAATGCCCGTCCATTGATTTGTTTCTGCAGCCGGCTCTGATGCCCGGTAAGCATTTGTTTACCTTGAATCAATACAAATTATGTACATCAACATGTGCACAGAGTATCACAAACTTACATACATGTTTAAGTTAGTTACATGCTGGTCATGTAAGCACTCAAATTCAAATCATGCCATGAATACATCCAAGTTCGCTCGACTAATCATGACGTCATGCACTGTACATACTCACACTAACAGTGAACCAGCGCTGAATAAACTCATAACTCAATATTAATTACTAAAGGAAACCATGAAACATACAATCTCATTACATTGTCTGTACTCTGTCTCTGTACTACTCGAGCGCGGGCGCTAATCGCAACACGTTTGCCAACCATGTGCGCAGCACTGATCGTTAACTCTAAACAGACATAACTCTCTCATATACATTAGGAAAACAATGCAGTTAACAGTCCTTCCTATAAAACAATGATGGTGTGCCTTTTATACATTAGTTACCTGAAAAAGGATGATATATTAATGAACACGAGTCCAAGCGATGCGAGTTCAAGCATTTGTTTATCTTGAATGACACGTATCGCGAGAACTCTTTCTACAAAGGCGCGCAATGACGCTCACACGCCTGCACAACCAATCACACACATCCATCTTTAACTATAATAATATATTTAATTAATTCAAACTGATAGCGCTTTTTATAGAACTCACAATATTTGCAACAAGTATTTAAATGAAAACAAAATGATAATTATATAAATCTAATACAAATCTGTGAATGATTCCTTAAAGCAAAAGCACGTAAAATACATTTAAAGCAAAACCACTTAAAATACATGAAAACTGATAGTGATAATACTTATGCACTTATATCAGATCACAGATTATTCAGTCTACCACAGGTGCAAAGGGAGAAGTTTGGGCAGGGTGGTGTCCTACACTCTTTCTATCCAGAGGCCTATTGCACAAAACTAGGATAAGGGATTAAGCCGGGATATCTTGGTGATCCTGGCTCAATTTATCCGTGATCCGGTTGCACTAAAGCTGGATAGGGTGGCAGTTGGAAGTTATGGTATAAATTACCATGGAGATTTATTCTGTGGAGCTAGCCTGCTCCAGACCAGGCTAAATTCCAGGATCTATTTAATCTCATCCCTTATGTCAGTCAGCAGTCACCACAAACGGAAACCAATAGTTATTCCACTGCCCACTACACATTGTTATCACATATAACTAGACCCACTGTCATTATTTAAACGTTTGTGATCATAATTTCAATAATTTTGGATAAATTATGATTTTTAGATGATGTTGCTATCATTAGATAATTTACTGTTTCCCATAGACTATAAGGCTATATATAAAAATGATAGAATATTAGGGCCACAGAGGAAAAAAAAGAAAAGTCACAGACTTCGAAAAATTAAGTCATAATATTGTAACCCGTTGTTTTAGAGGAAGACGGTTGTTAAAATGACAGCTGTGGGGCATTTCGTGGAATTGTTCTTCAGTATGGTTTCACAAACAAGGACATACTTAATCTTTTGGCACATCAGCGTCACATTGTCATAAGTATCAGGACTGTAAAAAGAATATGCATCTTTTCCGCAGAAAGAACCAGCCTCATAAATGTATGACTTTTTCCTTCTTCCTCAGTGTGGCCCTAATACTCGGTCGTATAAAATACACATTCCATATAAATATAAAAACACAAAGTGTAACATTAGGTTCCTTTATTGAATAAGGATAAAACAAAGCAGGTAAACCATCAGCTCCTTTCGAAACTGAAGTCACACAGTGACTCAACAATACAACAAAAGGATAAATACACATTCAAAGATAGAGATTATATATACAGTATATATATATATATATATATATATATATATATATATATATATATATATATATATATATATATATATATATATATATATATATATATATATATATAAATAAATAAATATATATATATATATATATATATATATATATATATATATATATATATATATATATATATATATATATATATATATATATATATATATATATATAAATATATAAAACACACCCCGCTTGTCTGCACACTGCGGTAAATGCAGGACAAATCCATACACATCAACTGAACAGACAAATGAATGGAAGCAGTAGCCTCCCTGCAAGCTTGTATTACAC
Organism: Gobio gobio; assembly: GCF_949357685.1. NCBI lineage: Eukaryota > Metazoa > Chordata > Actinopteri > Cypriniformes > Gobionidae > Gobio > Gobio gobio. The sequence continues at coordinate 23,679,441 of NC_137121.1, forward strand.
ACAGTATACAGCACAAACATCATAAGAGGCCAAAAAAAAAAAAAAAAAATCGGTGGACAGCATAAGAAGCAGAGTACAACGGCTAAGATTAAACTGTACTACTGAGCGTAGTAATTATGTAAGCCTTTGATAATAATTTATCAAAGCCTTATACAGTGTGATGGGGTTACTTTACACAATTTCACTCATATCTGTTGTCCATTTCAATTAAAAGTTAAACTGTTTCATAATCAGTGTACAACTGCATTTTTGGAGATGTGAATTAACTATTTGGATTGTAATTGTGATGTTTCAGCAGAGCGGTGAGTGTGTAATTGTGCACTACTTACGCATTCAGGAGGTCTGCAATACTTTTTCTCTTTGCTTTATCACTGTGGCGGTGTTGCCTTTCTTCTTAATTATGTCTTTTACCTCCTCGTATGCCTCCATGAGGATTTATGCCTCCAACGGGGAAAAGTACGCCGCTCTAGTTGCCATGGTGAATCAGTGAATCTGTGATCGGTGGCGGGTCTATTTGAGTGAGCCGTGAGCGCGCACCTATCCAAGATTGGTTTAACCTGGCTTGATGAATCCGTGTCTGCTCATCCTGGCTTGGTCTTTGTGCAACCAATTAAGCCTGGATGCACTTGTTTTGGCTTCATTGAGCTCAGCTCAGTCATTTATCCTGGATGTCTTAATTCTACTTTTGTGCAACGGGCCTCAGATTAGTGAGTTTTATTGTTTGTTTGTTTTTTTGCAGGGTGTTGGATCTCAGCTTCTGTCTTGGCAGTAAAACTTAATGTACAAATAGTTTACAAAAACTCTTTGACGGAATGTTCTTATTGGCTGTATTATCGGACAATCACACCTTCCAGGAAGATGATGGCCACACCTCTGCTGTGTAATAATTACTATGTCTTTATGCAGAGGTTAGCCTTTCCCCTTTGTGTAGGCTAGCTTTCACTTCCTGCCACACTGTTATATTAACAAGAGAGGCTGTTTTATACCTCACTGACACAGATCTCCTCTCCTGGCAGGTTATAGTCTTAAAGAAATTAACATGGCATTTAACAATCAGAGGATTTTGAAAATAATCTCCATCCTTTATTTGAGTACAACTGTGTTCGTCCTCTTGAAGAACTATCCAAAACAAAGGACAAATTGTTTTCATAAAGACGAGATGGTCATGAATCACTTACTAAAGCAGGATGTTGGAGAACTACAGGCTTGTTCTGCTGTTATCCAAGGAGACATTGACGGAGTGGACAAGGACATTTTCAGGAAGCTTCTGGCCTCAAAAAAAAGAGCATCCCTGCTATCCGAGTCATTCTATCTCAACGCAACAAAGGACTGTCCATCCTACATCCGAGACAGAGGGTTTCTGACGCTTTCTCTCAGTAAAGAGGAGAAAGATTTCCCCATTGCTTACTCCATGGTGGTCCATGAGAAAATTGAGATGTTTGAAAGGCTCCTAAGAGCCATTTACACTCCTGACAATGTGTACTGTGTTCATGTGGACCAGAGGTCTCCTGAGATCTTTAAAGAAGAAGTTAGGGCCATTGTGTCCTGCTTGACCAATGTGTTTGTGGCCAGCAAACTGGAAAATGTGATCTACGCCTCCGGGTCTCGAGTTCAAGCGGACATCAACTGCATGCAGGATCTGCTCAAGTCACCTGTCCAGTGGAGGTATCTGCTCAACACCTGTGGCACGGATTTCCCCATTAAAACCAATGCAGAAATGGTTGAGTCTCTAAAACACCTGAATGGAAAGAACAGTTTGGAGTCTGAGGCCCAAGAGTATAAAAAGGTGCGTTGGCAGTATCATCACAATGTTACAAATGTTGTGATTCAGACCGATGTTAGAAAGTCACCCCCACCAATACAGAGCCCTATGTTCTCAGGAAATGCTTACTTTGTGGTTTCAAGAGAGTTTGTGGATCACATCTTCAAAAGTAAAGAGATTCAAAATTTCATGGAATGGGAGAAAGACACATACAGTCCAGATGAGCACATGTGGGCTACGTTACAACGGATGCATTCAGTACCAGGATCCAACCCTCCAAACAAAAAGTACGATAAATCGGACATGAACGCAATTGCTCGTCTGGTGAAGTGGAGCTACCATGAAGGAAATCTAAAGAGTGGGGCTTCCTACCCACCATGCTCTGGGATACACAGACGGGCGGTGTGTGTCTATGGAGCTGGGGACTTGAAATGGATTGTGAGGCAACACCATCTTTTAGCAAACAAGTTTGATCCAGAAGTAGATGATGTAGCAATCAAATGTATGGAGGCTTTTTTAAGGTACAAAGCTATTTATGGTCGATCATTGCTAACAGTTGAAAAATCTGACATTATTTTATGATGTTTTTAATGTTTTAAAGTAATTGTAAATATATTAGAGATGTGGACAATTTTATTTATATGAAATATGTTGATATGTAAATGTATATATAAATACACTTTCTATGCAGGTCATATTATTATGATGCCAACTGTCAAATAAAATATAAATGAAATGAATAGTTTGGGTTTTAAAAACTATTTGTACTTTTTTGTACAGAAGCTCTCTTTGTGTTACACATAATATTTTCATGTAAACCTACATTTGACAAACCAAAAACGTATCTGTGAAACTTCCACTATGGATATATCCTAAACAGAATTTTGAAACAAGTCTTTTTAACCTGTGGGGCAGCAGGGTATGCCTCAAGGAACCTCAACATTGCCAAAGGCTACAGCACTGAAAATAACAAAATATGCTTAAAAGCTTTGTAAATCAGTTAATTAGATTAATTTAATCAATTTAAGGAATCCTTTCTGAATGAAAGTATCAGTTCCTTTAAAAACTTTCTTCACAAGCAGAGCTGAAAGGTTTATTTGATCGGCACCCTCTACTGTACAGGTGTGAATTTGCATTTCCTTCAGCCTGACGAACGCTTGATGGTATCTGTTCATGTTTTCAACCACATAAGGTTTATTGTTTATTGTTAAATGGATCCCCATTAGCTGTCACCAAAGTGAGACAAGCTAGTCTTCCTGGGGTCCACATCAAAAACAAAACAATCACATAACAATGTTAATCTTAAAGCAGTAAAACATTGTAGACATCATTATAAACATCAATAATTATTCAGAATAAATGATTACAGTATCAGATTCATACAGAAAAAATGTCCATTCCCTATTCACAATTTTAAATAGTGCATTCTCAGATGGTACCTGAAAGAGACTTTGCTATTAATTTTATGTATATTCAGTGGGCAATTATTCCAATAATTGATGGCACGATAAATAACTGTTCTCTTTAAAGCATTTGATTTTGGGCATGGTAACATCATCTTGCCATCATCAGCTGACCTAGTCAAATAAGAGTAAACCTGATCACACTTAACAATTTGGTTTATTTTATAATTCACACATTTAAATAGCCTACACAAGTAGCCTACTAGCAAAACATTTATAGTTTGTAAAATCCACAGTGATGTCTGTGGAAGCGGCAATAACAATCCATTGGCGATGTGATATATTTACTTCATAGATATCAGATACACATTGTGTAATGCTGCGTTCACACCAAACGTGAATAGAGCGTCTGGCGCGAGTGATTTCAATGTTAAGTCAATGGAAAGGCGCGTTGACGCGCTTCTTGAGGTCCCGCGGCGAGGAAGGCATGTTTCGCGCGAAGGACGCGAATCCGCCTCATTCGAATTGAGCGTCTTGCGCAATACACGCGTTACACGCGAGTGGTGCTTTTGTGCATTCACGCGTTTGAAGCGAATTCGCGTCTGACGCCCGAGTTGAAAAATTTGAACTTTGGCGTCAATTCGCGCTGCGGTCACGTGGTAAAGTGACGTGATGAGAAACCCTGCATAATTTAAAATTACTACTATTGTGTCACAAAATGTAGTTTTACGACTTTTTCAGGTGAGAATGTAGTTGTTCAAAGCTCAAATCTGTGGTTTAATTATAAAGAGAGCGCCTATTAAAAAAAATATTGTGTGTTTTTGGAGTTGTGAGATCCAGGCTATTACCGGGCAATCACCTCTCATAACCACGGCGAGAGCAGCCTTTCCTCGGCTAGTCCTTCTGACGTTTGCCGCTGGCTCTGATGTCCTGTAGTGGGTGCATCTTGTGTAGATCTAACGGGCGATCTTTGGTGTCATGAATCTATAATTTGTTGTCTGCCAAATCGTTTTGACTGAGGGCAAAGAGAAGTTTCATAACTTTATTTTTTAAGGATATTTAAATATACATGCAGTGAAGATAATGTCGGAGTTGTCTGGACCACATTTGTGTGGCTATAATGTTTAATATATATTTTTTATGAAAATGAAAAGAGGCAGAGTGGTGTTTTATGACATATTTCTCCTGGAGTGCCTTGAACGCGCATCAATTTCGCTTCCAGCGCTCGATTTCTATGCGCTTCCAATTCGCCGCGGACGTGCGAATGCATTCAAAATGTTAGACGCGGTAGATGCGATTTTGATGCTCTATTCACGTTTGGTGTGAACGCAGCATAAAGGCCAATTTATACTTATGCATCGAGTGTACGCCGTAGTGTGCCGTCGTGAGCATTTATACTTCTGCGCTGTTGTCCGCGTCAATGTGCAATTACACATGCAGACGCTAGTAGGCAGTGTCCTCCGGCATGTTGGTGTAATCAAGACAACAGCCGAAGAAGAAGCAGCTTGTTGTGTAGAATGTGTACATTCATGTCGGATTTTCAGCAGCAGTGAGAGAGCGGCTTTTCTTGCAGCTTGAGCTGTTGTATCCAGAGGTGTAGTGGTAAAAAAAGAGGTGGGTAAACTATCAATTCTGGGTGACCGCATCGTGGTCACGGTAAGCTGGGCCACTGCCTACCAGTGTATAGCGTATCCTGAGGATAGCTATTGTTCTCAGAGAGAACAAAAATATTTAAGAGAGATAGAGAGGGGAGGCTTATATCCAGGGGTTCCAATGCAATGCACTTGTACATAATGATTAGATTTGGGATTATTTTCATAGTCGATTAATCTGTTGAATATTTTCTCAAGTAATCGATTAGTTGTTTGGTCTATAATATGTCCGAAAAATGTGGATCAGTGTTTCCCAAAAGCCCAGGATGACGTCCTCGAATGTCTCGTTTTGTCCACAACTCAGTTTACTGTCACATATGAGAGAACACACAAGAACATATTCACATTAAACAAGCTGGAATCAAAGAATTTTACTTTTGTCTTAAAAAATTACTCAAGCCGACAAATCGATTATCAAAATAGTTGTCGATTACAGTTTTTGCCAATTGCTAATGAGGCAGAATTTGGTGAAGAAGAGCGAGAGCTTTGTGTTGATGATGACAGGGTGCAGACAGCGATCGCTTGCGATTGCATTTATAATGTAAACTTTGGATGAATTTATGAGAAATCTACAGACGCAAACAGGAAGTAAAACTCCCATTGATTTTTCTCCATAAGGATTTAGATTATCAGCCATAATGTCTAAAACATCTGAGGTAGACTGACCACGAGTTGTGAAACGAAAGTTTCTGCTTCTGTAGCTAGAGGTCTGTAAGAAAAACTACACTACCCACAGTCCTAAGCTTAACAGCGACGCCTCTGATTGGTCCAACTCGCTGTTATTACCATAGAAACATTTACCGTACCTGCGATCGGCTGTAGTGATAACAATAACTAGCTAGCTGACTAGCAAAGGGAGCTTGTTGTCACAAACTTTCAGTGGTTTAAATACCAGAGAATGCATATAATTACATCCAGTTATTTTTCTGATAATAATGTATCCTGAATTTTACTTGTAGGCCTACATTGGCTAATGGGAAAAGGAAGAGGTGACTTGTTGAGTCAGTGGCATGAATCTAACCGTGAACCAAATTAACCCCAAAAACATAAAGTTTAGTACTGTTTTCCCGAGCTCACTCACTTTGGGCTTGTAGCCGAGCCCGTTTGCTGGCATTAGGAGGAGAGCTGCTGTCTTGACGGCGCTAAAAAAATAGCTGGATATCTATGTTTGAATCTTTGTTGCGTGTCGTTCATGAATGATTCGTTCATTTTGAACGAATCTTTAATATGTCTCGGGACTACCGAGTTGTCTCAGAGAGTGATTCGTTCATTTTGTGTTGACCGCGTGTGCGCATTACGCAACATATGGGTTCTGATTCTGAATCGACAGGTGAGATCCGAGTCTTTTGTTCTTCCTGTCAGTCCCATAGACGGAAAGAGAAAAGATTAGTTCATTTTGCTGAACGAGACTCAAAGATCCGAGTCAGTAAAATGATCCGAACTTCCCACTACTCACACTGACAGTTGCAGTGCAATATGAAAGACTTCAATATGAAACTAAAACGACATAAGCTTAATTTAAAATGGCTTAGGAACTGTAGGCTATTTAGAGGTGGATAAACTCAATTTAGAGGTGGATAAACGCACTTTGGAGGTGGGTAAACGCTATTTCCGAATTTTGGGAGGTGCGTAAACGGCGTTTACGTGCGTTTAGCCTCCACTACATCCCTCTAATACTAATTAAGCATCTCCAGTTGATCAGTAAAGTTAAATAAGGCGATCTGGCGCTGGAATGCGTTTGTGAAATCATGCAGAGTGCTCGTGGCCGCTGTTTTCAGTAGCGGTGGCTCGAGCAATCGATTGCTGTTGCGGAGACTTGTAGGCCTACCCTAATGTGTCCCTTTTCTTGATATGCAATCACTGATTAACATCTTTGGTTTTAATGAGAAAATAAATAAACTATACTCAGCGGATCTATGTATTCATTTACTACCATAAAGAAGCGCTGGACTACAAAATATTGTGTTATAGCAGATGTAAGGAACTATCATCCCATTTCTGGACACACACAGACACACCTATCGCAGATTTTTTATTTATTTATTGACCTGAGGAAGGGGTTCTGGCAGACCAATCACAGCGCTTGCGGTCCACGTAGAATTGACGCGTTGTTACATTTTTGGAGAGGTGCGTGTCAGGGTACGGTGTAGGATACGGTGTAGGGTACGGCGTATCCAACGCGTGCACTCGACGCAGAAGCATAAATTGGCCTTAAGTCTCACTTCAGGAGAATTTCACTGAAATTAATATTCAGGGCTAATACAGAAACCAAAAAATTATGGATGCACTTGGCCGAAAACCAAAATCGACTTTAAAAAAATTATTTTAAATTAGGGTTTTTTTTTTGTATAATTGTATTATTAGACTTTTTAATTATATTAAATAATTTTACTGAATCTGAATTTAAAAAATGCAAACCAATAAAATAAAATTTAAGTATGTTTTGATCAGCTTTGACTTAAACTTTGACAGCCATTTTAACTTGAGCTGAGTTCGGCTTTAAATGAGTTGGAGGGGGGGGGGGGGGGGGGGTTTCATAGTGTCTCTTTACACTAACTGAAGAGCCCATGTAGATCATTTTGATAAATGATCTGTACATAAGTACAGTGCCATTTGTGTATTATGATATGCAGTACTCTAAAAGTGTCGGGCTCTTTAAGAACGACTTTTCCCCCTTTGTGCGCATGTACCAAGTATGCACGCGAGTCATGCATATGTGATATGTTCTGTTTATAACTCTGTTAATAAAATAGCATCGCGTTCGCAGTTGCTACGCTATTTAATGGGATACAACATGGTGAACCAATTTTGTAGAAAACAGAGACTGAACAGCTCGTGAAAGTTTTCTCAAGACCGCGCAGTGTGTGACTATGGCGGACTATATGAAATGACAGAGGAGAATAACAAAACGTTGGCTATACCACAGACCGCAACTAATGTGGATGCAATACAGGCTGTGGTTAAATTGGGATTTATTGTGAGGGGGTGGGGGGGATTTGTCCCTAGGGGGGTCCGGGGGTATGCTCCCCCGAGAATTTCGTTTGAAAAATTTGAAAAAGAGTTTTGTGCAAAGAAATTGAGAAATTGAGTCTTACATGATATGTGAAAAACTGCAAGGTTAAGAGCATATATGTTATGAAGCACATTGTTATGATATAGTGACCCATACAATGTGCCAAACATAATGTGCCACATGAAGAGACAGTGCAGCATATGACAGTTGCAACAGCTGAGAAGATTTGGGTCTGTGGTGACCAGGTCACCTAGATGCACCGGCGCGAGCGGTGCACAATTATGGTCGACTGACAACGAGATTAAGCAGCTAAACAAGAATACGGCCGTTTTTTGATTGTTCTCATCTCAGCTCAGCCGAGTCAAAATAGACATGCCATTTCAAAAATCTTTCATTTATTGTCAGAAATATGTTTTCAAAAGCATCACTTTCATCAAATTTTATGTGACATAATTTCCAGGAGGCAACTTAGGCAACATCAGGACAGGGACGGCACTGACCAATTTGCTGCCCTAAGAGAGATTTTACTTGGTGCCCCTTGTATCAAGGTTTAGCACTACATGTTATCAGTCTCAGTTGTGGAAGTTGATTAATTATAAGAAATAAAAAAAAGTTGATTTTATTTTTATTGTTGTTGTTTTATATGATGTCCAGTCCATTCTACCCCGTCATTATGTTAATGATATTATTATTATTATTACCTTATTTTTTAAAAGGCTGATGATAGTTAAACTATACAAAAATGGCACCTACGCCACATTGCAGCCTAAACACAAATAGCAAGAGTGCATCTAGCATTCATGCACAAACTATGCATTGAGAACTAGCAAAAGTGTTTGTTTTCCAGTAGACGGCAGCAATCTTCCACTAAACTACCGTAAAACTTCAAATAATAGCCGAGTCCCAAATAGACGCCTGTCTCTTTTAAACGCCTGGTGTGACGACAGGTTTGGGTAAATAAAGGCCGGTCTCAAATAGAGGCCTGGTCTGTTTTTTTAGTATCGGGCTGTATTTGATCTTCTCAAACCCGTCAGATCGTCTGTTCTATGTTTTGATTAGATTTCACGTGACAGACGGAACCGTTCATGAACGACTCATCACTATGGCAACATAACAAAGAGCTTAACGAACTTTCAGTCTTCAGTTTTTCTTAATTCTCTCAATACCACCATGGAAAAAAGTATAATTTGACATTTATGCTGACAGTTGTCAAATTTCAAGCGTGGGTAAAGCTGGATACGGAGCGGCTGAAAAATTCCTTTAATGCTTGCGCGCAGACGTGCGCGTGTGTTTGTGTGTGCGAGGGAGAAGGAGGAGATATATTTCATTAACTTCGGGATGTTATCCTTAGGTATGTGGCCTGACAGTAGCTTCTGATGGAAGCGAGGATCACCTTATCCATTGTTTCAAAGAGGGAGAGCCGTACGCATCTGGGCGGGATCTGTTAGTGCGAGCAAGGCAGGCAGAGTTAGCGGTGGCTGGAGAAGTGGAGCAGAGCAACGAGGAGGAGGAATTCGCCCATGAACTTGTAATTGAGAATCGCGGGGATGATGATAGTGATGAATAGAGTAACTTTCTATCACATGATTGCAGTTGTTTTACAGGGTAGCCTTCATTCTTTCTTGTTGATGTGTTTCGGGCAACAAGTTCATACGCTCAATGGATTTTAGCGGTAAATTATATTGTTCTGCCCACTGCTGTCACATCGTTTCGTTTTTTGTGCTGCCAATAATCTAAGACATTTCTTACATTACATGATTTGTTAAACACATTCGAATTAATTATAAATAAAACGTAATATAATGTGGTAACCTCCTACCGTCATGCTTCAACATCTCAACACTAAATTAAAGGCCTGTCTCTTATAGACGCCTGTTTCAAATACAAGCCGGTGCAGTTCGGTGATTTGGGTAAATAGAAGCCCGGGCTATTATTTGAAGTTTTAGATATGCACATTCATGTTTTCACCATGAATTAAACTGAGAAATTTAGATATGTAATGTGATTTTTTTTTTTTAAATGTTGCTATTTTAAATAAACTTGTATATAAATATCATTACTAATTTCGGCAAATACATTTTAAAATTGCCATATGTCCCCTTAAAACTGCCCAACTGTAGAGTAAAAACATTGGGCTATTAAAAAAGTGATATTACATGCGTTTAAAAATGAAGTGAGTTTTTGCTGAAAACAAGCTAAATCATCTGCAAAAAATGGGGTGAGAAAAATGATCTTATTTCAGTTTGGGACAGAAACAAGATTTCAATCAGAAACTAGATTATTTTTCTCACCCCATTGGCAGATAATTTAGCTTGTTTTTAAGCATAATCTCACTTAATTTTCATTTTATTTTCAAGAAAACAAGAAAATATATAATGTCATTTTATTTATCTAGTAAATGCATCTTGATTTAAGAATTTTTAGATATTTAGACTAGAAACAAGACAAAAATAATAAGTAAGAAGAGCATTTTTGCAGTGTTTCCCTTATCTTCCCTGCATCAGAGGGCTTCTGTCTTTTTTGACATTACAATTCGGCCATCCGTCATAAATAATCAGGCAACTTTCACCGTGTCAACACCTGGCACGAGCGGCCAAGCATCCTAAAAAATGAAAGCAATCCTGTCTACATTAGATGCGGCGAGAGGCGACGCGACACAATAAATTCCCAGCGTTAAACTGATCGCGCGTTGTATTTCTGACACACTTCGAGTAGCTCGGCGGGGGGAGATTGATGCGGCGGACCAGGAAGAGGCGGGGGACTTAGGTAGGTTTTTTTTCCCGCTTTATTTGGTAATATTTAGTATTAATATTAATAAAATAGTATCAGTAATACATTTTGGCGCCCCTAGCATTTGCCTATTCCGCCTATGCCACGGGCCGGCCCTGCATCAGGACACAAACGAGCAGGCTATGTGCCGGGGCTGAGCCCCAGAGAGCCCCGGCCAATTTGACCACTGAATGCAGCCATTTTCCAGTAAGAGGTGCCAACACACAAGACATAATCAAAGACCCCCTGACCATGATGGCAAATTTTATGCCGATGGCATTGAATTTGACAAGTGCGTTAACGCTGTTAACCCTCACATGCCAGAGTTGGAAGAGGGATTTGTCACTTTACACATAAACAAAGCTCCAACTGAGGTGAAAGTTAACACCGTAGCAAAATGCAACGTAAAGTCACAAAAGACTTTCGAACAAATTACTTGCAATGTAGCCTATGGTGGAAGAAAAATCGAAACGAAAGGCTTGGTTTCATTGCAGTGTGGCCTAAATGGGCAAAATCATTCACTTTCATTCTTCTCGGTGGATCAAGATGTCCAAACGCTGTTAGGATTTCGTGCATGCCTCGACATGGGAATTGTTACAATCAGCCCGGACGTGCATCATGTCAGTATGGAGGGCAGCACTGAAGACGTTCTTAACGAGTACAAAGACTTGTTTACAGATGAGCTCAGAGAACTTCCAATCACTCCATGACGGTAGACCACCTGCGTGAAGTTGGCCCCCCACCCAACGCAAAACTTCGGCAAAATAGTCTCAATCGTTTGTGCTCCGTTTGTGCTGGTTTGTGCCATAAAAATTTTTGTTTGTGCTGCTTTGGTTTTTAAGATATTAAAAAAAACACATTTTTAGGTCATTCTGAGGTCACTCAGCCCCCACATTCTCCAAATTCACCTCAAATAACCTCGTTTGTTTGTGCTTTGTTTGTGCTGGTTTGTGCCGGCAAAAGCTTAGTTTGTGCTGCTTTTGTTTTTAGGTATTGGACTTTGAATTATAGACGATGACGTCACCAGCTATAATTCAATGTATAATATTTAAAAAATGGAAGCAGCACAAACGACACTTTTACCAGCACAAACCAGCACAAACGAAGCACAAACGATTGAGACTATTTAAGTTGACCTTGGAGCAGGTTGGGGGGCTGAGTGACCTCAGAATGACTACCCTAATATTATTTTAATATCTAAAAAACGGAAGCAGCACAAACGCTGCTTTTACTGGCACAAACCAGCACAAACGAAGCACAAACGATTGAGACTATTTGAGGTGAATTTGGAGCAGATCGGGGGGCTGGTGACGTCATCGGCTATAATTCAATGAATAATATTTTAAAAACGGAAGCAGCACAAACAATACTTTTACCGGCACAAACCAGCACAAACAAAGCACAAACAAACGAGGCTATTTGAGGTGAATTTGGAGAATGTGGGGGGCTGAGTGACCTCAGAATGACCTAAAAATGTTTTTTTTAATATCTTAAAAACCAAAGCAGCACAAACGAAATTTTTTATGGCACAAACCAGCACAAACGGAGCACAAATGATTGAGACTATTTTGCCGAAGTTTTGCGTTGGGTGGGGGGCCAACTTCACGCAGGTCAGTAGACCCCAGTGTACAGCCAGTAGTTCGCCCTGCTCACCGTATTCCTCTGGCAATGCAAAGCCGTGTCAAAGCAGACCACATGCAGAGCCTTGGAGTCATAACGATAGTCTCAGAGCCAACGGATTGGGTCTCGTCCATGGTGGTAACACACAAAAAGGACAGACAAGAAATCAGGCTGTGTATCAACCCAAAAGATCTTAACACTGCCTTAAAAAGACCCCATCACCCAATGTGCAGCGTAGAGGAAGTAGCATCGCAGATGTCAGGAGCAACTGTATTTTCGGTGCTGGACGCAAAGAACTCTTTCTGGCTGATTTGTCTCGAACACAAGTCCTCCATGATGACCACATTCAGCACTCCATTTGGGCGTTATATATTTCTCCATATGCCCTTCGGCAAAACCTCTAAGTTTTCCAGTGCTCAATGGAGCAGTTGTTTTCAAATTATTCAAAATAGTATCATGCGTATTCAAATGCCCCTCGAATGTGGTTCACCACCTGCCAGTTTCAAGACTAGAATGCTATCATTTCATTTTTCTTGCAAAATAGTGCCACGTTCATTGTGCGAGAAATTGTGCAACCCCTCATGTAAACAGTGCTTATTTACAACTTAAGATAACAATACACAGCTTATAAACAAGTATAAAGACTTTAAAACTGTATTTAACTCTCTGGTGTGCATTTCTAAATGATGATGATTTTTTCTGTAGCGTCTGGAGTGTCTCTCAACTAGGATCAAAGTGATCAGAGATGCTTTCCTCCAAACAGCTCTGCATATAAATTAAATTTCTGCCCCACTGGCTCCGTCGGGTCTGAGTCAAATGGCACCTCCGACTGTTTAATGGCCAGCTAGAAGATGACCAGAAGATACTAGCGATGGCCTTTTCTGAACTTCAATCAGATTTTAATCAGCCAGAACAGTTCCCTCACCCTTCAGTCTGGAGGGGCCATGGGGGGTTGACTCTAACACAAACACACACAAACACACACACACACACACACACACACACACACACACACACACACACACACACACACACACACACACACACACACACACACACACACACACACACACACACACACACAAGCATTCCCCTTTATTTAGCCTTTAATTAAACTATCCCAGAAATTACATATATGATGATTTCTTAAGTGTATGCATGCTCCCTATATTTCTTATGCTTGCGTGATGTAAGAGCTATCTTAAACGCTCCAAATTGCTCTGTATAGAAGATGCACTGCCTTCATGTCTGTAAACCAAGGCATGTCTGATGTCTAAATGTTCCTTTTTCTCTGTATTAGTCAATGGTACAAAGTATATGATTATGAGATGTACCACTAGTATGGTTAGGTCTTTGGAGTGAAACTTTACTAATTCTGGCTTCCAGCAAGAACATTCCATTGAGTAATAAAGTCGGAACAAAGAAACTCTCTCCCGCCTGAAATTCACACCAATGACTGGTCGCCGCAGGGAAAGTGGGCGTAGTTTAATGGACCTCAAAAGACAGTAACACGAGCATATCGGGGCTCAGTCAACTTGCAAGGACCCCGACGAGACAAATTTCCTTTTCCTCCCATCTCATCAGCGCAGCTCGCGGGCTTCCACCTGCGAGCCGGCGCGGTCCAGCCAAGCTGTTGTTTCCTTTGAAGATCGACGTGCTCCGCGACGCAGTCAGCGGCGCGTTCCACCAGACGAGGAACTCAGCTGGACGAGATGAACTTTCCCTTCCAAGACGCTCCCTTCCCAAACACCTTTAAAACTCCCGCGGACCAACGAAGCTCCGGAAGAACCAAACGGAGAGAGCGCTTCAGCGCACGAACACTCTGAGAAACGCCAACGCACGCATCTTGCTTTACACAACACCAAGAAACCATGCAAGTATCAATTCTACCGAAATTTAGATGCGTTTTAAGATTGTACCCCTGTTTAAGGTGATATAGTTCTTGCTGGCTCCAATGGTTATGTCTGGGAAGGTGTCGGATCGGACACGATCATACCCTCCTTCCTTTCCCTTCCCCCTCATCCTCCTCTTTACTTTCCACTATTCTGTAAATACATGTATTCTTTATGTAGTCATATGTAATCGTAGTATTAGTCTTTATTAAAACCATGATATTCACGTTTTGATTGTCATTGTTTTGCTCACGGAACACGAGTCCCTTTAATGTCAGATCTAAGCTACGAGCTCTTATAAGCATCGTTGAATGCTTTAATTAATACCATAACTCAGAAAGTTTGTCCTTTGTGGCCAGAGGGATAAACTTCCCGAAAATTGGGTAGAAAGAATAGACCTGGTGAGTGGATAAAGAATCTCCGCTCGTTCTTTAAACGGAACGGAGAGGAATTTTGAATCAGCTCCCTAGATTATTCTGTGATTATTTAATATAGATATATCTGTAGTTAATTGCAATAATTTGTTGTTAACCATATATATATTATATATTGCATAAAATACCGAGGTTAGGTAATCCCCTTTTGGGTGATTTTGGAGATTTGTGATTAGATTATAACCCATTATGATTAATCATAAATCCCTAAATATTAATACCCATAATTCCCTATTGAGCTAATTTTTTATTTAAATATATATGTAACCCTAAGACACTACATTTCCTAGAAACATCTCAACATATAATATTATTACAAACCATTCATTGAAACCGGTTCTGCAAGCTCTCAGCTCAAAATGTAAATCCTTATCTTCAAATTTAAATAAAGTTTAACCATGAGAAGTATCTGTGTGTGTGTGTGTGTGTGTGTGTGTGTGTGTGTGTGTGTGTGTGTGTGTGTGTGTGTGTGTGTGTGTGTGTGTGTGTGTGTGTGTGTGTGTGTGTGTGTGTGTGTGTGTGTGTGTGTGTGTGTGTGTGTGTGTGTGTGAAATATAAGGACACAAATGTGTATAATGACATGGGTATGACATAGGTATTACAAAAAGAAGGTGAAATATGAGGACGTTCCCCATGTCCTCACTTTTCAAAATGCTTATAAATTATACAGAATGAGTTTTTTTTCACAGAAAGTGAACTGCACAGTCTCCTGTGAGGGCTAGGTTTAGGGGCAGGTGCAGTGTAAGGGGATAGAAAATACGGTTTGTATGGTATAAAAACCATTACGCCTATGGAATGTCCTCACATTTCACAAAAACAAACATGTGTGTGTGTGTGTGCGTGCGTGCGTGCATGTGTGTGCGTGCGTGTGTTGGTGAGTGCGTGTGTGTGTTGATGTTCATATGTTTTGCTCTTATTCTACAAATTCAAAAACAATTAAATCATTATCTAACAAGACATAAAAAAGGATAGTTCCCCCACAAATTGTAAATTGTTATAACAGTGGCATTATGCACAGACCTGTCATAATGTATGCATCCTTGTGTTGTTACAAAACCTTATGATTTGTAGCATAACTTTTACACAGCTCTTTTCTATTCTTTAACATTTTATAGTGACCACATCTGTCCAGAAAGACAGATAGATACATAACCAATCTGGTGTCAAATCTAGTTATGCAAATAGGATCGCAATACATTACAGAACAAAAGAGCTGCCTCACTTGTCACACAGGTTTTGTTTCTCATAATTCAAATGAAACCTTTGTCAGAGAAACTACAGATCTGGCAATCAATAGATAAGATCATCAGCTTCCTCAACAAAACCACTGTTAGTGTTACAAACAGAGGTGACACGGAGAACAGATGGAAATGGTAAACAGAGTTTATTTGCAGAACCAGGAAGTGAGCGGATAAGTGTCAGAAGTGCAAGTCCAGCAAAATGTCGATGGGTGATGCTGTACTCTTGATTACAGGTTGAGTCGGGGATCCGGACGATGGAGCGATGGAGACAGGAGACAAGGCGAGGGAACAGGTAGGTAATGCAGGTGAGTCAGCAGAAGCAAGCAGTATGTGCAAACGAGACCGGACAGTGACTGAGTGAATGCGTGGGGCTTAAGTGCAGGCAGTGATTGCAGTGATGATGACGTGCAGGTGCATGTGATCAGTACTCGGGTGAAGGTGCACGTTATATCTGGGAGAGGGTGGAGCCTGGCGTGCTTGTGACAGTTCGTTTCAAAACCCATTAGCCTATAAGGCACATAATACTTGTTAATTTAGAATTCCTTAATGTTTCAGAAAAAATATTTTGGTGTTGTAAGTACCACCCGTCGGCCCAACGACAGAATCCAAAAGCATGGGCGAAGGTAAAATGTGTGTATGCCTTTTGTAGCGTTTCTGTAAAGTTCACTTAATTTATTAAAATGTGGGTATCTAATTTTAACTCTGACTCCATGACTAATTTAATCAGACTCCAATGTTATGTGATTTTGTTATATTTGTTACGTTTGTAATTCAACAGCTGATTATAAGATTAGTTGTGATTTAATTTAGATAATTGATTTTTCTTAGTATCTCTTATTTTCAAATATTCGTTCCCCCACAGGACCCGGTATCGCAGAGACCACACGTTTGCGATTACATGAGCTCACGGACACAAACAAGCCAGATCTGATATTACAGAGGATTGCAGAGAGAGGATTGAACTATTTTACTTTTAAGTAGCCGCACACGCTTGCCTATAACAAAAAGTGTTATTTTTGCAATAGTCGAAAGCTGCAACCTGCTAATACAGTGATACCAAAGATGAAACAACAAAAACAATAGATTCACCAGATACATCATATGTGGTATATAGACATTTTGTGACTTGAATCAGGGGGAAGGGAGTAGGGAGAGGGGGGTGCAAGGGGAGAAGTTTGGGCAGGGTGGTGTCCTACACTCTTTCTATCCAGATTAGTGAGTTTTATTGTTTGTTTGTTTGTTTTTGCAGGGTGTTGGATCTCAGCTTTTGTCTTGGCAGTAAAACTTAGTGTACAAATAGTTTACAAAAACTCTTTGACGGAATGTTCTTATTGACTGTATTATCAGACAATCACACCTTCCAGGAAGATGATGGCCACACCTCTGCTGTGTAATAATAATAATACTAATACCTTTTATTTAAAAGGCGCCTTTCAAGGCACTCAAGGACACCGTACAAACAGGATAAAAAAATAAGAAGCAAACAAGACAACTCACACATCAATCTATCAATCAATCAATCAATCAATCATATCATTAAAAGCCATTCTAAAAAAAAATATTTTTATCTGAGCTTTAAATTGGGAAATAGAATCCAGCTGTCGAATGTGTAGTGGTAAAGAATTCCATAACTTAGGAGCTGCACAACTAAAAGCCATACCACCAAAGGAACTCATCCTAAAATTTGGAACAGACAATAGTTCTGCCTCAGATGAGTATACAGATGAAGAAGGTCCGAAAGGTAATAAGGTGCCAAATTATGTAGAGCTTTGTAAGTAAGGAATAGAATTTTGTAATGTACACATACGTGAGTGGGTAACAATCCTGGCTGCTGAATTCTGAATTAACTGCAATCTGTGAAGTTGTTTTTTAGGAATACCAAATAAGAGGGAATTACAATAATCGATCCGGGATGTTAACAAGGCGTGAATAAGTACTTCTGTGTTGTGTTGAGAAAGTGAAGGACGTTGTCTAGCAATATTACATATATGAAAGAATGCAGTGCGTGAAATGTAATCAATGGACAGATTGAAGGATTGAGCTTTGGATAAAGCATTCCTAGCACCAACAAGAAGGGCTTCAGTTTTATTGGTATTTAACTTAAAAAATTATTAGCCATCCAGATGTTCACATCCTGCAAGCATTTAGAAAGATTAGAGGGGGGGTGCGAATCGTTTGGTCTTGTAGAAACATAGACTTGTGTGTCATCAGCATAAAAATGGAAAATAATACCAAAGGAGCGAAAAATGTGACCAAGAGGTAGAATATAAATAATAAATAAAAGCGGACCAAACACTGACCCCTGCAGAACACCATGAGTGACTGAGACATGCTCTGAATGAGCATTCTTAATCTTTACAAACTGTTTCCTGTCATTTAAATAAGTAAACCAAAGTAGCACATTATCAGCTACTCCAATGCTAGCCAATCGTTCCAGTAATAATGAATGATTAATGGTATCAAAAAAACTGAATCAGCAGCCAAGAGAAGATCATTTGTCATCTTAACAAGAGCTGTTTCTGTGCTGTGTTTGGATCTGAAGCCAGACTGAAAGTGCTCGAGGTCATTACTTTGCAGATGTGATTCAAGTTGTGTTGCTACTATTCTTTCCATTATTTTAGAAATAAATGGAAGATTAGATATGGGCCTATAATTATTTAAATCATTAGGATCAGCACCAGATGTTTTGAGAATTGGAGTGATTGAGCCCGTTTTTAATGACAAAGGAAAAGTAGCAGTAGTTAATGAAGAACGTACTATTGCTGTAATAATAGGAGAGATTGACTAGACACAAGACTTAACTAAAACAGTAGGTAAAGGGTCCAGTGAACAAGTAGAAGACTTAGACTTTATGTTCAGCGCGGTAATAAGTCAACTGAAGGCACCTAAAGTTAGAGAAAATGCTTACAGCAGATATGATTATATTTATTTTGATAATCGCTAGACATTAAGTCTGATCTGAGTAATTCTTGATGTATACAGTCAATCTTAGATTTAAGAAAATTTGAATAAGATACACAATGAAGAGGATAGAGAGAAGCAGTATCGTAAGGTTTCAACAGTTTGTCAACAGTGATGAATAAAGTCCTTGTGTTCCTTTGTCCATTGGCAATAATATTTGCATAAAAAGATGATTTAGCTCTTTTCAGGTTGGCCTTATATGAAAACAAATGCTCAGAATACATCTGTTTGTGTATTTCAAGGCCAGTTCTTTTGCACCGTTTCTCCAGTCGACGACCTAAGGCCTTTTGGTGGCGGAGTTCCGGAGTGTACCAAGGAGAAGAGTTAACAAAAGATACAGTATGAGTTCTCACAGGGGCCACAACATCAAGTATTTGAGATAAACTATTGTCATAAAAATTAACCATATCAGATGTAGAGGAGTTAAAACAGCATTGGTTTACAGAATAATCAATCATTCCATCCAGAACATCAAGGTCCACATTTGTAATATTACGAAATGAAACAGACCGTTGTGGTTTAACTTTTGCCAAAAGAATGGAAATATTTAAAAATATAGGCTTGTGATCTGAAAGAGAAAATTCTGTAGAGGTAAAATTAAATGGCATGACACCAGAACAACATGCAAGGTCTAAAATATGCCCCTTGTTGTGTGTTGGGAAGTTAACAAATTGTACAAGGTCAGCACTATCCAGAACTGATTTAAAGTCATTATATTGAGTGCAGGTAGTATTGTCAAAGTGAATGTTAAAATCTCCCATCAACATAATATTCGGAGACAAGGTGCACAAATGTGTTAAAATAATAGAACATTCAGAATTTTTTTTTATTCAAAGCAGATGCCTTTGGTGGTCTATATACCATAACAACAATAGTGGGGTTTGAACTTTTAAGTTGTACCCCCAAGATTTCAAAAGATTTTGGCTCTGATATAGAAATTGGGCAGACTTTATACCTGTGACGATAAATAAGTGCAAGGCCACCCCCTTTCCCAGAGCAGCGAGGTTTGCATATATAAGCATAACCAGATGGTACTGTTTGGTTTAAATAAATATAATCATTGGGCTTTTGCCATGTCTCAGTCACAGACAGAAAATATATATATTTCTGGCCTCGATAAGTTCATGAATGAAAGATGTCTTATTGTTAAGTGAGCGAACATTAAAAAGAGTAAAACGAAGTACAGAAGGCTGAAAGTCTGACCTGGGCAGTGGAGTAAGTACTTCATGATCAATAGTCCTCCCAGCATTTTTAGGCAGCCTAGGGTGTGTAGACCAAAGTGGCCGAATTTGTCCACCACATTCAGGTTTAGCAGAACTGATGGAAAAATTCAGACGAGACCCACGATGAACATATTTCTTTCGACGTATAAGATCTGGATGATTAAACAACAGCAGCGGAGATTGCAGATCTAAGTTTGTGCAGGTCAGCCGCCGAGTAAACCAGTCGGGGAGCGGTGCTGATCACAGCAGAAGAAAAGATGATCCATGTGTATTGTAGTAATCGGTGTAGTAATAGTAGGTGTAGTAATTACTATGTCTTTATGCAGAGGTTAGCCTTTCCCCTTTGTATATGATAGGCTAGCTTTCACTTCCTGACACACTGATCTCCTCTCCAGTCTCTCAGGACTGTCCATCCTACATCCGAGACAGAGGGTTTCTGACGCTTTCTCTCAGTAAAGAGGAGAAAGATTTCCCCATTGCTTACTCCATGGTGGTCCATGAGAAGATTGAGATGTTTGAAAGGCTCCTAAGAGCCATTTACACTCCTGACAATGTGTACTGTGTTCATGTGGACCAGAGGTCTCCTGAGATCTTTAAAGAAGCAGTTAGGGCCATTGTGTCCTGCCTGACCAACGTGTTTGTGGCCAGCAAACTGGAGAAAGTGATCTATGCCTCCTGGTCTCGAGTTCAAGCGGACATGAACTGCATGCAGGATCGGCTCAAGTCACCTGTCCAGTGGAGGTATCTGCTCAACACCTGTGGCACTGATTTCCCCATTAAAACCAATGCAGAAATGGTTGAGTCTCTAAAACACCTGAATGGGAAGAACAGTTTGGAGTCCGAGGCCCAAGAGTATAAAAAGGTGCGTTGGCAGTATCATCACAATGTTACAAATGTTGTGATTAAGACCAATGTTAGAAAGTCACCCCCACCAATACTGAGCCATATGTTCTCAGGAAATGCTTACTTTGTTATTTCAAGAGAGTTTGGATCACATCTTCAAAAGCAAAGAGACTCAAGATTTCATGGAATGGGAGAAAGACACATACAGTCCAGGGGGCGTATTACAGAACCTTTCTATCTTAGGTCTTAACTTAAGATATGATAAGTTAATTTAGGATTTTTCACAAATTCGTATTTCAGAAGCAAATCTTAACTTGATTTAGGATTCTTATCCTATCTTACAAAATCTCATCTTAACTGTAGTTAGGAAATCTTAAACCGCTCCATTGAGTTCGGTAATCAACAGTCAGGTCTGTTACCAAGCAACGAACCACATGCAAACTGCTTCTGAGGTAACATTAAACCTACAATCAAAATGGAGAAACAACGGCGTGCTTTTAATTTCAGTGTGGCAGAGATTGAAATTTTGATAAGCTCTGTTGAAAAGGTAAAGCCTGTTTTATTCAGCAAGTTTTCACCTTCGCTCTCTCACGAAGATAAAGAGAGTGGGCAAGAGTTGCCGTAAAATGTGTCTGCGGCATCTGCCGTTTTTCATAGTGCAGAGTCTGTGAAGAAAAAATTCACCACTCTTGCAAGTGAAACTAAAAAGAAAGCTGCTATACAGGCAAAGGAGATAAAGAAAACGGGAGGGGGAACGAGCAACGCTCCATCATTAACCCCTTCGGAAACATGAATGTTGGGTGTCATTGACAAGGTGCATTATGAAGGTAAGACAACACAGAGCAAGTTGTTTTGTAACGTTTGGATTTAAGGTAGCAAATAAACGTTAGTGCTAATATGAAGCTATAATTTGGTTATTGACCCAGGCATCCCTGGTGGTTACGAGGTAGGACTGCAGATGGAGCAGCATGAAATGTCAACAATACAGCTGTCAGATCTGGAGGAGGGAACATCAGTGCCTCGTCAGTTACCCCCATGTACGATGTTATGCATTAATTCTCACATTGTCTCTATGTTGAATTCTGTGCATGTAATTTAGCTTATGTTGCTTTACAGCAAAAAGACAGAAAGTCACCTCTTCGAGCCATGCAACACAGTTGCTAGAGATAGAGAGGGAGAAACTTGAGTTGTTCAGAGAGCGAGTGGCCATTGAGAAGGAGAGGTTGGAGTTAGAGAAAGAAAGACTTCAGCTGGAAAGGTCACAGCTTTGTAAAAGGTGCAGGCAGGTACTGTAGATCCTTAATGTTTTAGGCTTCTTTGTTTTGAGTTTTTCTTGATTGATGTCACCCATTTCCTTTCTTTTTTATGCACCGCAATGTTTATTTAATAAATAAAAAAACATAATTCAAAAAGTGATTTCATGCCATTTTTTTTTGTTCTTCTCTGCAATGTTCATTGAACTAAATGAAATGTATATTGTGGCGGAGGGGGCGTGGTTCTGCGAAGTCTGTAGCGGGAGCGAGGAACTGCGGAGACGAGCGGTGAGTAAGCAGGTCAAGTGCAGATCACTAACACCTGTGTCTCGTCCCAGTGATTGGCGTGGAGAGAACATAAAAGCAGCTGTCTGGAGAGAGAGGGGAGAGAGAGCTTTGGACTGGGACGTCGCGAGTGCCTGCCTGCAGGAGTGAAGCAGAGAAATATTGAGTGATTAAGCTGAGAGAAATTGAGTATATTGTTGCCTTTGATGCGCCTGAGCGCCTGTTTTGTTGTTTACAAAAGTTCTGAGTAATAAAGCGACTGTCCCAGTCACGCTGACCCCGCCTTCTTCCTTCTCCACACACGAACATACATCACACTGGTGCCGAAACCCGGGAAGGAAGAAGAGTGCCGCCGCCATGCAGACCCCGCCAAAGACGCCGCTTGCGGACCTGGTGTCATTGCTCGCCGGTCTTCACCAACAGACTCATGAAGATCTGCTGGCCGTGAGGGCCGAGCAGGATAAACGTTCTGAGGCCCTCATTCGCGCCCAGCATGAAGACCGCGAGCTGTTCCGGAGCTGGATGGTCCGGGAGATTCCGGCCACCCCCCCGTCTACCACCGACTCGGCCGCCACCATCCACCTCTAGAAGATGGGCTCCGAGGATGATCCGGAGGCATTCATCGACCTCTTCGAGAGGTCCGCCGAGTCCCGGGGGTGGCCCCGGTCGGACTGGCCAATGCGGCTCCTGCCGCTGTTGTCAGGAGAAGCGCAGGTAGCTGCACACCAACTGCCAGTCCAGAATCTCCTGGACTATGAAGACCTGAAGCGCGCCATCCTGCAGCGGGTCGGCCAGAGCCCAGAGCAACAGCGACAACGCTTCCGGAGCCTGACCCTCGGCGAATCCGGTCGACCCTTCACGCACCAGCTCCGGGACTCGTGCCGCAAGTGGCTGATGGCCGGCGGAGGCGACGTCGAGGGAATCATCGACCGTGTGGTACTGGAGCAGTTAATCGCGTGGGTCCAGTGTCACCGCCCGACGTCGCTATCCCAGGCCATCCAGTTGGCGGAGGACCACATGGTGGCGTGCCACGGGGTCGGCGAGCCCTTACCATCTGCGTCTCTCTCTCTCTCCCCCTCTGTTTCTTCCCCTTCTCTCCCCAAGCCTGTTCCCCTTCCCAGGTCGCGTGGGCTGTTGCCGCCCACACCGGCCCCACGGTGGAGGACGGGCGGCCCCATCGATCCGCCAGCATCAGCCCGCCCGCTCCAGAGGGGAGGGGCGACAGTCGCGGAACCCTACGCCTCCCCATCTGCCTCAGCGTTCTCTCCACGTCAATCACAAGACCTACTTCCAGCCACTAGGGCGGCGGGGAAGTCTGGGCCGGCTTGCTGGCGCTGCGGGGATCCGGGGCATTTCATCGACCGCTGTCCCGTTATGGAGATCGGGACACTGGTCCGGGTCCCCGACGCTCCACAAGCCGCCCCCGATCAAGCTGGGCTGTTCCTAATTCCTGTGAGTATCAAGGGGGGTACGTATCAGGCCTTGGTCGATTCAGGTTGTAACCAGACCTCTATCCACCAAAGCCTGATTCGCCCTGAGGCATTGGGTACCGGCCGCACGGTTACGGTGAGGTGTGTGCACGGGGAGGTGGTGAAATATCCGTTGCTGGCCGTGGATATTCTATTTAGGGGTCAAAAGCATAGTGTGGAGGTGGCAGTTAATCCGCACCTCCGGCATCCACTAATTTTGGGGACCAATTGGACAGCCTTTAATGAATTGTTGGGACACTTGTGTGCGGGTGCTTCTTGGGATAAACAGGTAAACCGGAAAGAGTCGGTTGCTCAGGTGGGAGAGGTGGATTCGGGACCTCTGGGAGCTGTTCCGGGGGAACAGAGCGCTCGTGAGATGCCCATTCTCACAGACCGCGATGACTTTCCCCTGGAACAATCCCAGGATGAGTCGCTTAAAAATGCGTTCACGCAGGTCCGTTCCATCAACGGCCACCTCCTCCACCCTGACCAGCCGCTCTCTTATCCGTATTTTTGTGTGTTAAAAGATAGGTTGTATCGGGTGACCCAAGACGCCCAGACAAAACAGAATACAACCCAGTTGTTAGTACCTAGAAGCCGCCGGGAAATGCTTTTCCAGGCGGCTCATTCTAATCCGTTGGCCGGGCATTTAGGACAAACGGCCACGCTTAACCGTCTAATGGCCCGCTTCTTCTGGCCGGGCATTCACGAGAATGTACGCAGGTGGTGTGCGTCTTGTCGTGAATGTCAGTTGGTAAACCCACCGGCCACCCCAAAAGCACCATTGTGCCCACTCCCGCTAGTGCAGGTCCCCTTCGAGAGAATTGGTATGGACCTCATCGGGCCATTAGAACGGTCAGCACGCGGGCATCGCTTTGGATTGGTCTTGGTAGACTATGCAACGCGATACCCGGAAGCAGTCCCGCTCCGCACTATTTCGGCGAAAAGTGTTGCGAGCGCTCTGTTTTCCTTAATCTCCCGGGTGGGAATTCCGAAAGAGATTCTCACCGATCAAGGCACGGCGTTCATGTCACGAACGATTCGCGAACTGTACGAGTTGTTGGGCATTAAATCGATTCGCACCAGTGTCTATCACCCACAAACAGATGGTTTGGTGGAACGATTTAATCGCACGTTGAAATCCATGATTCGTAAGTTCGTTCACGAGGACGCCAAAAATTGTGATAGGTGGCTAGAACCTCTGTTGTTTGCTGTTCGCGAGGTCCCGCAAGCCTCCACGGGGTTTTCCCCCTTCGAGCTTCTTTATGGGCACCAGCCTCGGGGGGTGCTGGATGTCCTTAAGGAGGCTTGGGAGGACGGACCTTCCGCGAGTAAGAACGAAATTCAGTATGTCCTGGACCTGAGAACAAAACTCCACACTTTGGGGCGGCTATCAATGGAGAATTTGTTACAGGCTCAGGACAGACAACGACAGCTTTACAACAGAGGGGCTAGGCTTCGTCAATTTGCACCGGGAGAGAAGGTACTTGTATTACTCCCTACTTCCACTTCTAAATTAATCACAAAGTGGCAAGGACCCTTTGTGGTCACACGGCGAGTCGGGGATTTCAACTATGAGGTAGTGCGCTCAGATAGGGACGGGGCACGTCAAATATACCACCTCAACCTTTTAAAAAATGGTCGGAGGCGGAGTCAGTGTTGCTTGCGACGGTGGTGAGCGGAGAGGATGATCTCGGGCCAGAGGCGGTTCAAAAGCCTCAATCACTCGCTCTGGCCCGGGGGGGGTCATCTCTCGCCGTCGCAACTCACTGACATTAAAACATTACAAGCAGAGTTTGCTGACGTGTTCTCGCCCCTCCCTGGTCGCACGGACCTCATTCAACACCATGTTGAGACAGAGCCGGGCGTGGTGGTTCGCAGTCGGCCCTACCGGTTACCTGAACACAAGAAAAAGGTCGTTCAGGCGGAATTAGAGGCTATGCTGGATATGGGCGTAATAGAAGAGTCCAGCAGCGACTGGGCGAGCCCGATAGTTTTGGTCCCAAAACCTGACGGCTCGGTTCGGTTCTGCGTGGATTATAGAAAAGTGAACGCGGTGTCAAAATTTGATGCGTACCCAATGCCAAGGGTGGACGAATTGCTTGATCGGCTAGGGACCGCTCGCTTTTATTCGACATTGGACTTGACCAAGGGATATTGGCAGATCCCCTTGTCACCAATGTCCAAAGAAAACACCGCTTTCACCACGCCGTTTGGATTACACCAATTTGTCACCCTTCCTTTCGGCTTGTTCGGGGCTCCCGCGACCTTCCAGCGTCTGATGGACAGGATTCTCCGGCCGCATGCTGCATATGCTGCTGCGTACTTGGATGATATTATCATCTACAGTGCGAACTGGCAGCGGCATATGCAGCACCTGCGCGCTGTCCTGAAGTCGCTGAGAAGGGCGGGGCTCACGGCCAACCCGAAGAAGTGTGCAGTTGGGAGGGTGGAAGTAAGATATCTGGGCTTCCACTTGGGTCATGGACAGGTGCGTCCCCAAATTGACAAGACTGCAGCCTTTGCAACCTGCCCACGGCCCAAGACCAAAAAGGAGGTTAGACAGTTCCTGGGGCTAGCGGGATATTATAGAAGGTTTGTACCTAATTATTCGGACCTCGCTAGCCCGCTGACTGATCTAACTAAAAAGGAGGTACCAGATACAGTTCAGTGGACGGAGCGGAGCCAGCAGGCTTTTACCCAGATAAAGGCTGCTCTGTGTGGTGGGCCGCTCCTACAGGCTCCTAATTTCTCTCTCCCTTTTTCCCTGCAGACGGACGCCTCGGACAGGGGGCTGGGCGCAGTCCTGTCCCAGGAGGTGGAGGGGGAGGAGCGGCCGGTGCTGTACATCAGTCGCAAGCTCTCTAAGAGAGAGACGATGTACAGCACCATAGAAAAGGAGTGCTTAGCGATCAGGTGGGCCGTTATCACCCTCCGCTATTACCTCCTGGGGCGGGAGTTCACCCTCTGTTCGGACCACGCCCCCTTGCAGTGGCTCCACCGCATGAAGGATACCAACGCCCGGATCACCCGTTGGTATCTAGCTTTACAGCCTTTTAAATTCAAGGTGATCCACAGGCCGGGTGCTCAGATGGCTGCGGCTGACTTCCTCTCCAGAAGGGGGGGGGGGGGGGGGCTACAGGCCGGATGGCTCCCCGGCCTGGTGCGGGCGGTGGGGGTATGTGGCGGAGGGGGCGTGGTTCTGCGAAGTCTGTAGCGGGAGCAAGGAACTGCGGAGACGAGCGGTGAGTAAGTAGGTCAAGTGCAGATCACTAACACCTGTGTCTCGTTCCAGTCATTGGCGTGGAGAGAACATAAAAGCAGCTGTCTGGAGAGAGAGGGGAGAGAGAGCTTTGGACTGGGACGTCGCGAGTGCCTGCCTGCAGGAGTGAAGCAGAGAAATATTGAGTGATTAAGCTGAGAGAAATTGAGTATATTGTTGCCTTTGATGCGCCTGAGCGCCTGTTTTATTGTTTACAAAAGTTCTGAGTAATAAAGCGACCGTCCCAGTCACGCCGACCCCGCCTTCTTCCTTCTCCACACATGAACATACATCACACATATCAATGAAAGAAATTATTTCATGCTATTAGTTATTCTACAAATACGTCTAATTTGCAAAAAATCTTTGAATAAGATGATTCCTTATGTAGAGGCCTGGGTTCTGGTTGAGGTCTTGCTTCATCCTCCTCTGCTGCATCTACGTCGGGGTCTGGCAGTTTTGCTAGTCTGCATATGTTGTGCAAGACAGCCGTGGCTTTGATGAACAGAGCAACTTTCTCTGGGGAATACTGGAGGTAACCTCCACTAGTGTCATGACATCTCCATCTAAAAGTTACACATTTTTATAATTATTATTATTATTTCAGCAAATGCAAAAATGTGGTCGCCCCAGTACCCAACAGCATATAAGAGTTTTTGTTTTTGTTAGTTTTGGTTTTGTTTTGGAATACCTGCTCTTCCAAACTCCAAAAAGACGCTCCTGTCTAGACCTGCATCTTTTATGTGCCTGGTTATATCTGTATTGTAAACAAAATATAATATTACAGGCAACTCTGCTTACCTATTACATTATTATAGCAGTACAGTGTAGTATAGTACACTATATAGTAGATTAAATATCTCTATCTGCATGTCATACCGCATTTCTGCTGGTGTTTGCTCATTGATCACAGGAGTCATCAGGAATGGCTTTAAAGGATATCCTGAATCGCCTAGCAGCCAACCATTTTGTCCACTTTCCTCCAGATATGCATTGATGTCACTGCAATAAAGGCTTTTGTATTAAGGACTATGCAGTTAACACATACGTTTATCAGATGATCATAATAGTGTATTGCCAGGAACAACAACAAAAAAAAGTTAACTATTTCAATAATTGTAATTAATTTAGTAATGAGTTGATATTGTATATTGAGCATAATTGTAAAAAATAAAATTAAAAAAATTAAAAAAATTAAACCCCAGTGTTTATTAATTTAAATTGGCAAGAAATTAGTGCCTATGTCACCACTAAATTAATGGTTATATTATACTATTTATATTAGTGTAATGAAATCTGCAATCAAACCCTAACCTACCTTGTATTAAAAATGAAGGCATCGTGCGTTGACCCAGGCCACTTTGCCACCAAATGTCTTATCATCATATTGTGATCTCCTATGGCCTGGACAATGAGAGCATGATACCCTTTTCGGCACACATACGCCACCTCATTCTCTCCACTAGGGGCCTTCATTGGAAAGAGTGAGCCATTCACTAGTCCTATTACCCCCGGCATCCTACTTGTCCGGAAAAACTCAAAAGTTTATATTAAGCATTAATAGCCACACAAATGTGGTCCAGGCAACTCCTACATTATATTCACTGCATGTATATTTAAATATCCTTAAAATATAAAGTTATGAAACTTCTCTTTGCCCTCAGTCAAAACGATTTGGCAGACAACAAATTATAGATTCATGAGAGCAAAGTTCGGCCGTTAGATCTACACAAGATGCACCACTACAGGACATCAGAGCCAGCGGTAAACGTCAGAAGGACTGGCCGAGGAAAGGCTGCCCTCGCCGGGATTATGAGCGGTGATTGCCCGATGATCGCCTGGATCTCACAACTCCAAAAACACAAGATTATTTTTTTTTAAATAGGTGCTTTCTTTATAAATAAACCACAGATTTGAGCTTTAAACAACTACATTCTCACATGAAAAAGTCTTAAAACTACATTTTGTGACACAATAGTAGTATTTTTAAATTATGCAGGGTTTCTCATCACGTAACTTTACCACGTGACCGCAGCTAGCAGGCTCCTGATTGGTTAACGCGGCGGGAATTGATGCCAAAGTTCAAATTTTTCAACTCGGGCATCAGGCGCGAATTCGGTTCAAACGCGTGAATGCACAAAAGGACCATTCGCGTGTAACACGCGTATCGCGCAAGACGCTCAATTCGCGCGAATGAGGCGGATTCGCGTCCTTCGCGCCGCGGGACCTCCAGACGCGCGTCAACGCGCCTTTCCATTGACTTAACATTGAAATCACTCGCGCCAGACACTCTATTCGCTTTTTGGTGTGAATGCAGCATTCGATTTTAGATATGCCAGGTTGTGACATTTTTGCTATAGAAGCGACCTCACTTTGAAAATCGCCTTTTGCAAAAAAACGTGAGGCGTTAGTCACTTGAAGAGTGACCGGTAATGCTCCGTGACGGCTCGTTGGCCTCTGTAATGTTGGTCGCAATTCGTCAACTAACTGGAGAATCATATGTCGTGGGAGTCTGTAATTACTTACGAGTGTTTTATCATCAAAGTGCAGCACGTCTGGGTCCTCCAAAAGTCTCTCCACCATCAAATGTCGCTGCTCTTCTTCTTGTATAATTAATAAATGTAACTCCATTCTCGAACAAGTCTTTTGTACTGTGAATTTTCCGTTGGATTTCATAAAGGTTTGAAGTCAGGCAGGCCCGTCGCAAGGGGGGTGCGAGGCCCTGTGCGAACGTGATGTGCGAGGCCCGGGGGTATATTAACGGGGGTATAATGTTGCTATAGTGACGAACAATTTGTTGTTTATGTGGATATTTAAGAAAAAAAATCGTATATTCAGTTTAACAGCAGGTTCAAGAAGTTAAACTGTGTAACTGAACTGGGCACATTTTAACGCTAAAATTATGTTCTAAATTATGAATGGGTCAAACGCGTTTGCTCTCTCACTGAATCATCAGAATCGATTTCTCAGTCTGTAAAATAAACAGACAGTAGGCTATTGAGAGGACCAGCGCTGTTTTTCAGTAGGCCTACTATTTCCTCTGTGAACATGCGCTAAATGGATGTTTGACAATTTCGTTGCTTTTTGCAGTTTTCAGATTTAAAAACGTTTAAAACGTCTAGAAATGGAGTAGGCTTTACTCGTTCTGCGGTGCCATTGCTCTCACTGATGCTCCGACAGGTGAGTAGCTAATAGTTAGGTTATGCTTATTTAACTTTAATAGTGTTAAATTAAAAAACTTTTGTACCGTCAGATGAAATGCAGGCGTCCGCGCTTTCTCCGTCCATGCAATAAATATGCATCCTTGAATGAGCGTGCATTTCTCCGTCCATGCAATAAATATGCATCCTTGAATGAGCGTGCATTTCTCCGTCCATGCAATAAATATGCATCCTTGAATGAGCGTGCATTTCTCCGTCCATGCAATAAATATGCATCCTTGAATGAGCGTGCTTTCTCCGTCCATGCAATAAATATGCATTCTTGAATGAGCGCGCATTTCTCCGTCCATGCAAAAAATATTCATCCTTGAATGAGCGCGCATTTCTCCGTCCATGCAATAAATATGCATCCTTGAATGAGCGCGCATTTCTCCGTCCATGCAATAAATATGCATCCTTGAATGAACGTGCATTTCTAGCGTATTTAGGCCTACTTGAACTTCTTAGGTAATATCTATGGATTGACCCATTTCAGACGCGGCCAAAATCTGAAATTTTAATGGACTGGGAATAAAGCTCTATGAACTTGACGTGCGCTGCCGCGCTGACTGACATGTATGCGCATTAAATCACCGTCACACAGTCTCACGCACAGAGAAATAGGCTATTGCAAGTTACTGCATAATACATTTTTAACAAGCAGAATAATAAGGCATCACGAAATACACTTTAAGCTATGTTTTATAGTATTTTGAAGGACAAAAACATTAACTTAAACATCATCAAGTCAGCTGTCGTCTTTGCGCGAGGCCCTGTGCGGTCGCACACTTGGCACAGCCCTTGCGACGGTACTGAAGTTAGGACACCAGTGGGGTTGTCCTAAAGTTAAGGCAGCTTTTAGGATTTTTTGTCGAGTTAGGATGCTTCTGTAATACCCGTTTCCTATCCATAGTTAAGATAAGATTATGCACTTACGAAATGTCCTTCTGTAATAGCGTTTGTCCTAAATGCGGTCCTAACTGAAATTGCCATGGTTACCAAACAGATAAGATAGGATTCTAAAGTTAAGATGTTTCTGTAATACGCCCCCAGATGAGCACATGTAGGCTACGTTACAACGGATGCCTTCAGTACCAGGATCCAACCCTCCAAACATTAAGTACAAGCAATCGGACATGAACGCAATTGCTAGTCTGGTGAAGCTACCATGAAGGAAATCTAAAGAGTGGGGCTTCCTACCCACCATGCTCTGGGATACACAGACGGGCGGTGTGTGTCTATGGAGCTGGGGACTTGAAATGGATTGTGAGGCAACACCATCTTTTAGCAAACAAGTTTGATCCAGAAGTAGATATTGTAGCAATCAAATGTATGGAGGCTTTTTAAGTTACAAAGCTATTTATGGTCGATCATTGCTAACAGTCAAAAATTCTGACATTTTTTTATGATGTTTTTAATGTTTTAAAATAATTGTAAATATATTAGAGATATGGACCATCTTATTTATATGAAATATGTTGATATGTACATGTATATATAAATACACTTTCTATGCAGGTCATATTATTATGATGCTAACTGTCAAATAAAATATAAATTAAATGAATAGTTTGGGTTTTAAAAACTTTTTGTACTTTTTTGTACAGAAGCTTTCTTTGTGTTACATATGATATTTCCATATAAACCAACATTTGACAAACCAAAAACGTATCTGTGAAACTTCCACTATGGATATATCCTAAACAGAATTTTGAAACAAGTCTTTTTAACCTTTGGGGCAGCAGGGTATGCCTCAAGGAACCTCAACATTGCCAAAGGCTACTGTGAGGTGACTTAATTTGGTAATTACTACGCTCCACTAGGAGGCGCCGCTGATTAGCGTTGCGGCTTGTCGCTGCTGTTTTGACATAAAGAAAACTATGATAATGTAGCAATCATGGGCGCAGACATATAGATGAATTAATCTTCCAAATTATTCAATCAAATGAACATCCCCTTCACAAAGCCCAATTCAGCTCCAGACCCCAGGAAATCGACCATCGATCACGAGAGAGATGGAGGCTCGATTCTGCCCGGAGCTACTAGTTGTTGATAACTGACTTCCTAAGGACTTGTGACCAAAACTTACACAAAGAGGACAGAGGACTCGTTGTCCTCTCGTTGACAAGACAAAGAAACAAACCAGATCTCTGTCTTTGCAATGACCGGTAAATGAACTCCACGTGACACAGCTCAAACTCCCAGCAAACTCACAGAAACTGTTACATATGGAGTGCACTGATTATTGGACTTTCATTCAAATAGCCTTCGACATAGCTTGTTAGTGTGTTTACAACTGATACACGTGACTATTATGCATGTATTTTACTCCCAATTCATGCAACTATGTAACTATTGAATGGGCGTATGAAAAGGCACTGTGTTTGATATTGTTGTGTTCGTATGGATATAATCCAACAGATGAGCTGAATGAAATCTTTATAGAATTGATCATGTCCTTATAGTAAGAAATTAGGTCTAAATTTACTCCCTGCTTAAGAGCAGGAAACTCAATTACTATAGATGACCCAATTTTATGGGAGGGGTGGAGACACAGTCACCCCTGAAGCCTAATTGGCCAGAACTCATCCAGGGGATGGGCAAATATTTGAGTTTAATCTCAGAACACGAACGAAGAGTTCAGTTGGGTTGAGTTTTCAGTTCGGTTCAAGTCAGCTCAAGTTCGGTTCCAGTTCGGTTCGAGCTGGTTCGCGGCCTGTTCGCAGTTCAGAGAAGTCCTAGCAGTTTGACCAGAGTTGAGTTCTGAACGGAGAGCTCCCAGGAGACGATCTGACGATCGTGGCAGACCAAGATCAGAGAAAATGGTTTAAACAACGATTTCATTTAGGCCATCTGCTTTTCTCTCACTTTCCTTTCTTTTACTTAAAGTTTATTTTATTTCCGTTAAGTCTCGGGTCCTGTTAAGTTCCGCCGCAAAAGCTTCTCAACAACGAGTCTCCAACCGCGCGCTTCAACTTCAAACAACGCCCACAAGACTTTCATCCAGCCGCCAACACGCCACGTGAGATGATCCAAGACACGACCAGACCTTCAGCGAATCAAAGACCCGGGAAAACCCCTTGTCCAGCCAGGAAAAAGGGAAGCCCCTTGTCAGACGACACACGAGACACAAACGCAAGTAATGCCTCTTGATTCCGAGCTGAACTGGTGCATTAGATCAAATGTAATAACCCTGCCTAAGAAACGATAGGAGGTTAAATTACTGATCAATGGTTTCTTCAGGTCATGTTTCATAAATGCATAGGATTTCATAATTTCTCTCTCTTAGAACTTATTCTTTCCTCACCTTCTTCCTTTCTGCAATGTGTGAATGTGCGAGTGCGTGTGTTTATGTTAGATATTAGTTTGATGTGTTAGAGTAATCAATAAAGTTCCGTTTGTATTCAAGAATAACTGTTCTTGTGTTATGTGCTTATCAATTTAATGAACTGCCGATCTAAGTTACCTGGCTGTTAAATAGTGTTTCACTATTGTTCGGATATTAATATCCGCTGCAGAGTTGATATTTACGGCCCGTTCAAATGAACGCTGGAAGAGTAATTTGTTCGGCTGTAAAATAGACTCTCAAAATTCCCTATGAATTCATTAATTCATTAATTTGAGCTAAATATACATGTTTCTCTTTAACAGAGCCCCCTTTAAGTTCTTACATATCGGCGGACGAATAAGTTAAGGTGTAAACATTAATTCAGAATTATTTATAAATTATAGTGTCATTCGAGTCTCTTTCACTTTAATTCAATTCCCTGTTGAGTTATTATTTTATCTGACTCATAGTCGCTACAATGGAGTGTTCATGTGTTCTCTTAGAGGTGGACTGATCTCTGCTGTTGCTCTGTTGAGTAATTATGTTAAATAAAAGATATTTGAGTCAACTTCCATGGATCAGTGAATTCATGACATGGTGTCAGAAGTGACACTTTCACCCATCGGGCAAGACTGAGGCAGCGACATGGCCAAGTTTCAGGCTCCAGAATCGTTTGACTTCACCCAGCCTTCGGCGTGGCCGACCTGGAGACAACGTTTTAGCCGCTATTGAATAGCTACTAAGCTAGACCAAGAAGACGGTGACGTACAAGTGAATACATTGTTATATGCAATGGGCAAAGAGTCGGAACCTATCTTTAGCACTTTCACGTTCCCAGACGACGCTGATAACTACTATGACGAAGTTTTGAGAAAGCTCAATGAACATTTTGTGCCAAGGCGAAATACGATACATGAACGTGCCTGTTTCCACCGCTGCTCACAGCTCAAAGGGGAAAGTGTGGAGGCGTTTGTCAGACAACTGTATAAATGAGCAGAGCACTGTGATTTTGGACAGACAAAAGATGAAGTCAAGTCAAGTCAAGTCAATTTTATTTATATAGCGCTTTTAACAATGTAGATTGTTTCAAAGCAGCTTTACAGTGTTAAACAGGAAAATAATGCAGCATAATTTTATTCAGCTGTATAGCCATTCTGGAGAAAACGCTGATGTCATCAGTTCATTTCAATTGTCATACAGTGACAGTGTGGGCTTTAGATCAATAATTAGATTCGTAATTTAGTTTATATGGTTAATTTAGTTTATTCATTACATTTACATTTACATTTACATTTAGTCATTTAGCAGACGCTTTTATCCAAAGCGACTTACAAATGAGGGCAATAGAAGCAGCTAGAGCAGTCAAAGGGCAACAATATCAGCAATATGCAAGTGCTGTAACAAGTCTCAGTTAGTCTAGCACAGAACAGGATTTTTTTTTTTTTTTTTTTTTTTTTTTTTTAATAAATTAAACAGACAGACAATGAATAGAATGATAAGTGCTATCATTAGATTTATTTCGATGTTTAGTTGAAAAATTTTGTGTCCCCAACTGAGCACGCCAAGCCAGAGGCAACAGTGGCAAGGAAACCAAAACCCCATTAGGTGACCTAATGGAGAAAAATAAACCTTGGGAGAAACCAGGCTCAGTCGGAGTGCCAGTTCTCCTCTGGCCAATTAACAAACAGTGTATTATTATTATTATTATTATGGCAGCTTTACAGGTCAGAGGTCATAATAGATCGGAATAT
This sequence comes from Gobio gobio, assembly GCF_949357685.1. Classification (NCBI taxonomy): domain Eukaryota; kingdom Metazoa; phylum Chordata; class Actinopteri; order Cypriniformes; family Gobionidae; genus Gobio; species Gobio gobio. The sequence goes on from NC_137121.1 coordinate 23,714,802, forward strand.
TCGAGGGACCGGAGGCAACATGCTGGAGATGGGTTTATTGAGGATGATGTTGATTAAATAATTATTAAAGTGCAATATTCGAATGATCGGAGGCAACACGCTGGAGACGGGTTTATTGAGGATGACATATCGATTTAAGTATTATTTAATTGTAATATTCGAACAATCGGAGTCAACACGCTGGAGACGGGTTTATTGAGATGCCGTGTCGATGAGGCATTTGCAGGGGGAGTCTAATCACGGTCTCTGCAGACACTTCGGGGTCCTGTGTTGGTCTTCTCTGAGCGCAGGTCCACCATCTGAACTGGATATGGCCCGGATCCGGCTGACTGCAGTAAACCAACGGGATAAAACAGAGAGACTATCATTAGCGTAGATGCCATTCTTCTGATGATGTCACGAGTACATCAGGTGTTATGGGAAGTGTTCCCGTTCCGCCTGACCTAGTTAATGCAGCCTAACAATCATTTCATTGAAAAAGTGTTTTATGTGTATGCCACAGTAAAGAGATGTGTTTTTAGTCTAGATTTAAACTGACAGAGTGTGTCTGCTTCCTGAACAATGTTAGGAAGACTGTTCCAGAGTTTCGGAGCTAAATAGGAAAAGGATCGACCGCCAGCAGTTGATTTGGATATTCTCGGTATTATCAACTGGCCAGAATTTTGAGACTGCAGTAGACGTGATGGAGTATAATATGTTAAGAGCTCGCACAAGTATTTGGGAGCTAAACCATTTAGTGCTTTGTAAGTAATAAGCAAAATTTAAAAATGTATGTGATGTTTAATAGGCAGCCAGTGCAGTGTTGACAGAACTGGGCTAATATGGTCATACTTCCTGGTTCTAGTAAGAACTCGAGCTGCTGCGTTTTGGACCAGCTGGAGTTTATTTATTAAGCAAGCAGGGAAACCACCCAGTAGAGCATTACAATAATCTAGCCTTGAGGTCATGAACGCATGAACTAACTGTTCAGCATTTTGCATTGAGAGCATGTGCCGTAATTTAGATATATTTTTAAGATGGTAGAATGCAGTTTTACAGATGCTAGAAACGTGGCTTTCAAACGAAAGATTGGTATCAAAGAGCACACCCAGGTTCCTCACTGACGACAAGGACTTTTTTTCTGAATTGAGTTGCAGGAAATTACCGGTCATCCAGTGTTTTATATCAGCTATGCATTCAGTTAATCTTGTGAATTGGTAAGTTTCTTCAGGGCGTGAAGAAATATAGAGCTGAGTATCGTCAGCATAACAATGAAAACTAACGCCATGCTTCCTAATGATATCTCCCAGTGGTAGCATGTACAGGGTGAAGAGTAGCGGTCCTAGCACTGAGCCTTGTGGTACTCCATACTGAACTTGCGATCTCTTCATTTACTGCTACAAACTGATAACGGTCGTATAGGTATGATTTAAACCATGATAAAGCAATTCCACTAATACCTACAAAATTTTCGAGTCTATTCAAAAGAATGTTATGGTCGATAGTATCAAATGCAGCGCTAAGATCGAGTAACACTAATAGAGAGATACAGCCATGATCGGATGATAAGAGTAAGTCATTTGTAACTCTGATGAGAGCAGTCTCAGTGCTATGATACGGTCTAAATCCTGACTGGAAATCTTCACAGATACCATTTCTTTCTAAAAAGGAACATAATTGTGAAGACACTGCCTTTTCAAGTATTTTTGACAGAAAGGGTAGATTTGAGATTGGTCTATAATTCACTAATTCTGTAGGATCAAGTTGCGGTTTTTTAATAAGTGGTTTAATAATAGCCAACTTAAAAGTTTTCGGTAAATATCCTAATGACAAAGATGAATTAATGATATTAAGAAGAGGATCAATGACCTCTGGTAGCATCTCTTTTAATAGCCTAGTCGGTACAGGGTCAAGCATACATGTTGTTGATTTTGATGATTTAACGAGTATAGCCAATTCTTCTTCTCCTATAGCAGTGAATGAGTGTAATTTTTCCTCAGTGACACTACAATACTCTGTCTGATGTGATACTGTAGTAGACGGCTGCATGGTTAAAATTTTCTTCCTAATATTATCAATCTTACATGTGAAGAAGTTCATAAAGTCATTACTGCTGTGCTGTTTACAATCATCAGAAGTTGAAGCTTTATTTTTGGTTAATTTAGCCACTGTATCGAATAAATACCTTAGGTTGTGTTTGTTTTCTTCCAAGAGAGTTGAGAAATAAGCAGATCTAGCAGTTTTTACGGCCTTTCTGTATGTGATCATGTGCTCTTTCCACAAATTACGAAATACCTCTAGTTTCTTTTTCTTCCAGCTGTGCTCCATTTTTTTGGCTGCTGTTTTAAGGGCCCGGGTGTGCTCTTTGTACCACGGCGTTGGACTATTTTCTTTAATCTTCTTTAAGCGCAGAGGAGCAACTGTGTCTAAAGTACTGGAAAAGAGAGAGTCAATAGTTTCTGTTGCAACATCAAGTTCTTCTATACTATCTGGGATGCTGAGGAGATGATACTGATGAGGAAGATTATTTAAAAAGCAATCTTTAGTAGCGGCAGTGATTGTCCTGCCATTTTTGAAGCGAGGGGGGCGGCTTTGCAACCTTAGCTAAATTAAGTATACATGATACTAAGTAATGATCTGAGATGTCATCGCTCTGCTGCAGAATTTAAACTGTATCAACATTTATTCCATGTGACAATATTAGGTCTAAAGTATGATTATGGCGATGAGTGGCACGTGTTGCGTCAAGCTACGCAGCGTTGAGTGAACCTATGAAAGAGAACCCAGAGTTTCCCTCATTTCAGGGTTAACATACTCAGAGTTTTCACTTAACTCCCTTTCTGAAACGGGCCGCAGAACAAAAGGGTTATAAATATTTACTACACAAACACCAGGGGCCCGTTCTTCGTACGTTGCTTATTACATCTGAGATGATTTGACAGATCCCAGATCTTTTAATCGTGATAATTGATCTCAGGCTAATTTGGTTCTTCAAACAAATTTGCGGATTGGATTAAAATATCTGGATTAAATGATCTAAGATTACTGAGCGTTCTTTTTTCCCCTGAAGAGGGCAGATGCATCGATACTCGAAACCACGATCAGCAATGCAGCGATTGGCTGGCGTCAAGACAGCAACGTAATGACATCATATAATTAAAAAGCCACCTGGCAAAAAACTTGACAAATTACACAAAAAAAACCCCACGAATTTCTGAACCTTTATAAGGAAACAGCCAAACGACCAGACCAACATAAAAGTTCTAATAGATAAATGATAAATGTTTTTTTTTTTTTTTACAATATTACCAATTATTTATATTCACGATTTTAAACAGTATTTGTACACCCTTTACATTTTTATTTCAATGTTGTTATTTATTTTTTTATTCAATTTGAAGCAGATTTGTAACGTGACAGTATTCAAGTTTCTTATGGGTCAAGATCAAATTATCCTCTCTTGCGCTGCATCAAGCCACTCCCATAATATCTGTGATCACTTAATGCACAGCTCAGATTAACTGTACAACATGTGTGTAAACCAATAAAAATAAAATTATATAAAGTAATTATTCCATCACAAATAAATCGCTCAATCAAGTCTATAGTATTATACACAACATTATACATTATCATATACAATATAACATTTTTATATTATTATTATTATTTAAAATTATTATTATTGCCCCTGGTTCAGTAATGAACTCTTGTAATAAAGTAGCAGAGGCTGGGACAGATTTTAAGTATCACCTCAAGATGCAATCTAATCCTGTTTACATGAAATAAGCCTGCTCATGAGCAGGTTTAAGCTTACGGACCCGTTACTATGACAGCAAGTCCAGGATGAGCTTCGAAGAACCAAACAATCCGAGATCATGTCAAATCGTCAACAATCAAATCCAGCTAACTGAGTTAGCGACGTACGAAGAATGGGCCCCTGGGGCCTGACACGTGTTGCCTAACTCCAATAGAGTTTAGTGTGTCTTTAAATGCTAATCCCAATACATCTTTTCCGTTGTCTACATGGATATTAAAATCACCAACAATTAGTACTTTATCTACGGCCAGTACTAACTCTGATAGAAAATCAGCAAATTCTTTGATAAAGTCTGTATTATGCCCTGGTGGCCTGTATACAGTAGCTAACACAAATGTTGAACGGGTTTTATCATGTACACTACATAGTGTTACATAAAGCACCAAAACTTCGAAGGAATTATATTTGAAACTAGACTTCTGAGTAATACTGAAGATATTATTATAAATTACAGCAACCCCTCCCCCTTTACCTTTCAGACGCGGCTCATGTTTATAACAATAATATTGGGGGGTGGACTCATTTAAGGTAATGAAGTCGTCAGGTTTTAGCCAAGTTTCTGTCAAACAGAGCACATCTAGATTATTATCTGTAATAATATCATTAACAATAAGCGCTTTTGGGGAAAGGGATCTAATATTCAGTAACCCAAGCTTTATCAATTGTTCATCTGTATTATATCTTTTGTTAATTTGTTGGACATCAATTACATTTTTACTGTTGAATGGTTTTGATGTTTTTATGTATTTACTAATTCGGGGAACAGACACAGTCTCTATATGATAATATCTATGTGAAAGAGTCTCTATGCGCTGGGATTTATCTGACTCCGGTAACGTGAGACAGCTAGCAGACGGTCGGTTTAACCAGTTTGTCTGCTTCCTGACCTGGGCCCTAGTGAGTCAAGGTCAACAGATAAGAGATCCCATTGTGATTGGGATCGCAGACGGAGAAGTGTCACAGGAACTACAACTTGAATCGGACTCTGATCAAAACAAAGTCGACATTCACAAGCCCAGGTGGAACACTGATTTGCATAGGCAAATTCATGACTCGCTGTGAAAGGTATGGAGAAATATTTCCCTTTTGGATTTATGTCAGGCCCCTTCACAACAAACCTGCTTGGTCGTAAAACAGCAATCACAATGGGACTAGTGTGCAGAGTTAATGGGCTTGAATCATATGATGGTGTTTTTGGGGACATTGGACTATTGAAATGTGAACCAGTGAAAATAGAGCTGAGGCCAGATACTCAGCCCTGCAGCATTGCTACCCCACAACGCATACCATTACCAATCTTACCTCAAGTGGTGGAGGAACTGAAATATATGCAGTCTCTGGGCATTGTAGAGGAAGTAAAGGAAGCCACAGACTGGTGTGCTCCCATGGTGCCTGTGATTAAAAAAGAACAAGAAACCACAGATCTGCGTGGATCTGACTAAACTTAACAAAGCTGTTAAATGAGAGAGATTCATTCTGCCGAATCTATGGGACATTGCTACAAAGCTGTCAGGTGCAACAGTGTTCTCCACTGTGGATGCTTCAAGTGGGTTTTGGCAGATCCCACTCGATGAGAGCAGAAGGAAGCTCACAACCTTCATTACACCTGTGGGTTGTTTATGTTTCTGCCGTCTACCCTTCTGCATTACATCTGCTCCATAAATATTTAAGCAGAAAATGAGTTATCTCCTCAAAGACCTTGCTGGCACAGTAGTGGTAATGGATGACATTCTGGTCTATGGCAAAGACATGAAGGACCATGACCGGAACCTTCAAGCGGTGATGCAAACGATCAGAGCTTCAGGCCACAAGCAGGAGGCTGACTCCTCTCTCCTTCACCCTGCACAGAACGGCCGGAATCAGTTTGATGGGCGGAAATGCAGTCTGAGTTTCAGACTGGGCCATGGGTGCGCGGACACATCTATCCGCAATGGCACTGGGACGACTCTTTCTAGGCAAAATGGTCCACCTCTGAAAATCCACAACAGAAAATCTGCTGCGAGGTTCAAGACCCCGGGTACATGGACTGCTCTCAGGGAAAGGAGTTTGTCCTGAGCCCACAGGAGGAGACGCCGCGCATGCCTGTCCAGGGTGCGTGACCGTGAGCCCCCTTGGCGATTCACATGAGACACCACCGCCATGTTGTCCGTCCTGATGATGACATGGTGTCCCCTGAGAGAGGAGAGAAAGTGCCAAAGGGCCAGGGAGACAGCTCTCAGCTCTAGGCAGTTTATATGCCAAGAGAGAAACTCCCCCTCCCAGACTCCGCATGCTGGTCTGCCCTCGAATACCGTGCCCCAGCCGATCAGAGAGGCGTCCGTCGTAATCATTTGGCGACGGAAAACAGCCCCCATACTGACCCCCCTCTGGAGAAAGAGAGGGTCCTGCCATACTGATAGGGCGCGGAAGCAACCGCGTGAGGCGAAGGGCCCTCAGTAGGCGAAGGGCCGATCCTGTTGATCGGGCGCCTAAGAGCTTCATCCACCATAGGAAGGGCCACATATGGAGCAGTCCCAGGGGAAGCACCAGGGAAGCTGCGGCCATGAGACCCAGGAGCCTGCGACAAATACCCACAGAAACATGAAGGCAGAGCCTGAAAATCGAGACTGAAAATCCGGGCAGGAGCCAAACGGCCTGCATCAGAATGGAATCCAGGTGAACCCCTAAAAAGGTGGTCTGCTGAGCTGGGGTGACAACACTCTTGTCGGTGTTCACTCTCAAGCCAAGAGACTGAATGTGCTGAAGAGCAATGTCCCTCTGACGAGTCACCAACTCCCTGGAGTGGGCCAGGATGAGCCAATCATCCAGGTAATTGAGTATACGGATTCCCTGGAGCCTCAACGGGGCCAGATCAGCATCCATACACTTCGTGAACGTCCTCGGCGCCAGGGCAAGGCCAAAGGGAAGGACTTTGTATTGATAAGCCCTTCCCTCGAAGGTGAATCTGAGAAACTTCCTGTGTCGTAACGAACCAGTCCCCTGCACGTATCTGGTGTCGAGCTGATCCTTGAAGGGATGCGTGGTCATCCGCGAAGGACAGTGCATGGCATCCTGATGCTGATTGGGAGATGTCACAGCCTGAGTGGAAAAAGTAGGCCCCGCTGGCTCCTGGAGAAAACCGAACATGTCTCCGTCTAAGCTAGCGGCGGATGGTAATCCAATCGGACGTGAGGGGAGAAAGCAAAAAGCGTCTCTTTCCTTCAACGCCGGAGGAGGCGTGGGTCAGGCCAGTTCTGTACCTCGAAACACGCTGGGCGGCGAAAGTGACAGAGCTGGACAAGGAGAGCTGGCGAGAGGTGGGCTTGCACGGTCTGACCCATCCTCGGACATGAGGCGGAGCTCTCCTTTTTCTGACCTGAGGGTCAGGAGCGACTCGAAGTGGCCGGAGCAGAGGGTATGCTGGGCCGCTTCGGGTCAATGCGCCTGTGAGGCCGTTGTCGAGGAAATGGGCAACCGCGAGCTCCCCAGATCGAGGTGGGTGGGGGATGACCCTTTTCGCTCCCCCTACCAGGGAATTCCCTCCTGTGAGAAGGACGTTCTCTGGACTGAGAGGGGGAGGGATTAGGAGAGTTCCTAGCCCTCCTAGGTATAAACTGCTTAAAGGCAGCCGACTGGGACATGGCGGCTCAAAACTTTTCAACCACCGTGTTGACCGCCTCCCCAAACAAACCAGACTGAGAGACTGGGGCGTCCAGCAGGAAGACCTTCTCTTTGTCACTTATTTCCATGAGATTGAGCCACAGGTGGCGTTCTGCCACCACCGGTGGCACCCGCCATGGAACGTCCTATGACATGAGCAGTATGCTCAGTGGCTCTCAAGGCCAAATCCGTGGCCTTACACAGCTCTTTAACCGCTTCCGGTGTCAAGCCGTCGCCCTCGTCCATTTCCTTTAAAACATCCGCCTGATAGGCTTGAAGGATGGCCATAGTATGGAGGGCCATGCCAGCCTTACCAGCTGCAGTGTAGGACTTTCCGATAAGGGCGGAAGTAGTCCTACACGGCTTAGAGGGAAGGAAAGGGCAGGACTTCCACGAAGGAGCCAAAGAGGGAGCGAGATGAGTGGCCAGCGTGTCTTCAACCGCAGGAATGGCGGAATAGCACTGCTCCACAGAACCAACGAGGTTGGTGAAGTCAGCAGCTGCCGTGTTTGTCAAGCAGGCTGAGAAGGGCTGCTTCCAGGATATGGAGATTTCACTTTGCAGATCACTGAAAAATGGCAGCTTTCTCTGCGCTGGCCTGAAATTAGGACCACTTAAAAGTCTCTCGTGGAGTCGAGAAGATTGTGCCTCGCAGGGCTCGTCCGGCCACTTGGTAGCGAGCTTTCAGTAGCGCGTGAAAGCACGTCGCCGAGCTCAGTGTAGGCCGCCGAAGGCCGCGCTTCCTGGCCGCTAGGCGGGAGAGCGTCGTCGATTAAAGCAGGCCCGAAATCCTCAGAGTCAGACGATGCAGTGAACACGACGTCCTCTAGCTCGAAAGAAACCGACTCGCGTGCCTCCGGGCTAGGACATAAGTATTCATGAGAAAACTCGACCGGCGGAACCCCGCGCGCGTGCTCAAGGGAGAGAAAGAACGAGTACCATCTGCTCGCACTCCACATCCTCAAGCTCTATATCCGAACCCCAGGTCGCGGATCCAAGAGAGGCCCTCACGGCTTTGGGAGTGCAACGGGGAAAAACGGATGACTCCCTCTCAAAAACCGCAAGCCTCGAGCGAAGGGTTTTGAGAAGGAGATTATCGCAAAATTTACATTTTGAAGATCCCTGAACCGCCTTGCGCGCGTGTGAAAACCCCAAGCATTTAACACACTTACTTTGAGGGTCGTCATTCGCGATTAAGCGAGTGCACGGCGGCAGGCAGCGACGAAACTCCATGACACTTCACCGCAAGGAGAACAAAGTTCCACTATCCACAGTCGCTGAAGTGCTGGTGATAAAAGTTGAACGAAATCCAAGATATTTGGGCCAGAAAAAACAAAACCGAAGGGCTAGAAATAGCCGCTTCGTGAAGGCAGAGAAATCTGAGGAGCAGATGGCGCGAGCGTCAGTATAGTGTGGCGACGTAAGAGTGGCGGGGGGGCGCCCGCGCCATCAGCCAATTAATTGGCGTGATTCTATAAGGAGGGCGTTCCTATTGCGTCATAAGCTACGCAGCGTTGAGTGAATCTATGAAAGAGAACCCAGAGTTTCCCTCAGTTCAGGGTTAACATACTCAGAGTTTTCACTTAACTGCCTTTCTGAAACGGGCCGCAGAAAAAAAATGGTTCTAAATATTTACTACAAAAACACCTGGGGCCTGTACAATGATGGTAGTTGAACAAACTCAGGGTTACAGGATTAGTTTCGAGATGACAAAACCAAACCAATCTATTCAGGCTTTGTTGGTCCCATGATGTTTATCATCAGCTTTCTCTGTCAACTCAGGCTTTGATCCTGAGTCTAGGAGTTTAGCTGTGACAACAGTAGTGAACAGCCAATCACATGCTGTGGATCAACTGAGATTCACTTCTCGCCAGAGAAGCAGCGAGACTCATTTCTCTCTTCAGTAGAATATTACATGATTGAAAAATATTAAGAATTTAAACAAATTTACACAGCAAGCGGAAAAGAGCTTTCTATATAAGGGGACAACTTTAAGAACAATATTATACGTCAATGCAAGTAAAAATTATGAAGTTAGTTTAGTTGAAATATAGAGAGAATTCAACATTTAAAGGGATAGTTCACCGAAAATTGAAAATTCTGTCATCATTTACTCACCCTCAAGTTGTTCCAAACCTGTAAGAGTTTCTTTGTTCGACTGAACACAAAAGAAGATATTTAGAAGAATATTTGTAACCAAGCAGAGAGAGCAACCATTGACAACCATAGTAGGGAGAAAAAAAAATACTATGGTAGTCAATGTTTGCTCTCTCTGCTTTGTTACAAACATTCTTCTAAATATCTTATTTTGTGTTCAGTCGAACAAAGAAACTTATACAGGTTTGGAACAACTTGAGGTTGGGGCAAGGGGAGAAGTTTGGGCAGGGTGGTGTCCTACACTCTTTCTATCCAGATTAGTGAGTTTTATTGTTTGTTTGTTTTTGCAGGGTGTTGGATCTCAGCTTTTGTCTTGGCAGTAAAACTTAGTGTACAAATAGTTTACAAACTCTTTGACTGAATGTTCTTAATGTGCACACATTCCAGGAAGATGATAGCCACACCTCTGCTGTGTAATAATTACTATTCCTTTATGCAGCGGTTAGCCTTTCCCCTTTGTATGTAGGCTGTTTTATACCTCACTGACACAGATATCCTCTCCTGGCAGGTTATAGTCTTAAAGAAATGAACATGGCATTTAACAATAAGAGGATTTTGAAAATAATCACCATCCTTTCTTTGAGTACAACCGTGTCCGTCCTCTTGATGAACTATCCAGAACAAAGGACAAATTGTTTTCATAAAGACGAGATGGTCATGAATCACTTACTAAAGCAGGATGTTGGAGAACTACAGGCTTGTTCAGCTATTATCCAAGGAGACATTGACGGAGTGGACAAGGACATATTCAGGAAGCTTCTGGCCTCAAAAAGAAGAGCATCCCTGCTATCCGAGTCATTCTATCTCAACGCAACAAAGGACTGTCCATCCTACATCCGAGACAGAGGGTTTCTGACGCTTTCTCTCAGTAAAGAGGAGAAAGATTTCCCCATTGCTTACTCCATGGTGGTCCATGAAAAGATTGAGATGTTTGAAAGGCTCCTAAGAGCCATTTACACTCCTGACAATGTGTACTGTGTTCATGTGGACCAGAGGTCTCCTGAGGTCTTTAAAGAAGCAGTTAGGGCCATTGTGTCCTGCCTAACCAACGTGTTTGTGGCCAGCAAACTGGAGAATGTGATCTACGCCTCCTGGTCTCGAGTTCAAGCGGACATCAACTGCATGCAGGATCTGCTCAAGTCACCTGTCCAGTGGAGGTATCTGCTCAACACCTGTGGCAGTGATTTCCCCATTAAAACCAATGCAGAAATGGTTCAGTCTCTAAAACACCTGAATGGAAAGAACAGTTTGGAGTCTGAGGCCAAAGAGTATAAAAAGGTGCGTTGGCAGTATCATCACAATGTTACAAATGTTGTGATTCAGACCAATGTTAGAAAGTCACCCCCACCAATACAGAGCCCTATGTTCTCAGGAAATGCTTACTTTGTTTGTGGATCACATCTTCAAAAGCAAAGAGACTCAAGATTTCATGGAATGGGAGAAAGACACATACAGTCCAGATGAGCACATGTGGGCTACGTTACAACGGATGTCTTCTGTACCAGGAACCAACCCTCCAAACATAAAGTACGATCAATCGGACATGAACGCAATTGCTCGTCTGGTGAAGTGGAGCTACCATGAAGGAAATCTAAAGAGTGGGGCTTCCTACCCACCATGCTCTGGGATACACAGACGGGCGGTGTGTGTCTATGGAGCTGGGGACTTGAAATGGATTGTGAGGCAACACCATCTTTTAGCAAACAAGTTTGATCCAGAAGTAGATGATGTAGCAATCAAATGTATGGAGGCTTTTTTAAGGTACAAAGCTATTTATGGTCGATCCTTACTAACAGTTGAAATATCTGACATTATTTTATGAAGTTTTTAATGTTTTAAAATAATTTTAATTATATTAGAGTTATGGACCATTTTATTTATATGAAATATGTTGATATGTAAATGTATATATAAATACACTTTCTATGCAGGTCATATTATTATGATGCTAACTGTCAAATAAAATATAAATGAAATGAATAGTTTGGGTTTTAAAAACTATTTGTACTTTTTTGTACAGAAGCTTTCTTCGTGTTACACATAATATTTTCATATAAACTGTAAGGTGGTGCCGATCGGTCTGGGCCGAGAGATGCCGTTCAGTCTGAACAGAGAGACCGTGATTTCCCGGAAACAAAGGACTTTTCCAAAGATTACCATTTGAACACTTCCCCAAATACACAACAGCCCCACCCGAGACGCATCACACTGAGACACACACACCACACATCCACACCCTGCACAGCACCCTCTGTATAACTCACTCTCACCCACACTGAAAACTCATTCAAAATCTATGCAACGTTAAATGTATACAATGTGTAACTATGCATGTTTAGTATCATTTGAAACGTATCAGTGCGTCTGGTAAAATGGTCTCATTCTCCTAATCATAATGCAAACCTCCAAGAAGTTATGTAAGTTGACAAAAATACTATGTCTCACCAAAAGGTGACCCCCCACAGATCATCTACTCAAGTGCCTCCTGTATGTAAATAAATGCCCTCCTTTGCAGATGTCTAGAACCCATTCAAACACAGATCCTGATTGCCCATGTGTGACCCCCCTGGATGAGGGACCAAAATCTAATTATAACCTCAAACACCACCATTTGTGGTCTTATTGAATTATCTGGGTATTTAAGGGAAGGTGATACAAGAATCATGGAGTCTGTATTGAGATTTCCCACACTGCTTGTGTGTAGTTTTTCATGACCAGGTAAAGATTTCTAGAATCCTTGATTCTTGAATTATTGTTTCTGTATATGATTGATTGATGCCTTTTTACTCTTTGAGTTGACTTTTGATTGATGTTTCTTACCTGGTTAATAAATCGTTATGCTTTAAACTTACTGCAACGCATTTTGTGTTATTAACTCATTATTTCATGTTATAACCATAACAGTACGGATATCTGCTCAGGTTAGTTTAACACGGACTAAGACACGGTTTTGGTGAAGCTGAAAGAGCACACCGGATCGATGCTTTAGAGCTCCGACTAACACATTGGCACTAGGTAACGTATACTTGGACTGTAGAGGTTGATAGGCTAAACAAGTCTTTCCGTTTAGAACAATAGTAAATTGTTAGACCAATCTAAATAGGGCAACCTCAATTCCTGATTATTGCAATATTGTTCTAATTAACGTATACGTGGGAAACCACGGCATGATTATAGAAAGTTATCATCAGAATTAGCAAGTTGGTCGCTTGATTCTGTGATAATGGTCATGGCCTCTGATTAGAAACAGTTTTGCATTAATTAAGTGAATTCAGATCTAAGGGAACTGAATAAAAATATTCTGGAATGATCAACGTATTGCACGGGCGTCCAGAATATCAGTGTGTCGCCTCTGCCTTGATGACCAAGACTGACTAGTCCGTATCAGAGATCGTAAACCCGGCCGGTGCGAAACTCTAAACCGTTACTGGAATCTTGAATGCTGAGTATAACATAAGATAAACGATTTAAATTGAAAGACAAAGTATAAATCTAAAGTTAATGGTTAACAAAATCATTTAACACCTTTTCATTTAATGGAGTCAGATGAAACAACAAGGTAAATACATACAAAAGAATGTGTTTAAATTGAACTGTTTTATTGTGTAAAAGGAAAGACAGCGATACGCAGAAACACCTTCTCCCTGCCATTGGACACCGAGAATTGGACCAGTGGGCGGGGTTTTACAACATTTGACAAACCAAAAACGTATCTGTGAAACTTCCACTATGGATATATCTGAAACAGAATTTTGAAACAAGTCTTTTTAACCTGTGGGGCAGCAGGGTATGCCTCAAGGAACCTCAACGTTGCCAAAGGCTACAGCACTGAAAATCACTAAAAATGCTTAAAAGCTTTGTAAATCAGTTTATTAGATTAATTTATTCAATTTAAGGAATCCTTGCTGAATGAAAGTATCAGTTCCTTTAAAAACTTTCTTCACAAGCAGAGCTGAAAGGTTTCTTTGATCGGCACCCTCTACTGTACAGGTGTGAATTTGCATTTCCATGTAGTGACATCATGTCAGAATCACATGTAATAAAAAATCTAACTTTATCATTATGAATATAAACAAATAAGATGTCTTTTAGCACTCACTATCAAGCTAGAATAACGATACTGGTAAAGTTTAAAATACACACACAACACAGTGTCTACGACACACACAGATACAAGATAAAAACATCAACATAAACATTGGTAGAGTATATAAAAACAAACCAAGGGCCGAAATAAACGTGCAGGTAAAGTTCCCGGTGAACATGGTAAAAGAGTTTAGACAGAGGGTAGTAGCTAAAACTAACTTAGTTCTAAAAAAAGTTCCTGGATGCGGTTTACTAGCTTTTACAAATGCATTTTGTTATCTAAAGTTACATTTTGCGAAATTCAACACGACAGCGATCAACTTGAGCTAGGCATATTGAGTATTTATCATCTCTACTAATGGTTCGCTAAGTGTATAACATTGTAACTTTATGCTAAGTAATGTTATGTTAGCTATATTAGGCAGCTACGTGTGCTAGTGAGACATGCTTCATGAAAACATAAACCAAAAAAATGTATAATCAAAATGAAAGATTACCTGTCCAGCAGAAATACAGCCTCTTGAACTCATATCAAACGGGTGCGCCAGGGTTGCCAGGTTTTTGACAACAAAATCCGCCCAATTGCTACTCAAAACTAGCCCAAAACAAGCCCAATCGTGTTTCTCGCATTTAGGGGGTAAAATATGTGTCTTTTTGGTAGGGCTGCCTGCTAAAATTCGCAAATCCCGGGGCAAAATATCACATAATTGGGGTCGCTTCAACCCGCGGACATGAAAAACAGCCCGCGGCAACAGTGTTTGAAGTAGGGTGACCACCCGTCCCGCTTTGCGTTGTACCGCACAGCATTTTAACCCCTTGTCCCGCACGTCGCATATTGAGAAAAAGTCCCGCATTTTCATCAGTCTGTTGGTTTTTAATTATCATATTAAGAAAACATGCATGCGTTCTTTTGCCTTTTTAAGAAAGCATTTCATTTATTCTTTTTGCGGCATCGTTTTTCTCCTAGACATATTTAACAGCGCTTCGTCAGAAGTAACATCCCGCCTTTCACAAATACAACAGGCGTTTTTTTTTATCCTATCCAATGGTTGAAAAGAAAGGAGTAAACACGGTCACTAGTAGGTTGTGATGGCTGTCAATCAAAATGTGGAGCGGTGATTCGTTCCATGTAGAAAACGAATGGATAATTCGGTAAATTGGTTATATTCTTAATATATAATATAATATATAAGACTGTCAATGAACTAATTTCATGTTGCTTTATATTTTATTTGTTCATTATTGGACTTGGTCAGATCTGATGCCTGCTGCCTTTGGGCTCAGTGATGTTGAATTTAAATGACATGTAAAATGTTATATTGTGATGTAATGGTGTTTTCTGGAAGGGACTAAAGAACAAAGTATTTTTATCATCTGAAAGGCAGAACACATATGTTTTTATTAAGTTAGATAGATATTGGCCCGGTTTCACAAACAGGGCTTAGGCTAAACTAGGATTAGGCATTAGTTCAATTAGTACACTTAAGTAACTTTTATAAATGTGCCCTTAAAAAAAACCTTACTGGTGTGTATCGTAAGACAAAACAATGGCACTGACATATTTTAAGATACATCAGTGCAAGTTTCTTTCAGTTAACACAACTCAAAAATGCATTTTAGTCTAGGACTAGCTTAAGCCTTGTCTGTTAAACTGGGGGATTGTGTAACAGTTTCAGATTATGTTTTAGTGTCGGTAACATGTCCCACATTGTCCCACACAAACTTAGTAATTGTCCCACATTTGGTTTGTGTGATGGTGGTCACCCTAGTTTGAAGTAGCCCGACTTGGCAACACTGGGGCGCACGCATGTGGGCAGATCCTTGAGCAAAAGCGGCGGTAGCCATGGTAACGAGAGAGAGAGTGACAGTCGCCCAAGCCAATCACTTGTTTCGGCCCGAACGAAAATAATGAGCGGTGTTTATTGCAGATTAAAGAGTCTAGAGTCACTCGATTTTTTTACTCTCTTTTTCAGAGTACTTAAATTTTAATTATGTATTGACATATAAAGAAAGTTTAAACAAATTTGGACAAAAGTGTTTTAGATCATTCTTACCTACCCCACCTTTAAGTGCCCCTCCCGCTGTTTCACGTACGAGTATGAAATTCGGTAGACACATGTAAAAGCCCAATACCTACAAAAAAGACCCAACAGGAAGTGAGATATTTTGAAATTTGTGCAAATTTTCCCATTTCCAGACGTTGTACTTTAACAAACTCTTCCTAGAGATTTAATCAGATCAACATCATCTTTGCACAGTCTAATCTAAAGGCCTTTGCAATGTTAAATTGTGAAGATCTTGCGTTTTCCCCGAAGCGCGTGTCCGTGGCCGGCCTGACAAGTTTCGATGTTTCGCCATGAAACAGGAAGTTGTTGTAACTCGGACATACAATTTCTGATCTGCCCCAAACTTCACATGTTTTATTAAAGTCCTGGCCTGAACACATCTACATGCCAATATTCAGTGACAGGCATAGCGCCACCTGTGGGCAACAGGAAAGGCCATGTTTTACACTGTGATTACTCCTGTGAATCCTCCTCATTGAGATTTTACTAGAACAACATCATGTTTGGTCAGTCTAATCTTAAGGCCATGGTGATGTTAAATTGTGAAGATCTTGAGTTGAGTTTTCGCTGTCCGTGGTGGCCTGTCAAAGTCTGATGTTTCGCCATGACACAGGAAGTTGTTGTAGCTCAGGCATACAATGTCCGATCTGCCTCAAACTTCACATGTTTGAAAAAAGTCCTGACCTGAAGACAACTACATGTCAATATTCAGTTATAGTCAAAGTGCCACCTGCTGGCAGCAGGAAGTGTGGCACATCAAAATGACTTGGCTGTATTTCTCCTATATTTACCTGCTTAAATGTATCTTGCTCACTATTCGCAGTTTTCCTGAGGCCACCAGGTGGCGGTGCATGTGCGAGGGCCCTTTCATCGCTGCTTGCAGCTTTAATTTAAATTGTGATTATACTACAGAGAGTGATCAAAGAACACTCTTTATAATGGCTGAAGCTGCCAATCACACTTTGCGAGTATATCTGCACACTTACCCAAACTGCCGTTATAATGACTGACGCTGTTTTGCTGCACAACGAAGCTCTTACTGTATTCATATAAATATTGTGTTTGCTGTTAGTTGTGGTGAAAGCATTTTGTGAGAGAAAACGCGTTGCGATGACGAGATCACTGCATTCACGTGATAAACATTATAACATTAGTCTGTCTACTCAATGCCTTTCATGTGATGGGTAAAGATCTAAAAATAATGCTATAATCAATCCGTTAATCTCGACAGCTGTAATAGTAAAAAAAAACGTAGTATTCGAGAGGGGTTCCACATGTAATACGTCAGCCAATCACAGCAGTGGGCGTTTACACTGAAGTCTCACAGCAGACACGCCCCTTCAAACAGAACATACAAGCCAGAGGGCTAAAATCAGGATAGAAAAATGCCTTTTATTTCTAAATTATGAACTTTTATGATGTAAACAATATAAGTACACCTCAGGAAACATAAAAAAAATAATAAAAAAAAATCCACGTCCTGGGACCTTTAAACTTTGACAGCCATTTTAACTTGAGCTGAGTTCGCCTTTAAATGAGTTGAAGGGTTTTTTTATCATTGTGTCTCTTTACACTAACTGAAAAGAGCCCACCTTGTTGGCAGAGGCTATTTACACAAACTACACCCACTGACGTCTGGTTGGGCCAGACAAAATTATGGAAGATGCTGGATTGTTAATAGCAGCAATCGTGTAGGTGTAAAACACATGATAGAAAGTTTTGACGCAAATCAACCCGAGTCCGAATCCGCCTTTTGCCAAACTCGCTCTACTCGCTTTTACCATCACATATCAGAAAGGCATACATTTTTAATAAAAATTAAGAAAATTTTTAAAAACTGGAAATAAAGTGTCTAACGTGTGTTTAAGAATAAAGTGTTTATCAGTTAGGGTAATGGGTAGGTGTAGGGAGGGCTTTATTGCCCCAATAAGATGGCATCCATTTCATAATTTTAATAAATATAATCATTTACACTGTTATTATTGCATACCATTTAATGCACAACAGTATCAGCCACTATTTATAAGGTCTGTTGTATAGGACTAGATGTTAAAGGAGCTGTATGTAGGACTGTGGGCAAAACTGGTACTGCAATCACTTTCAAATTACTGTAGAGCGGTGTATCCCCTCTCCCTCTCCCCCTCCCCCTGACTCGAGGCTGCCAGATAGGCTGCAGGATCCAGCAGGAACGTAGGCTGCTACACGGAGCTTTCAATGGCAAGTGACGAGTCCTACACAGTACGTTTTTTTCTTTCTGTTAATTATGTTTATGCTTCAAGAGCGATGTTTTGTGAAGTAATTATGAATCGCAATTTACTTATGGCGATTAGCCAAATATAATCGTAAATATGAACGCTCGTACATTCCCACATGAAAAAATACTATAGTATATTATAGTAAAATTACAGCAAAGCTAAATAACATTAGCAATGGTCATACAGGTCAACTTGCAGCATGTTTTGTCCACTATATATGCGAAGAACGAATGAGGAATATGAGGTAATGTTAGGCTACGGTCTCAAATACGTTTTCACATTGCCATAATAGGCGTGCTAATGTTGTTTTCCTCAGCGTCTCAGCATAATGACAGCGAAACGGGCTCTGATAATGCATTACTAATGTTAGCAATGACGACTCGCCGTTTTTATTTACCAAACAATTCCTTAACGTTACCTTTTCAATTCAATGACCCACCTCCTCCATCTGCGCTAACCTAACGTTACTTTGCACGAACATGCATATCTTTGTTCGACTGTCATGAATATTTGAAATGTCCATTTACATTAAGTAACGTTACAAGTTAGCCAAACATAGATGAACCTTACCTGTCCAGGAGAAAATTAGCAACGTTGGCATCAGTCTTCAAATTATTCTCCGTTTTCAGCCGTCTACATCTTTCAAAGGCATCTCCTATTCAAATCCTTGTTTTATTTCGGACACTGTCACAACATTTTTCTGATTCATAACGAGGTCGTTTAGGTTTCGTAAAGTTAGACATTGTTTATCCAAAAGGTTTGTAGCTGCAGCTGTGGTAACTAGAGCAGAGCTGGCAACCCGAATGCAGAAACACTACTGACTTCGTGATTGGTAGATAGGTGGAGGGTGGCGCTTCAGGCATGACACAACATGTCAACATCAACATCAGTTGAGGGCTGCAACTTCACTTTTAAAATGACAATATCTTGGCCGGACAACCGTTGTCAGTGATATAAATATTTGAAATTAACATGATTTCTTAATGTCTAGTGACATATCAGGGCCATTTTATGATTAATTGAAATACATTCTACATACATCTTACATACAGTTCCTTTAATATCCCTTATTAAATGCACATTTGTGGCACCGACGAGACTCCGTGGGATGGTCAAATGAGTGATGGCACCCTTTGGGTTGTCAAGTGGGCGCCCTCCTTCTTCGGTGTTTCGCTGATGGACCCACGACACCTCCAGAGGGTTCAGCAGTGAATCCCAGCGTGTGAATCCCAGTGTGGCTGGCTTGACCCTCACCCTCTGAACAAATGCTGTCGGTTGCCACCTGGAAGACGGTAGAGGAAGGGCATTCACACTTGTCCGTTGACTTTCCAGCACTGCTGCTCGGCACTTTAGCACCTGGTTGTGCCGCCAGGTATAACGGCCTTGGGTGAGGCTGGTCTTGCATCCCACTAAGATATGCTTCAGTGTTGCTGGACTTGGGCATAGAGGGCATGTGGGGTCTTTGGCATACCACTGGTTTAGGTTTGCGGGGGAAGGCAATACATTGTAGGCAGCCCTGATGGTAAAACTTGCCCTGAATGCCTCCATCTCCCACAACTCATTCCAGGAGATTTTCCTCTTCTCCACTCCTTTCCATGCCATCCACTGCCCTTGCTTTGCCTGCGCCGCCGCTTGGGTGCACCTTCCTGCTTCCTCCTCCCAACGTACCTCCTGGACCACCAACTTGCGTCTCTGAGATGTAGAGGCCTTGCTCCATGCTGGTGTACTAGCCACAATGCCAAGACCACTTCTCCCCTCCTGCACTCGGCCCACAATGTCCTTGTGTCTGAGTGCTGCCTTTGCCTGCTCAGTTGCAGCCAATGGGGTCCACTTCCTCCCGGTGGCCAGGGTTGGGGCAGTTTGGGCTACAAATGGATCACTTGAATCCTGTAGCATCATCTCCAGTCTGACTTTGGCGCACTTGTATTCCTCTGTCAGACTGGAAATGGGCAGGTGTAACATCCCTTTGCCGTAGAGCCCGATTCTGCTGAGGCACCTGGGAAGGCCAAGCCACTTCCTTATGTACGAGCTGACCAACCTCTCCAGCTTCTCCACCTTTGAGAATGGGACCTCATTGAGGGTTAGCGGCCACAGGAGGCGTGGAAGTAGTCCATGCTGCATGCACCAGAGCTTCAGCTTGCCAGGAAGCATGGTTCTGTCAATGTTCTCCAGGCCGCTGGCAACCTCCTTCCGCTGCTCTACTTGTTCTTTGTCTTTGAGGGAGGCATCATACCAACGACCTAGGCTCTTCACCGGCTTCTCAGAAACTGTTGGAATGGGTTCCTCGCCAATGTAGAAGCGGTGGTCTTACAGCTTCCCCTTGATAATGGAGATGCTTCTGGATTTTCCCGGCTTGATCTTCATGCGAGCCCGCTCAATGTTTTCCTGGAGCTTTCTTAATAGCCGCACAGTGCAAACCTTATTCGTGGTGAGAACTGTGAGGTCATCCATGTAGGCTCTGAGCGGTGACAGGCTGAGCCCTGGTTTTATTCTCTGTCTGCCAACCGTCCATCGAGAAGCCCGGATGATGACCTCCATGGCCAGGGTGAAGGCCAATGGGGAGATGGTGCAGCCGGCCATAATTCCCACTTCCAGCTGTTGCCATGCTGTTGTATACTCTGTTGTTGTCAAGCAAAGTTGGACATCCTTGAAATAGGCCTTGACAAGGGTTGTGAGAGCTGCTGGGACCCTGAAGTAATCAAAGGCTGTCCACAAGAGGTTGTGAGGGACTGAGCCAAAGGCATTCGCAAGATCGAGGAACACCACATCAAGATCTGTTCCCTCCTTTTTGGCGACCTGGATCTGATGCCAGATAACACTAGCATGTTCTACACAACCGGAGGAGCCTGAGATGCCTGCTTTCTGTATTGACGTGTCAATAAGATTGTTCCTTTGCAGGTATCCTGCCAACCTGTGAGCGACCACGCTGAAAAATATTTTTCCCTCGACATTTAGAAGGCTGATCTGACGGAATTGCCCGATCTCTAATGAATCCTGTTCCTTGGGGATTAGGATCCCTCCGGCTCTCCGCCAGGACGTTGGTATCTCCTTCTTTTGCCACACAACTCTTATCAGCTTCCAGAAGAATCGCAGGACATCTGGTGCGTTTTTGTAGAGCCTGTATGGAACTCCGTTGGGACCTGGGGATGATGCAGCCCTTGCTCTATGTACAGTTTGCTCTACCTCACTCCACCTGGGTGGACTAATATCCAGCTCGTGCTCTGGTGGATTGACTGGTGGCATTTCTGGAGGGAGCGTAACTTCTTCCTGGTGACGGTCATCTGTGCAGGAATTTTTCAGATGTTCTTCCAGGTCGGCCTTTGACACTGAGAGACTTCCGCTTTTCTCCTTTGTGAAGAGACTCTTCACAAATTTGAAAGGATCTTTGTAGAAGCGTGATCTTGTTTGCACCTTCCTTCTGCGCATCCTCAGAAGGTTTTCAGCTCTCCTCAGTGTTGCTAGCCTGCTCTGAATCTCTTGCTGCAGAAGGTTTATACCTCTGTAAGAGTCGGTTTTGGTGCTAAGACAAAAGCTGAGAAACACACCCCAGCAATTGAACAATAAAAGTCACTAATCTTGAGAGAAAGATCTCACAGAAACTGTGTGACAATACCCTGACAAACATTCCTCCCCCCTCCCCATTTTGCCCTCTCCTTGTCCTGGTTTCAAGTCACCAAATCCAGATATACCAGTGATGATGTATCTTGTAAATCTATTGTTTTATCCCTTTCATGTTTGATGTCTTTTTAAAGGTCTCAGTGCGAATGGTAAAATGGTCTCAGTTTCACTGCAGTCACTGGTAGTATTAGAAAGATTGGAAAACTAATGAGAATTCAATCCTCCTTTTGAGGAATTTCTTCAAATATATCTGATCCACTCTCCCAAAACCAGGTGGGTGTGTTGCAAATATTTACAACCCTTTTGTTCTAGTTGAAGTATTTAAGGCTGGATAATCTAACTCTCAGGGGGAATATTCTGTAGTCAGAACCCCCGTGTGGTGCAAACTGCATGTAGTGTGCCAGACATGATGACTCTTTTAAATTATTTTCATATTGTTTTGCAATTGTGTTTTATGTTTTTACGCTGATCAGTTGTGTACCATGGATTCTTGTTTACTTATTTACTTTTCCTGTCTGGCCAAAATAAATGTTAATCTTGATTTATCTTGTATGATTCTGAAATCATTATTCTAGTATGGATCGAAGTATACTCCTTTCTTACCGCAAAATCTAGGGTTATGATAGATCACACCGATGACGCCACGACTGAAGCATGGGGCGCAGCGTGCGCGATATTCCGATTCCTGACTATCGCTGGATTAGCAAGTTGTAGTCCGTGAATATTACTAAAATTACACTTTTTGTTGAGTGAGCATATGCAACCATTTAAAGGTAAAATATTCACTCTGCACCCTCTGACTAATTACAGAAGTAACCATTTTGTGCCCGTGAGCGCGCGTCCAGAAGCGTCTGTCTCTCTGCGATATTGGGTCTCTCGATGAACGAATATGAAAACTAGGAAGATACAAAGAAAATAAATGATCTAAATTAAATCGCAACTAATCGTAAAATCAGCTGATAAACTCTAAATGTAGCACACTTTATGAAGTCACATAGAATTGGAGTCAGATAAAATTATTAATGGAGTCAGATTTAAAATGAGATATCAATAAATTAAGAGAACTTCACCGAAAGGCTGAAAAGGCTTACACGCAGAATTCCTTTTGACCAAGTCATTAGTATCCGGTTTTTGGGCTAATGGATGGAAATTTACACCTCCCTTCTCCTCCTCTGTGGCTTTCCTCCATTGCTTCTTCAGCTGCCTCCTCTCCTTGACTAGGCGGCCTATTTCTATCTGCCTTCTGGATTTGGTGGGGATTGATGGAGTAACTCGTTTGCCTTCGACCGTTCCGAACCGTTCCACCCCGTAGGCATAGATAAGATCCCCCATTCTTTCCAACTTCTTCATGGTTGTACCTCTGATCCCTTCCAGCATGTTGCAGAGATCAGTGTTTACCTCCTTCCACAGTGTCTTGTCACAGGCCTTTGGCCACTTGACTAATGGCCTTCTCCCCTGGATCTTCTTCTCTGCTGTTGGTCGCAATGGGTTGGGTTCAGGTTGCTCTCCTGTGCCTTGTTCTTCCTCCTCTGGGGCAGGGATGTTGATGTCCTGCAGACTGTGGTGTGTGTCCTGCTGCTGAACTTCTGTCGACTGACTCGGTCGCAACAGTATCAGCCACTATTTATAAGTATAAATAGCATCTAACTACTATTTACACTTATTGCAAAGAAAATACTGCTATATTTACATAGTGTAAATAGAATCTATCGCTATTTTCACTAAGTTTAAATAGCATAGCAAAAATGTTGCTATTTTTTCGCTTAGTGTAAATCGAATCTATTACTTCCTTCCCAGTCTCTAAGGGGCCAGCAACCTCAGCTAGTCTACAACATTTACATTACATTTACAATTAATCATCTTTTAGTCAAAGCGACAAATGAAGAGAGCAATACAAGCAATCAAACCAAAAATAGGGCAACAATATAACAAACAAAACATCTTTTTTACTTTAAAATAATGGACCAGATCACTAGTTGTCCTTGAAGAGTGACTAGGTACTTGAGTAATTAGTGATGCATTTTATGACTATATTCAGAGTAAAGAAAGACAATCTTCAAGAACTACTAGAGATCTGGACCATTATTTTAAATGTTTTTCGCTAGGTGAGTTGACTAGGCAACACTTGAGTTAGCCTATGCATTTTATGACCACGTTGAGAGTAAAAAAAGACAACTGCTCACATCTCAGACACGTTACTGTTGTGATTAGTAATTCATTTGTCATAGTTACCTATTAGTTCTTAGTGATGCCAATCTCATTCAGTAATTATTGATTACCAAATAAGGTATTATCTTAGTCCTAAATTCGATATTACTTACTGATTAGTTCAGCTTGTTTCCATATTAGTTAATAGTAGTAGCTGAAGTGTTAATGTAGTACCACCAGTCCTGCATTACTTCCTACATAGTTACCTATTAACGATGGACCATTATTCTGATACCGGATTTTGTTTTTGGATGAGCGAGGAAGATTTTACTTGAAACCCTCCCAAACAATTTGCGGTGATGTTGGTGCCGTTTGATCTGTTTGGTTTTGTGTGGGGTTTTTTTAGGATTTCTGACCCCAAGACTCAACTAATCTCTACAATTCTCCATCTGTGATCCTTGGAGAGTCTTTGGCCACTCAAACTCTCCTCCTCAACATCCATTAGGACGAAATAGACACACGTCCTCTTCCAGGCAGATTCGTAACATCTTAAGTTGATTTGAACTTCATAAATTATTGCCCTGATGGTGGAAATGGGGATATTCAATACTTAACGGACATCAAGTAAACAACATGAACGTTAGCTCCGCCCACCCGATACGCCTCCAGCCGATTGGTTTTATTCTGAAAGACTCTGTACAGCGTATCTGTCTTTTATAAATATGATAAAACTAAAGACTTTTCGGAGATATGAAGGATGCAATACTACTCTATAGGTACTCGAGATTGACAGAAACTGTGTGTGGACACCTCCCTCCCCCCCTCCTCCTTTAACAATCTTTGGGCTATATTCTTAGGTCTCATTGTGATTAATGACTACGGGAATTTGGCCTTTGTTTCCTCATATTTATACTCCTGTTAATATAAATGAGGAAACAAAGGCCAAATTCCCTTAATCATTAACCACAATGAGTAATGGCTGGAGAGTTGCATGCTCCTAGTCACCCTGGTGTGCTAAAAAATAAACTTAAATATTTCTAAGGTTAGTTTCTAGGGGTGCCAATAATTGTAGCCAACATGCATTGGTTTTATCCAAGATGGCGGCGCGAGTAGTTCGCGAGGCTCTGGGTCTCTCCAGATTCTGCAATTTTGCTGTATTTTTCCTGCTCATCTCGGGTCTGTTCGTTCAGAATAGTTGTGCCTTAACATCGTACACCCGTGGTGAGATTTTGGATATTGGTTTGCAAATTTCCGACAGTTTTATGGACAATCTTCGACTCCTTCCTGAGATCGCTAGAACACCCGAGGCTATGCACTCTGCCCGGCCGGGCGGAAGTGCTCGCAGGCGGCGCCGAGATCGTAAACAAAGGCGGGGAATACGCGGTGGTCTGAGAGCTAAGCTAAGGCTAAAGCTAAGGCTTACCCCACATCGGCTCTCTTTACCCAGTATTTTCCTTGCCAATGTACGGTCGCTAGTGAACAAAATGGAGGAGATTCGACTCAGCATCACACACAGCAAGAAACTTTTGAACTGTAACGTCCTAATCTTCACGGAAACCTGGCTAAACGGCGGAATACCGGACACCGCTATTGAGCTAGCGGGATGCCACACGCTCCGGGCGGATAGAACATTAGATGGCTCCGGTAAGACCAGAGGTGGTGGATTGTGCATTTACATTAACAAAGCCTGGTGCACAAACTCTGCTATTGTTGGGAGTCATTGTTCAGCTAACCTCGAGTTTCTCATGGTTAAATGTAGACCGTTTTATCTGCCGCGAGAGTTCACTTCCACCATTATAACTGCAGCCTATATTCCCCCGGATGCTGATGCCAAGCTTGCTATGAAAGAACTTCATGCAGCCATCAGTAAACAACAGACTGATCACCCGGAAGCTGCTTTTATTGTTGCAGGTGAC
This sequence comes from Gobio gobio, assembly GCF_949357685.1. Classification (NCBI taxonomy): domain Eukaryota; kingdom Metazoa; phylum Chordata; class Actinopteri; order Cypriniformes; family Gobionidae; genus Gobio; species Gobio gobio. The sequence continues at coordinate 23,740,486 of NC_137121.1, forward strand.
TTTAATCATTCAAACTTAAAGTCAGTGCTACCCAAGTTTCACCAGCATGTTTCCTGCCACACCAGAGGAAACAAAACCTTAGACCACGTGTACACAAACATGGCGGGAGCTTACGTTGCGACACCCCTCCCCCACCTGGGACAGTCAGACCACATCTCTTTGTTCCTCATCCCCAAATATTCACCCCTCATCAACCATGTGAAGCCATCAGTGAAGACCATCAAGGTGTGGCCTGCGGGGGCAGACTCCACACTCCAGGAAAGGTTTCTACACACAGACTGGAGTGTGTTTGCTTCTCAAGCCACCAGTGGCGCTCACACGGACATTGACTCCTACACCTCCTCTGTATTGGATCATATCAATACCACCATTGACAGTGTTACAACCCAGAAACAGATCACCACATACCCAAATCAGAAGCCATGGATGAACAGGGAAGTGCGACTCCTGCTGAAGTCACGCAATACTGCCTTCAGATCAGGAGATGCACAAGCCTACAGCGCATCCAGAGCAAACCTGAAGAGGGGCATCAAAAAGGCCAAGCACTGCTACAAGCTAAAGATAGAGGGTCACTTTTCCAACTCTGACCCTCGACGCATGTGGCAGGGCATCCAGGCCATCAGTGACTACAAACCCCCCCACTCCACCCCCGCAGCCACTGATGTCAACTTCCTGAACGAGCTAAATCACTTTTATGCTCGTTTTGAAAGAGACAACAGAGAAACTGCCACCAAGCTCAAACCCTCAGCTGACCCACCAATCACACTCTCCACCACAGATGTCTGCAAGTCACTGAGCCGGATCAGCGCGCACAAGGCTGCTGGACCAGACAACATCCCTGGTCGTGTTCTCAGGGCATGTGCGGAGCAGCTCGCTGAGGTTTTTACAGACATTTTCAACCTGTCTCTTGCCCAAGCAGCTGTACCTTCATGCTTTAAACGCACGTCCATTGTGCCAGTGCCAAAACACTCTAACCCGAGGTGCCCTAATGACTACCGCCCTGTAGCACTCACACCCATCGTCATGAAGTGCTTTGAGCGGCTGGTCCTGGAACACCTAAAAGACTCTCTACCATCCACATTGGACTCACACCAGTTTGCCTACCGCAGCAATAGGAGCACAGAGGATGCAGTTTCCATGGCACTGCACTCTGTGCTCACTCACCTAGACAATAAGAACACTTACGCACGCATGCTGTTTGTTGACTTCAGCTCAGCATTCAACACTGTCATCCCAACCAAGTTAATAGCCAAACTTGGAGACCTGGGCATCAATACCTCAATGTGCAACTGGATTTTGGACTTCCTAACTGACAGACCCCAGAATGTTCGTTCAGGATCCACCTGCTCCACATCCATCACACTCAACACTGGTGTACCACAGGGCTGTGTGCTAAGTCCGTTTCTCTACTCCCTCTTCACCTCCGACTGCAAGCCTGTGTATGGATCTAATTCTATCGTCAAGTTTGCGGACGACACAACGGTGATTGGGCTCATCAGCAACAACGATGAGACTGCCTATAGGGAGGAGATCCAGCACCTGGCCACATGGTGCACCGAAAATAACCTGCTCCTCAACACCACCAAAACGAAGGAGCTCATCGTGGACTTCAGGAAGGAGTCAAGAGGCACACACGACACCATCCACATCAATGGAATGGCTGTTGAACGTGTCTCCAGTTTCAAGTTCCTGGGGATCCACATCTCGGCGGACATGTCGTGGACGACCAACACCTCCAGCCTGGTCAAGAAGGCTCACCAGCGCCTCTTCTTCCTGAGGACACTGAGGAAGAATCAGCTCTCCTCGGCTATCCTGGTGAACTTCTATCGCTGCGCAATAGAAAGCATCCTGACCAACTGTGTGGCAGTGTGGTATGGGAGCTGCTCTGTTGCGGAGCGCAAGGCACTGCAGCGGGTGGTGAAAACTGCCCAGCGCATCACAGGGACTCCACTGCCTGCCATCGAGCACATCCAGAGGAAACGCTGCCTGCATCGAGCTCGCAGCATCCTCAAGGACTCCTCTCACCCAGCCCACAGACTGTTTTCTCTCCTGCCCTCCGGCAGGCGTTTCAGGATCCACCGGACCAGGACCAGCAAACTAAAGAACAGTTTTTTCCCCAGAGCTGTCTCTTTACTGAACTCAAACCCCCGCTGATCCACTTCCCTCATATACTGATAACTCTCCTACCTCACATCCACCTTCACTTTGTTATTTGCACTACCGACTGTTTATTACAGTAACAACTGTTTACTTATTCATTTTGCACTACCACACCGTAACTGGATTATGCTCATCTGCACTGCCGACTGTATTTACAGTACCTACTGTTTACATTTGTATTTTGCACCGTACTTCTAACTGTAATATGCAATCACTTCCACTGCACTTTTACACTTTTTTTCGGATAGCTTCTGTCCATAATTTATTGCACTACCTTAATCCACTGCCATATTCCTAATTTTAGCCTAACATATCATTGTATACCTCTATCTGTAAAATTCTGTTTATAGTAATAGCCATCTGTATATTATATTATATTCATAGTACATATCCACCTGTAAATTCTGTTTATAGTATTAACCATCTGTATATTATTCACTGTACATATTCACCTGTAAATTCTGTTTATAGTAATAACCATCTCTCTATTTATAGACATATTTATATATACTCAGTACATATCCATGTCCTGCACTTATGCCACCGTTGTATATCCTGCACTTACTGCTATTGCACTTCTGGTTAGACCTAAACTGCATTTCGTTGCCTTGTACTTGTACTTGTACTTGTGTAATGACAATAAAGTTGAATCTAATCTAATCTAATCTAATTGGAGAAAAACATTTATTTCATTCAAGTGTTTTACTTCAACGAAAGGTTCGAATTTTGTGATTTTTTTTTAATGAAAGATCAAAAGGATAACCAATGCAGATTGCAGTTTTGCTCATATTTACCAAGGGTGCCAATATTAGTGGAAGACACTGTAGGTCTGAATCCTGACCTGTGAGGCCTGCCAGTTTGTCATTGTTGGCAAAAAAAAAGTTGTATTCCATTGGAAGTTAAGAGCCTAACCTCTTCATAGGAAATGATGCTCAAGTTCTGCTGTTATCCCATATGTAAAATGTCAGTTGTGTGTTAGGGTTTTGTAGGGACTGTTAAAGTTAATTATTTTGATGATTACTTTTACTCATATGCTGTGGAAAAGATGGAGGAGTACAGACATGTAAAAAATCCTTCTTGTCTATCAGAGTCCTGACCGATAGTTATCTTTTTGGATGATCAGAACTGCATTAATCCAAGATACCAAGTTATGTGTCACGTCTATGACGTATTGTATGCTCTGTATATGTTTCTGTGCCTCTTCTCTGACAGGATTAGCCCAAGGCTTAATGAGAGACTGTCGATGGTTGGACCAGAGATGAGGCCTGGGCTATAAATTCCTCCAAGTCTCACTGGAGGGCGCTCTCACTTTTTGCTCTCGTTATTTTACTTGATTGTACTTTTTGTTACTTGCCATAATCTCTTCTGTGTAACTCTCTCTTAGATCATTATTGCACATGTGTTAGTTTTGGTGTTACGCTTTAGTGACAATGCTGTTAAACCCAGTTACATTCTAACAGAGTACTGTTAACCCTTGTGAGAGCCTTATGTCCGGAACTTCAATGTCTCATGCACATGTTTGTAAACCACGAGTGAAGCTGTAGGGGGTGAGTGCCGTATTTATTTTTGTAGGTCACTTGACCACTACCCTTTTCTCCTGTTTACTTGAACAGATAATGAGTGAGGTAAGATTGCTGTATTTTGGTTTCTTTATTGTGATGCACAGGGAAGTTAGTTTATTAATGGGAAGTTAGAGTGTTGTTTGTTTATTATTTTGGCATTTGCTCACCCCTGATCACTTGCTTCAGTTCTTTTGTTTCTTTCTTTCTTTTGATTTTGTTAGTATTCTCCAATGGCTCTAAGAAAATAAAAATGAGTATGTTAACAGCCAATCCGTGTTGTGTCATTTATGTTGCGGTCCGGACCTCGACCGGGCCGTAACATATGTGATTGAAATTATGTAAAGGATTATCTACCTAATGGAATTGGAAAAATAACTGTTTCTGCAGTTTGAGTTTTGTGAATTTTATTGTTAATATTCAATGACAATTCATGTGTTGGGCTTAAAAAAAAAAGGTTTATTTTATTTTATTGTCTAAATTAATTTTGTTGTCAAAATATAGTGTGTGTGTGTGTGTGTGTGTGTGTGTGTGTGTGTGTGTGTGTGTGTGTGTGTGTGTGTGTGTGTGTGTGTGTGTGTGTGTGTGTGGCGCATATTTAAACAGTTTAGCCAAGGACGTGATATTATTGCAAATTTACACATCTTTGCTTTAACCTTCCTGACACATTCACTGTTAAAATTATTGACTCATAATTAACACAAGCATTGTCCCAAAACTCACCCATTGATGAGTCAGTTAACACATTCTTTCTATGAGTGTAAAATAAACTGAAAATGTCACATTTTAAGTGGTTAATCCTGAATGACCCTGCTTGTAGATGCATTTACACACTCTATTAGAAAGTGCACCTATGTCTACTGACAGTCATTCGAAAGTAACTGTGTTGTGACTGGTTTTCTTTTACAAAGAGCATAATCATTTAGAGATTTTCAACATATCATTGTAGATGTTTTACCAGTGCCCAAATATGTGCTGAGAGATCTTAAAAGCCTGAAATGGACCTCTGCTAAACTCCATGTACTGAAATAATTAAAAAGCTTGTTTGATAATCTGATATTATGGCGCCCTCATCTGGAGACTCGTTAAAGTAGAATCTAATTGAATAACCTAGAGCTGTAGGCTATGAGAACAAATTCTTCTACAGAATGCCTTTATGTTGAAGTTACTTTTTTTCCAAACCAAATGTGAACTCAAAGCAGCTATGTTAGTCTGTAGCCTAATTTCTTTCAACAACAATGACGGTAGCCCACACCGAGTTATGGAATTGCTTAAGTGTTACGTCCTTAGAACAGACTATAGGAATAAAATAATGACGGAATGTTGATTTTACTCACCAGTTTCTTTTAATTTCTTTCTTTCTTTAGTGAAAAAAGGTGGCCCAGTAGTGCACAACACAACAAAATTTAAAAAGCATACATAAGTTCACAACACAACAAAATAAATCCTCAACACAACGGAATGAAACCACAACACAACGAAATCAAGACACAACACAACGAAATATCCACAACACAACGAAATCAAGCCAGAACACAACGAAAAATCCACAACACAACGAAATCAAGCCAGAACACAACGAAAAATCCACAACACAACGAAATCAAGCCAGAACACAACGAAAAATCCACAACACAACGAAATAGCCACAACACAACGGAAATGCTCCCGACCACTCGGGGGCACTCGGAGCGCTGTAAAGTTGCCACTGTTCTATAGAGTCGGCAATCTTACAAAGAAATCAATACCACAATTAGTTTTAACAGTATGTAGGCTAACCATTGTTTATCTATATGAAATATTAATTTAAAATCACATCACCTACATGCATTATAGCTGCATATTTATGCTCGAGAATGCTTTGACCCGATCCCACGGCGCTAAGGGAACGTCTGCCAATTCCACCAATTGGTTGAAATGTATAATTTGTATGAATTAAAATTACTTTTAACATTTAAAAACAGACATGTTAAAATTCCACAGCTTGATTGTGTTGGTAAAATTGACTTAATAATGCACAACACAACATTGGAATTTGAAAATTAAAAAAAAAGTTAATTTAATTCATACAAATTATTTCAACTTGGTGGAATTGGCAGACGCTCCCTTAGCGCCGAGGCAGCGGGTCAAAGCGTTCTCGAGTATAATCATGCAGCTATTATGCACGTAAGTGATTTTTAATTGATATTTCATGTCGATATACAACTGTACACTTAAAACTGATCATAGTGTTTAAATATTTGTAAGATTGGCAAATCTATATAGAACATTGCAAGGAAAACTAACTTTACCGCACTCCGAGTGCCCTCTAGTGGTCGGGAGCATTTCCGTTGTGTTGTGGCTATTTCATTGTGTTGTGGCTATTTCGTTGTGTTGTGGACTTTTCGTTGTGTTGTGGACTTTTCGTTGTGTTGTGGATTTTTCGTTGTGTTGTGGATTGATTTCGTTGTGTTGTGGATTTTTCTTTGTGTTGCGGCTTGACTTCGTTGTGTTGTGTCTTGATTTCGTTGTGTTGTGGTTTCATTCCGTTGTGTTGTGGATTTATTTCGTTGTGTTGTGAACTTATGTATGCTTTTTAAATTTCGTTGTGTTGTGCACTACTGGGCCACCGTAAAAAAGGCTGTGATGTTAAGCAGATTTTCTGTAGCTACAATACAAGCGCACGATTTAAACACCAAGCATGAAAACAAGTCACAAAAGTAGTCAGTAGCCTAACCTACCTCTGGTGTGTAATGTTCTATGTCTTCTGAAGCCATAATGATTTTAGAGGGATACCCCCTCCTGAGTCTTTATTCAAGTTGTGACTGTCGCCTTCAAAATAACATTCCATTGAAAATGGCGCCTTCTTGCAGGTCACTTGACCAATGATCTCAACTGCATGTTATTTCATTCAGAGCAATGACAAAACGGACCAAATGTCAAAAACCGGACATTCATATCATTGTTAACTACTTATAGAGTAGCCTCTATTAGCCTGGGAAAACCCAGACAACTTCCGGCAAATTTAGATTTGCTCTGCAAGTAGTCTGGCAAAGAGTCCATTCAAACCCATTTCTAAACCCTAGAAATCGCGGCACCAATTAGAAACGTTGGGGCGGGCTATACACGATGACGACAGCGCAGCGACGTTGAAGCAGATTTGCAGCTGCTGTGGAGCATCACTCGTTCGAATCAGCTATCGCGTCTGTTTTAAGCGATTTAAACTTCTCCTTTTCGTTAAAACCCGAGCAAAGAACAACACTCGAAGCCTTTATATCTAAAAAAGATGTTATCGCTGTTTTACCGACTGGATTCGGCAAAAGTCGTGTGGAAAAACGAATGGGTCTTAGCAAGAGTCCTCTGGTAGTGTTAATGTTTTACAAAATATAGTTTTAAGTCCTTTTCAGGAGTGAATGAAGTTGTTTAAAGCTCAAATCTGTGGTTTATTTATAAAGAGAGCGCCTTTTTTTTAAATTTGATCTGCCGTTTTCGGAGTTGTGAGCTCCAGTGGTTCAGCGGCGCTCAAACGATTATTGAGCCCGCCGAGAGGCGCCTTTCCTCGGCCAGTCCTTCTGCCGTCTGCCGCTGGCTCTGATGTCTCTGTAGTGGTTAAACCGTCTCTTCTTGTGTAGATCTAACGGCTGATCTTTGCTCTCATTAATCTATAATTTGTTCCTAGACAGATCGTTTTATCTGAGGGCAAAGTGAAGTTTCATAACTTTATATTTTTAAGATATTAAACTTAACCGTTGTAGTCTCCTGGCGCTGACTTTGACTGAATTGCTTTATTTATTGTATAGCTTCTTATACCTTTTACTTATACTTGTATAATTGCTATTGATGATCACACATAAACTGACATTTAACAAAAAGAGACTGGGTTGTGTTTTGTGTCATATTTAATTTATTACAGTGATAATCATAGCCTATATTATGTGTGTGTGTTTTTTTTAATGTAAACGAAAAGAGGCTGGGTTTTTTATATTTCGTTTTGTTATAAACATGCATTGAAGATAATATGCATTGCGTGCACTACATATACAAATATATACTGAGTGATGCTGTCAAGAGCATAGTAGGCGGACTAGTGTCCTCCCGTCCTCGGGAGTTCGTTCTCCGGAGTCAAACTTGGTAAGTCACGGACGCAGGTCAGAAGTTCGCGTACGAATTATGTCATAAAACACCACTGCCTCATGTCATAAAAAAATAAAAATTAAACATAATAATAATAGCCACACGAATGTGGTTCAGGCAACGCGTAGCTAGGCCTACATTGATTATCTTATATATTTATAATAAAACGAAGTATAAAACACCCTGCCTCTTTTTGTTTACATTTTAAAAATAATATATTAAACATTAATATGTTGTTTAGGTAAGGTGACCAGATTTCTGAAATGGAAACCGGGGACATTTCCTATTTGAGAACACAAGTACAGAAAAGAACGCGAGAAACGGCCAGTCAGATGTTTCTCCGTCGCTCTGCATACGTCATCTCCCTCATCGCTCTGATTGGTTTTAGGTCTATCCAATTGCGCCGAGAGGCATTTGAGCGACGCCCGTTGGTGACGCCCCTTTGGAAATGATTTGTCTATGAAGCTTTGCCAGACCATAACTCAGTTACTACTGAGAATGTTCTGGTTTTAACCAGGCTAAGCCTCTATGGCATATAGTGTACTATATGGGAGGAAAAAGGGTTTGCAAATTCGAGCGATGACATAATTACAGTGTACCAAAGGGCGCGTTCGAAAATGTATGAAAACATGAGTCGTTCCTGTTATACAGTGACTTATCTGTTTCTATGATTTACTTACTCATATTTTCTATGCAAGGAGTCGCATATTTATAAGAAATTGATTAAATTATATATTTAGGTTTATCCCTTAAAAAAAGAGACATTAAAAATATGTTTTTGTATTTTACACACCTTTTTTATTGTTATATGCATTACATTTTATCATGTCCTCAGGCCAAAGTAATCAACTTCCACAAGAACTATAAACCATGACATGATTAAAAAAACCTCAAAATATATTTTTTTTATTAGGCTATGTTATAGACTATGCTAAACTACCTCTAATCACACATATCAATCATGTGAAACTATAGGCCTAGTTTTATATATTTTTTTGTTGTTGATTTTTTAGATTTTCTTAATTTACAGAGTCCTTGAAGTCATCTTCCACATATTAGCATGTACTTTCTCGACTTCCAACATAATCTATTTTTCCCGCTGGAATTCAACTGTACAAACTGAAGTAAGCTTCAACTCACATTCCTACCCTTTTTCCAAATTTAAAAAAAAAAATGTTATCCTGCTTGTCACACTCTTAAAGTTAGACTATGTTATGGAGAATGTTTGTCCGGTCAAAAAAAATTAAAAAACATATCTGACATTGTTATAAAAGTTCTGTTTATCTGTAGAAGGTTGCTAAATGTTGATCACTCAAAGAGCAATAGCTAACTTAGCTAAAAATTGTCCACCCTGTTAGGTCTATAAACCTAACAGGGTGGAAATTCTAATAGAATAAATTGTATTTAGTGTATATTGCAAATCCTATATACATATATCTATATATATAGCCTATATATGTGTGTATATATACATATTACATACATAAAACAATATTATTTAGGTGCAGCTCCACACATTACTGATGGCAAACCATGCAGGACAATGACGGAAAACTCATCCACTTAGAACCTGTTAACATTGGTGTTCCACCCGGTTATGCTCTGTTCCACCCTGTTAGTCATTTTTAAATAATAATTTAACAGCAATGTTAAATGTTTTGCATACTTATGTCTTATTTTGGGAGGTGAGGAGCATTAACAGCATGTACAGTATATGTTTTTGAGCAAATTTCTTTAATTATTTACCATCCTGTTGGCAAAAACGGGTAAGTACAGGTCTGTTCTTAATAATCAAGACATTCTATTCATCAATAATTGCTTTGCTATTGTTTCAAGAATTTAAAAATACCATGATGGCAAAAGGGACATATACTATCCAAGAAAAGCTCATTATTATTTAACATTTACATAATTAACATCTTGTGATAACTATTGTAACAGACTCAGGCCTGTTACTATGTTAACTCCTACTGAGGGTACTACTACTACAGACCACCAGAGGCACCAGTTTGGTTAGTTAAGGCAGTTATACTATGTAGGTCCCTAACATGGTGGAATACCTTCACAGCCAGTGTCTGAACAATCTACCCATAATTATTTTTTGAGTCCCTGAGCTTGACCAATATGCATTCCTAATAGTTAAACATGTCACTATTTTGGTAAAATGCTAAAATTAAAAACATGATTTTCTTTTTTTATTTTAGAATTTAAATTCCAAAATGTTACTGGATTACAGGAATGACCTAATTGTATATTTTAAATAATAATAATTATGATATTTTACTTTGTAGCCATGCATACGCCCTTTTCAGATTTGTTGTTTAATGTGTTCTGTCAAATTTAACTTGAGCAAATAAAAAGGGAACGTTCTGGGAAGGTTAAAATAAAACCTAAAAATAACCTAAAGGGAAGGGAACATTCTGGTAACGCTCTCTTTAGGTTATAAAATGTAACCTGCAGGACATTTTTAAAGGTTCTATTAGGATATAAAATGACCTGCAGGGAACTTTCTGGAAAGGTTCTCTGTATAGGTTAAAACATATAATTAACCAACAGGGAACATTCTGAGAAGGTTTTCTTGGTTTAAAAAAAATAAAAAGAACCTTCTTATCATAGAATTGTATAAAATAACCAAATGGGAACCATATGGGGACGTTCTGTGTTTGTTGGGTTGGCACATTTTAAAAGTAAAAAACAAAAAGTGGTTGATATTTTTTGTTATCTTTCCAATTTTTGTGGTTTTGTTAATAATTTTGTGATTCACTTAGTTTTCTTAGCGACTTTGTTTATAAGCCTATTCAATGACGGATTTCTTTGTAACAACTTACGTAATTTAGCTAGGCTAAAACATGTCTAACTGTTTGGGCATATGCTTTTGCCACAAAATTGGACAATAATGGTAAGATTTAAGTAGCTTTTTGTAGCTTGTGTGTGTATACAAAATTGTAATTCACAATTCTATTACAGTACTCTTTATCTTCACTTATACAATTAATCTGCATTTGACTGTATACAGACAAAATCTTATATGCATGTTTTCCCACTAATATAGTTAATAAAACGACATGTCACTTAATTTTCCCCACAGAAATGAATCAGTGGCTGGTAACCAGGGCTTCCTCCAGGGATGAGCGTTCCCTACCTTGCCTACTGTTTCCACCAGCCTTATTGCCACATCTCTGTGGTATATAAACCCGAGAAGCTGTTTCATACCTCAGTGGCACATTGGCAATACTTTCTGGAAGGTTTGGTTTTTAAATGATTCAAAAACTGAAATGGCATTTAACAAACATAGGATTCTAAAAATTATTACAATTTGTTCACTGAGTACAACGCTGTACCTCTATTTGATTAACTATTTAAGGAAGAATTGCCCTTCTAAGGGGAAACTGGAATTTAATCACTTACTAAAGCAGGATGTTGGAGAACTACAGGCTTGTTCTGCTGTAATCCAAGGAGACATTGACGGAGTGGACAAGGACATTTTCAGGAAGCTTCTGGCCTCAAAAAAAAGAGCATCCCTGCTATCCGAGTCATTCTATCTCAACGCAACAAAGGACTGTCCATCCTACATCCGAGACAGAGGGTTTCTGACGCTTTCTCTCAGTAAAGAGGAGAAAGATTTCCCCATTGCTTACTCCATGGTGGTCCATGAGAAGATTGAGATGTTTGAAAGGCTCCTAAGAGCCATTTACACTCCTGACAATGTGTACTGTGTTCATGAGGACCAGAGGTCTCCTGAGGTCTTTAAAGAAGCAGTTAGGGCCATTGTGTCCTGCCTGACCAACGTGTTTGTGGCCAGCAAACTGGAGAATGTGATCTATGCCTCCTGGTCTCGAGTTCAAGCGGACATCAACTGCATGCAGGATCTGCTCAAGTCACCTGTCCAGTGGAGGTATCTGCTCAACACCTGTGGCACGGATTTCCCCATTAAAACCAATGCAGAAATGGTTGAGTCTCTAAAACACCTGAATGGAAAGAACAGTTTGGAGTCTGAGGCCCAAGAGTATAAAAAGGTGCGTTGGCAGTATCATCACAATGTTACAAATGTTGTGATTCAGACCGATGTTAGAAAGTCACCCCCACCAATACAGAGCCTTATGTTCTCAGGAAATGCTTACTTTGTGGTTTCAAGAGAGTTTGTGGATCACATCTTCAAAAGTAAAGAGACTCAAGATTTCATGGAATGGGAGAAAGACACATACAGTCCAGATGAGCACATGTGGGCTACGTTACAACGGATGTCTTCTGTACCAGGATCCAACCCTCCAAACATAAAGTATGATCAATCGGACATGAACGCAATTGCTCGTCTGGTGAAGTGGAGCTACCATGAAGGAAATCTAAAGAGTGGGGCTTCCTACCCACCATGCACTGGGATACACAGACGGGCGGTGTGTGTATATGGAGCTGGGGACTTGAAATGGATTGTGAGGCAACACCATCTTTTAGCAAACAAGTTTGATCCAGAAGTAGATGATGTAGCAATCAAATGTATGGAGGCTTTTTTAAGGTACAAAGCTATTTATGGTCGATCATTACTAACAGTTAAAATATCTGACATTATTTTGTGATGCCAGTAATAATGTGTTCAACTGTCTTTTAAAATTTTTCTAAATAGTGTCTTTTTTTTTTTTGGGAGAGTGGGCGGATAGAAATGACGTAAGAAAGAATATCATAAATGTTTATTATTTAGTTTTTAAACTATGTAATTAATAGGATAAAAATTGATCTAAACTACTATATATTTTTTATATTAGGCTATATAAAATTGTCTAAATGTGTCACATAACAGGTGAATAACAATGATTATTCTCTTCATCACGGCACCTGTTAGTGGGTGGGATATATTAGACAGCAATTGAACGCGTGAGGATGTGAGCGAGTTTGACAAGGGCCAAATTGTGGTTGCTTGAGTAGATGATTGGGTCAAAACATCTCCAAAACTGCAGCTCCTAGGAAGGAACAGTGGTGAACCGGCGACAGGGCCATGCACGGCCAAGGCTCACTGATGCACAAGGGGAGTGAATGCTGGCCTGCGTGGTCCGATCAAACAGACGACCTACTGTAGCTCAAATTGCTCAAGAAGTTAATGCTGGTTCTGATAGAACGGTGTCAGAATTCATTGCGTATTGGGGCTGAATAGCCGCAGACCAGTCAGGGTGCCCATGCTGACCCCTGTCCACTGCCGAAAGCGCCAACTGGGCACGTGAGCATCAGAACTGGACCACAGAGCAATAGAAGGTGGCCTGGTCTGATTATTGGCGTTTTCTTTTACATCACGTGGATGGCCGGGGGAGTGTGCATCGCTTACCTGGGGAACACATGGCACCAGGATGCACTATGGGAAGAAGGCAAACCAGTGAAGGCCGTGTGATGCTTTGGGCAATGTTCTGCTGGGAAACCTTGGGTCCTGCCATCCATATGGATGTTACTTTGACACGTACCACCTACCTAATCAATGTTGCAGACCATGTACACCCTTCCATGGAAACCGTATTCTGTGGTGGCTGTGGGCTCTTTCAGCAGTATAATGCGCCCTGCCACAAAGCAAAAATGGTTCAGGAAGGGTTTGAGGAGCACAACGATTTTGAGGTGTTGACTTGGCCTCCAAATGTCCTAGATCTCAATCCAATCAAGCATCTGTGGGATGTGCTGAACAAACAAGTCCGATCCATGGAGGCCCCACCATGCAACTTACAGGACTTAAAGGATCTGCTGCTAACATCTTGGTGCCAGATACCACTGCAAACCTACAGGGGTCTAGTGGAGTCCATGCCTCGATGGGTCAGGGCTGTTTTGGAAGCAAAAGGGGGCCAACAAAATATTAGGACATAATGTTATGCCTGATCGGTGTGTGTAGATAGATAGATAGATAGATAGATAGATAGATAGATAGATAGATAGATAGATAGATAGATAGATAGATAGATAGATAGATAGATAGATAGATAGCGAGAGCACCATTTACAGTAAAAATGTATGTGTTGAATCTTCGTCATTGCGAAGTCAGTACTGTGGAATATGAAGGACAAGCAAATATAATTAGCAGTTTTCTATTTCGTTCTAAAGGAACTCATAATAGAAATACAGATACTGCCATGTGAAAAAGAAAAACACTTCATATCCTGTTCTCTGTAAGGGAAATGCTGACATAATATTGAATAACAATTGGAGCGTTGTATAGTATTCACAATGACAATGTGATTTTTGTGTGGAAGTTTACTCGCAAGAACAGAACATACAAGAACCCCACCCTCCCAAACCATTAATGAATGTGAATTGGTGAATTGTTACTGGTTCAATACATTTTGGATTGTTTCCTTATTGTCTCCTTTCCACATTTCTCCACCTTCTCAAATCAAACAAGACATTCAGCAGTAAACAATATGTGGTATAACTACGAGATGTTCAGTGAGCAGATGACAAACACTGCCAGATTGTGGCCCTAAAAAAAAACATTTCAATCATAAAAATATATTAATCTTCCTCCTTTAACACCTTTTGATATAAATATAGATATTTAAATGTAATGTAATGAAGAACATGCATCGAGTAGTTCGAAAACAGAGTGCCTTAACTAAGGGCAAGATATAAGAACTAGAACATGTTGACAGTATCTACTTATTGAAATTATACATAAAAGGTTATTAAAATGTTTAACGCACAGAAACCAGATGCCATCTGACAGGGGTTTGGCACACAAATGCAACCGGGAGAAAACGTATCACACAAAGTAACAGGCATTCGAAGCTTTCAAGGAATAGTTCACACAAAAATAAAAAATCTGACATTTACTCATGCTCATGTCATTCCAAACCTATTAAACTCTTGTGTGGAATATAAAACGAGATATTTAGCAGAATGTCCAAGTTGCTCTAATCCATTCAATGAACATGAATGGAGACCACGGCTATCGAAAAGAGCAGCTTGGAGATTCTTCTAAATATCTTCTTTTGTTGTTCCACAGGGGGAAAAAAGTCATATGGGTTTGGAATGACATGAGGGTGAGTAAATGAGTTTTCATTTTAGGTTGAAATAGTCCTTTAAAAGGCACTTTTGTGACATCAAGACTTGCGTTCTCCAGTTAAAAGAAACCCAATACATTCTTTTATTCTTCCAGCTTCTTCAACTCTTCTTCTAGCTCACTCTGGCACTGCAGCAGTTGCTATCTCCACTTTTCCATGCATGTCCTTGTCAATCCTACGAACAAGAAGAAGAAAAAATGATAACAGTATAAGGGATAAGAATAAAACCATACCAACACTTCAGTGTGATTTGAAAAGAACAGCTTTGGATTTTTTCACACAAAACAATACAGAGACAACAAAAAGATGGTCTCATAACTTCACACTCAAAGGTTTAGTTTGATCACTAATGCTGCGTTCACACCAAACACGAATAGAGCGTCAAAATCGCGTTTAAAAACATTTTGAATCCATTCGCGAATTGGTCGCGCGTATAAATTGAGCGTTTGAAGCGAAATAGACGCGCGTTCAATGCGCTCCAGGAGAAATATGTCATAAAACATCACTCTGCCTCTTTTCATTTTCATTAAAAATATATATTAAACATTAATAGCCACACAAATGTGGTCCAGGCAATGCACTGCATTATCTTCACTGCATGTATATTTAAATATCCTTAAAAAATAAAGTTATGAAACTTCTCTTTGCCCTCAGTCAAAACGATTTGCCAGACAACAAATTATAGATTCATGACACCAAAGATCGCCCGTTAGATCCACACAAGACGAACCACTACAGGACATCAGAGCCAGCGGCAAATGTCAGAAGGACTGGCCGAGGAAAGGCTGCTCTCGCCAGGGTTATGAGCTCTGAGCGCCAGGTGATCGCCTGGATCTCACAACTCCAAAAACGCAAGATCATTTTTTTAAATAGGCGCTCTCTTTATAAATAAACCACATATTTGAGATTTAAACAACTACATCACCTGAAAAAGTCTTAAAACTACCTTTTGTGACACAATAGTAGTATTTTTAAATTATGCAGGGTTTCTCATCACGTCACTTTACCACGTGACAGCAGCAAGCAGGCTCCTGATTGGTTAACGCGGCACGAATTGACGCCAAAGTTAAACATTTTCAGCTTGGGCGCCAGACGCGCATTCGCTTCAAAAGCGTGAATGCACAAAAAGCAAAATTTTTGTGTATTGCGCAAGACGCTCAATTCGCGTCATTCGCGCAAACTGGACTCGTGAATGAGGCGGAATCGTGTCCATCGCGCCGCAGGACCTCCAGACACGTGTCAACGCGCCTTTCCATTGACTTAACATCACTCAATTCGCGTTTGGTGTGAACGCAGCATAAGACAACTTTCCGATTAAAAACATTGTTATACAAACACAACAAGCAAATCAATCCATGTGAAACTTAAAGGTGCTGTATGCAAGTTTTTCACTTTACTAAAGCATAAAAATACCATAATATGCTTGCAGATATGTAGGAAACATGCTTAATTCACTTACTTGTTTATCAGAAAAACAATGCTTTGAAATATGCGTTTCGTGTCGTAATGTCTGTTTTTGTTTTGGTCAGTGCGATACTGCACGTTGCCAGTTTACCCAATAGTATTTTTCGACACCACAGGTTGGCAGTTGCCACACAGCCCCTATTGCAACCATATAGCCAGCAAACAAACTGGGTCAGAAATCGCAGATTTCCGGACCTAAAAAACCTCAGCATCCGTCTAAATATCTCTATGAACGAAAGCACATTATAACACGGATAAATTAACTTACAGTGTGGCTTTCATTATCAATTGCACTCGCTCCTGTTTCCTGTCCTCAAGCTGGCAACCCGAGTCTGGGGAGGAGGGGGCGGGGGAAAACAACGCTCTCCAATATTTTGAATTTGGACTGCAGTACACCTTTCAACCAATCCTGCATACCGCACCTTTAAGTTGATTTTGCATTGTTCATTGTACAAACTGGCTAAAAATCATTTTAGGAAGAAAATTTGAAGCTTGAGCACGTCAAGTTGGACTGGGTGGTTTTCAAGGTGTTGCTATGAAGTTCTGAGTGTTTTTAGCACGTTACGATAAAGGAAAACAATGTATATGAAGTGTATTCTGACTCTCAGTCTTGAGTTTCATACAATGCATTCTGCAATAAGTTCAGTGGGACATGCAGTGAGAATGTGCATCAGCCAGGCATGCATTAAAAAAAAAATATATATATATATATAAACCACCCGTGACTTAACTGTTCGAATCCTTCACCATAAAGTCTGATTTACTGGCATGGTCATACATACCATACTAACAGTGGCAGAACTGAGAGGACAGAACTTCAGAATCTAAATCTGCGAGACGTTCATTGCAAACACAAGCAAGTTAGTGCATTTGGCCAAAAACCTGAATGAAACTTAAAAATAGGAGTTATTGAATGACTCAGATTTGGGTATCACTAGCCTACAATGTTCCATCTAAACCACACTTCTGTTCAAAAATACATCACTGCTAACTCAAATGTAGTGAAAAAACCCAACAGAAATATTGAATCGGAGCTAAATAAGTGTTCCAATTGGATATGGCCACTTTATTAGGTACACCTTGCTAGTTCCCTTTTGCCTTCAGAAATGCCTTATTTCTTCGTGGCATAGATTCAACAAAGTGCTGAAAACATATTTTGGTCCATATTTGTCGGCTGCACATCCATGATGTGAATCTCCTGTTCCAACAAATCCCAAAGGTGCTCTATTGGATTGGTGAATGCGTCACCAGATGCGTACATCACCTAGTTTAATGCGACTATGGTTACTACGAGTATGAGCTTAAATCGCATTAGTTTGATCGAAGTATTGCGTTTACATGAGGTAAAGTTTAATCGCAATATTGTCAAAATCCTATTATAATCGCATTATGAGGGAGCATGTAAACGTAGTCATTGTCATGTTCAAAACCAGTTTGAGATGATTTGAGCTTTTGAGACATGGCATGGAAGAAGCCATCAGAAGATGATACACTCTGGTCATAAAGGGATGGACATGGTCTGCAACAATATAGCCTGTGGCGTTTAAACGGGGCTCTATCTGTACTAAGGGGCTCAAAGTGTGCCAAGAAAATATCCAACACACCATTACACTACCACCACCAGTCTAAACCCTTTAACCCTCTGAGGTTCTTCTTTTTCCAGTCACACTCAGGACCTTCGGGTCAAAAGTGACCCGACCCCTGCGATAATTATATATATATATATATATATATATATATATATATATATATATATATATATATATATATATTTTTTTTTATTTTTTTTATTAATGCTGTATTTCAGGTTAAAGTAGAGACTAGGCCTTTAGAAAACAATTTTTGAAATCAGATTGGTGCCATCTGGAGGAAGCAGTGAGCATTATCATCATGCAATATCATATTTTAACCACTAGATGGATTTACAGCTCTCTGTAGAAAGGCTTGTGAATTCTATTTGTTTTTGCACATATTTGCCTATTTTTTTTCAGGTTGTGGATTTTAATATTAATTAAAAGATGATCAAAAACTATTTTTGTCAAGTTTTTTGTTTGTTTGGTTGGTTTAAATGGTAATTTGAAGTGCCAGTTTCACTTTATAATACAGTCAAACCTGAACATTGCATTAGAAAGAGAACAAATGGAAAGCATTTTGTTACCCATTGTTTTAATTGTAACGTAGTAAAAATGCAATTCTTTCAGTCATAAAATTTTTTATGAACCTTTTATAATAAACATTTTCATCAAAATAATCTTTTGTACAATTTAATGAACAGTAACTCTTTAAAAAATTCGCTTTTGCAATGACACGTTCATTTGTGTGTGCGTGTGTTTTTATGTGTATAAGTGTGTGTGTGTGTGTGTGTGTATTTGTCTGTTTTGCACTCTTGATGTTTCAGAAATTCACCCCTTCACTGTTGTGTGCTTTTTTTCTGCATCGGGCTAATTTGTAGATTGTATGCACAAAAAAACTCTTCATTAATTTCCTCTGGGGGTCATTTTTAACCCGAAGTGACATTTACTGCAATTCATCGACTGGCCACTAGGGCTCCAGAAGGGAGCAGAATCTTATTGAGCCCCATGTTAAAATGCCAAACTTTACAGCAGAAAAAAACATGTTTACAGCTTGGTACAAATTGTGGTTTTGGTCTATACAGCAAATTTTTCCCTTCATGACAACTGTGAGGGGAGGGAATTTTTTTTATAACTCATTCGTTTACATTATATAAAGGAATAAAGTTCTGCATAATTAAGGGCGTGGCCAATTTGAGTGACAGGTGGATAGCCATTTATCTGCTGTCTGTTAGTCATCGCGTCACCTCAGCTCCGCCCACATCCCGCCTTTTTGCCCATTTTCTGTTATCCGGGAGTGACGCGCGATGATGCGCTGCCAAGATAGCAACGGCCATCTCGTCCCTACTTTATGCTTCAAAACTGCTCATCGGAATCCTATGGGTGACGTCACGGACACTACGTCCATATTTATTGGCAGTCGATGCTCACTATGCTGCAGTAATTACATTTCTGAAGAGTCAAACAAAACCCACGAGCCAAATCAATAGATATAATGACATGCGATAGAAGATTTGAAATATTATATGTCAGCATAAAGGCATCGCTATACAGGTAGTGAACACGTCTAATTAACATTTATAATTATTATTCGGCTGAAATGTTGTAAGGATATGTAACAGAACAATGCATTTAAACCGCATAAAAAATAATATAAAAAAGATATAGGTCTTGCCTGTTGTTGATTAATACCAGCGGATACATTTTACCATATTGTAGGTAGTCATGTCGCCAGAAATTGAGTAATCTCTGTCCTAATGTCTACTGAACCAGGGTCCCCACTAGTGCCCAGATCCATGTACACAATATACTGTGAGCTCGGGAACTGATTGAGACGCACCCCATGTCTACATGCCTGAATGCATTGAGTTGCTGTAATGTGATTGGCTGATTAGATATCAGCGTTAACGAGTAGTTGAAAAGGTGCACCTGATAAAGTGGCCAGTTGGGTGTATATTATCTGCATAATTTAAATCAAGAGCTTAGTAAAAAAGAAAGAAAGAAAGCAGAATTTTGTTCTTCTTCGTTTTACGTCATACCTTGACCAGTGACATTTTTTCTCCTAAAAATTTAATTAAATGTACTTTTTTATTTTTATATTAGTTGATGTGTTTTAGTTCAAAATTAAAAGGAACACGCCACTATTTTTGAAAATAGGCTCATTTTCCAACTCCCCTAGAGTTAAACAGTTGAGTTTTACCGTTTTCGAATCCATTCAGCCGATCTCTGGGTCTGGCGGTAGCACTTTTAGCAACTTTGAGCCGTACCATGGGTGCAGCAGCACAATGATACTACGCAGCGCCTGAAAATAGGCTAATTTCCGTCAACATAACCAACGTGCTTGCACAGGGAGCGTGCTGGGGACTATTTTTAGGCGCTGCGTAATATCACTGCGCCTGCTTCACCCATGGTACAACAGCAAATTTCCTTGATTATTACGCAGGAATGAGAGTATAGTTCCTAGACATAAACTATTAGCCTAAATTCAGTTGCTATTTATTTATAGATATAATAATAATAATTTTTAGTCTAGAAAATCACAACTTTTCATGTTCCGTTGGTCTTAGTACACAATGTAACTACAGAAGAGTCCAGTTTGGTGTTTGGTCATTTTTTGAGCGAGATGCTAACGGTCTAATCAGATTCAATGATCTATGCTAAGCTATGCTAAAAGGGCTACCGCCAGACCCGGAGATCGGCTGAATGGATTCGAAAATGGTAAAACTCAACTGTTTAACTCTGGGGGAGTTGGAAAATGGAAAATACTATTTTCAAAAATAGTGGCGTGTTCCTTTAAGTCAAACAAAAAAAGAAATAAACTAATAAAAATGTAGTTGTTTTTAGTATAAAATGAAGTGGAGTCTACCAAAATGAAATAAAGAAAACACATATTCTAATAAATAAACAAATAACCTTATTAAGAAATTAACTGCCTCTTGTTTGTTTTTGTTTTTTTATGGTGAACACTGGAAGGAATCTGAAACCGCAACAGGGACAGGACAAAAACTACAGGAAATATTCCTTGCCTCTGTGGATTTTATAATGAAAGGTCAATGCCAGAGCAAGTCAAAACGTTTTGCTTAGGAAATGTGACATTGTGCTCAATGTAAAGTTAAAAAGTGCAAAACAAATAATTATAGTTAGAGGGCACACAGAAGAAATGAAGCATCTTGCTGACAATCAAGGATGAAAAAAAGCTCAAAAAGCAACTTTTGGGTCAATAACCAAGTTTAGGTGGACACTTAATAAAGCCAAACGCTTAATTGTTAGTTTCGTGCAATTCAGATAAAGTCTACAGAGATCTGGCATGGATCTCTGGAATGAAAATACAGATACCTTTTACGTTTTTTCCTATTTTTTTCTTCGTCAAACCTTAGAGGAAAGGCAGGGAGAAGGGGTTAGGGCATAGAGAGTTTCTGAAGATACCACAGCCAACAGCAACTAGTACTTGCAGCAGATCAAACTTTCAATAAAATAAATATGAAGCTGGAATACTGCTGAGAGAAGAAAACAGTATGGAAGGTAATTTAGGTATTTAGCATTGTTCAGTTCAAATGTTTGCACAGTACCTATAAAAAAGGAAGTAGTGCTCTAACAGGAAGATGCATACTAAATACTTACTCTTTAATGCATTCTGGTATGGAAACATACTCCATCGGGACAAGCTCAGCTAGGTCTGTCAGGCTGTACACATACTTGATTTTCTGGCTAAATTTTGAGCTGTAATTAAAGGTTTTGCATTGAGTAAGGCTGCATTAAGATATAAGGTCATTTCAGAAAATCAATTCATATTAAAACATACAGTATCTGAAGATAACTAGAAAAGGACTGACCTTATAAAAGGTTTTGTGAGGGCCAAGAGGGTGCGAATAAACCAGGACGGGTGCACGATTATCAAAGACTTCAAATTCTTCCTTAACCTTTGACAGAACAATGTTGTGCAAACATAAAATTAGAAAAATGCATAAAGTGTATATAATAATTAATATTATGAATTTATGTATTTAAATATATAACTCAATTTAAATGATAAATTTAATTAAATACATTATTTTTTTACATTTATTCAAATGATCATCATTACTATTAAGAAATGTTTTACACATTAGTGATATTTTAAAAGCTTTAAAGTTTAAACATCTTTATGGGTCATCCATTTTTGGAACAAAATGAGGGTGAGGATAAAGACAGAATGTAATTTATCACGAGTGAACTTTTAAGTTACTCAAATGAAATTAAACTCTGTTAATAAATACTGTCAAAGAGCTTCTCACCTTCGATCTATTTGCTGATAGCACTTCCTGAGCCAGCCTACGCTGGGCATCTTTCGGCGCGAGGTTGCCCCGTTCAGGTATACAATCATATAGTTTTCAGCTACAAGCAGTTCTAGAGTTCCTATGACATACCTGGAATGATAAACAAAATGTTAGTTACAAAACTACCTTTTTGAGATTAGACATTGGGTGAGGACTTGTCTACATCAGAGAACGACGCGCTCAGCACTTATATATCACAACTATTTAAAAATACTTAAGTACTAGCAAATCAATACATTTATAGTTTGTAAAATACATACTGATGTCTATGGAAGTGGCAATAACAATCCATTCATATAAAAATTAAAGAGGTGTTATATCAGACAGAAATTATGTAGTAACTATAAAGTTAACTACAGTTTTTGGGAGAAGTGGGTGAAGATCTGATTCTCTGAACTGCAGCACAAACTAACATGACGGCGCCCATCGCCCTTTATAGATCAACATATTATAAATCTAATCATCAAGTTTTTTCAACATAAAAAAAAAACATTCACTACACAGGCCTACATGTATTTGAGAATCGGAATATCAGGTAGTTAATGACATAGCCAACAAGTTTGCCGACAACACCGATTATAGCAGCAATCCTACTGTCAACATTATCAACCAGCATATCGAAATTAAGAGAAAGATTCATCAACATGTAAGGTCATTATGATAAATATAAAAAAGGGTCAGTGACCAACTGAGAAAGCACCCGAGCGACCAGTGGGAAGAAGGAGTCTAGAGCCCTGAATGGTATGCGTATTTGGTGTGCTGTCCGAGGAGAGGGCTCCGGGCTCGGTATTTGGCCCGAACCCGAGTACTCCCCCTGTATTCCTGGATGTGGTAGAAACCAGCCAAGAGTGAGGAGTCGGGGGCCGGAGGGATGCTGAAAACTGTCAAGGAACGTAGTTGACTGTACGTAGCGAGTTGACTGTGTATACACTGTGTTCCAAATTATTATCATTTGAACGTGCTCCTCTCAAACGTTGTTAATGAAACATTATTTCGACTGTAGGTGCAGTCACATTAGCGAAATTTCAGCAAATTTTCAAATAGGTACATAGTATATTGTCAATTGTGTATTGATCAATGGTTTGAAAGCAACTTTTAAACCAAGCAGCTTTCTGTTGGTCAACAAGCCGAATCAACGTAACCCACTTGAATATTTTCCAATTGTGCGAGGATAAACATTTTGCCCTCACGCAAACTTCCAGAGTGTGTGTGGATTCCGATTGAAATGACTGGTTTTCGGATGTGAAAATTCGCCACACAATGGTAAATGTGACCGCACCTTCAAATATGTCTAGACATGTACATGTTTCAACAGAAAAGCTTGAATCATTGGTCTCCAAAACGAAAAAGAGCCTCAGGTGGCACAAGTTACGCACCATTGTATCATGTATGAGTTACTTAAAGGGTCTCCTCTCAACATCAGAAGGCATCTTCACTGGCTGCAATTTATTTTCAAATGTATACATTTTAATTACCCCAATTATTTGAGACAGTATTTGATACCATATTCTTCATCATATAATTTAAGACATTTGTCACATTACTTTTTTTTTTTACCCCTTTAGTTAAGAAAACTTCTGGACAGAAAGCATTCAGGTTTAAGGCTCCCACAGATTGGAATAACTTACCTTTAAAAGTACGATCGTTGACTTCATTTAATATGTTTAAAAAAGGTTTATTCTGTTGTTTCGAAACTTGTTGTAATTGTTTTAGATGAACGAGTTTAATTATTAATGTTTGGCAACAATTCTTATTCTTATTTTTTTGGTTAACGGAGTAGTGGTATGTCTGCTGATTAGATGACTGTTGTTATTGCTTTGTCTTGTGTTTTATTTATTTATTTTTTTTATTTTTTGTTCAGTGTTTTTTTATTGTCTTGTTTTGTGTGTTATTTAACGCTTTGTATTAGGACCCCCTTGAAAACGAGATGATGCATCTCAAGGGGTTTATCCTTAAAGAATAAATTTGTATATATACTGTATATGTATGGACTATGGGAAAAATCATGATGGATATTGTTGTGGGAAAAGGGCATTACTGCAAAAGGAAAAGGCTGCATTTAATTATCCAACAAAAAAAAAGCAACCCAAGAATTGGTTTTTTTACCAAACGCATATGAAAATGGCAGGAGTTATTGAAAACCGTAAGATCCAATCTGATTGGCTGACTTCTATGTCATGTTATATTTATTACTTCTAGGCAGTCATATTCTGAATAAAAAGGCATCTAATTTTAGTCGATGGAAATAACATTGATTGTAGTTGATAAATTACTCATGTCATTTTGTACAGATTAAAACTATACAGGTTTTTATCAGTTCAAAGGGGGACTAGGTTGCAGAGAAAAAAACAGTGGCTCAATTCGCCCAAGTTTCACAGTCCTTAAAATACATTCACAAATTGCAATTAGTGGCAACACATATTTGCCTTAATTTCATCAGTGTTGTCAGTCCAATATTTTGCAGAGACTACTGGAGAACTATTTGGCTGTAATTGGATGCTTTAAATTTCTTACTATTTTAAAGGGTTCTTAACAAGAATAAGTCATGTCACTAGAAACAACATGTAGAACTTACTTGAAAAGATTGTCCATGATATATCTGTAATTTGGTTGATTGCTCTCAGGCATAAAGCAAACAGCAAACACGATGATGGCATTCAATCCATCGCCATAGTAACCTGTGAAAAGGGGAACCATGTTTGAAAGTGTCCACTGGCAAACGTTTGAACGTTAGTTTGCACTTTTACAGCTATTAAACAAGTTGACTAATACAATCTATCTGAATCAACAGCTCAATGTGGAGTCTGTGTAATGGCTCATTATATAACAGCATGCAAAAGAGACATTTAGAATGAAAGCAACAGCTGTTGGTTTGCAAAAGGGAGGAAGTGGAAAAAGAGGAGTGACAGATGGTGACAGGCACTGGCTGAAAAGGTGATCTAGAAAAGTGAGAATGCAGCTAAATGCCACCAACATGCTTTGAATATATTCGGTTTCACCCACTGACAGTTTTGAATTAAATGGAATTCACTTCCTGAATGATGCAAAAAGAATATCACATGCACAGGACACACTGGCATTGAAAATGTGTGGTCACTGACCTCCATGGCTGATAACCCTCTTGTAGGGCTCAATGGCCTTCATGTCCACTCGGTGCTCCTGATCTCCGAAGCGGAAAACTCTCCAGCGACGGCCCTCCTCCCGTTCCTCTGTGCTGGCGTACTCCTGCACCGACTCCACTCCTTTACGCAGCAGGTCTGTGTTTTTGGGTTTTGGGAGATCATCTGACAAGGGAAATAATGGGGTGTTGTCTATTTAATATTTGTTCGGGGTTTTTTTGTGTATGTACGGCGCTTTATTTCAGGCTTCAGTTAGTTTTGACTGTATGATTGGGAATGATGCTTTACAGATTTACAATTCAGATGGAAAAAAACCCAAAAACGTTCATATAAGTAAAACCGAGAAAAATATATATCTCTCAATTATGATTTTATAACTCACAATTGCGAGTTTAGAATTGCAATTGCGAGAATTAAAAGGTCGCAATTATATATTTTTTTTATTCAGTGGCGGAAACAAGCTTCTATATAAACTTCCTAGGAACACAAAACAAGGTACAAATGAAGACTCACTTACTAGATTCCAGGCAAATGAATGAATATGAAATAAAAACCACAACTCTTATATGTGTACATGTTTCTGATATTCTTAAAAATCGCAGAAAGTCTGTCATACAAACGTTGGCCAAAAATTGCAGGTGGCATTGTCGCATAACAAATCTTTCTTCAACTGGGAATAATCCACAATCCATTTCAAGAAGCTCAATGAAAATGTTCCAAGATGGCAGACTCAAGGGAATATACATGCATTTTACTCAAGTTTGACAGAAACGACAAGGATTATTTGTGTGTGCAATGTTTTTTCTAAGCTTTTTAAAATTATGTAAGTATGTTCAACTATAATCATCACTTATTTGAACTTTTTTTCGAACATTCAGTGCAAATGCAATGATACGATGTCCTACCTGCCTGTCAACATATGTATTTCCATACCTCTGCGGACCCTTCTCCGATTTAATACAAATTTAAACTAGAATACATTTAAATTTAACTGTAAATAACAAGCAATTACGTGTCTAAAACATTCAGTTTGCACTTCTTTAAAAACATTTATTATTTTTGTAATAAGTACGCTTTTTAAAAGTATGCATGTACTTTTTTACGAGGGAAATCTGCAATGTTTTTGCCTTTAAAGTCAAAAAGTGATTTAACAAAAACTGATCAGGACACCAAAATAAGGCTGATTAACAGAATCACATCTGATGAGATTGGTGGAAAAATCATGCACAAATCAAAATCCAACCGTCAAAATTTTCCAACACAAAAACAATGGATAACCTCTGATTTGTAGTGCCATTTCATACCGTAGCAAAAGGGTGATATATCAAAAATAAAATTAAATCAATGCTTTAGGACTTGATCAGGGAGTAAACATCCAGTCAGGTAACCTTACCACAAACCGCAGGCCTGCGGCCTGTCTCAAACCAATGAGAAGAAACAATCCTTCCAGGATAGAGAGAAGAGAGCAGCGGGACAGAAAAACAAGAACATATAACACTGTTTAACTACGAGTTATTGCACAAAAGCCGGTCCATGAAAAGATCTCTGTACTGTTAGTAAGGAACATTTCTACAGGATCAGAAAGACACGAGTTTGAATGGCTGCAAAATGACTTGTCGATTAGTCGCAGTTAGGGATTATGTAATGTCAAACC
This sequence comes from Gobio gobio, assembly GCF_949357685.1. Taxonomy (NCBI): domain Eukaryota; kingdom Metazoa; phylum Chordata; class Actinopteri; order Cypriniformes; family Gobionidae; genus Gobio; species Gobio gobio. The sequence goes on from NC_137121.1 coordinate 23,767,470, forward strand.
ACTAACATTTAAAGGTTAAACCACCATCATACCTTCCCACTCAAACTCGTTGCTGTTGTCTGAAGGGGTGTCTATATCATCCAGGTCCAGTTCTGTACTCTCATCCAGCTCATCTGACAGGACCGAGCCTTCACTGTGGTCTAGGTTTAGGCTGATGTCTGGAGCCAAAAGTTTCTTTTTAGTTTTCTTTGCGCTGTTTAGTCCGTAAGACTGCGGAGCTGCAATTTAAAATCAAAAGAACAAAAGCCATCACAATGTTTCTACATATTAAGTATATTGGAGTATATCATTATGGCTTACCAGGTGCTCCTTCACCAGAAGACCCAGTGAAAAGCTCCTCGTCAAGCTGAATATCTTCCTCCTCTGGGAGTGGCCTGGCAACCCAAATAAAACACACTCAAATTTATTGTAATACAACTTAGATGTTAGGCTTGGGCAGTATAACTGTATATACACTGCCCGTCCCAAAAAAAAAAAAGAAAAGAGTTGCTGTTTGGATTTAAATAGGCAAATGCTTAAATGTCTATGACTGAATCATTATTGCAGTGATTAGCATGTTATATGTTTGGCAACAGTTCTTCTAACCCTATTTGATGGGTTTTAATTCCTTAAACAACCATGTAGGAAGACACATCATGGCCATATTCCATGATGGCAATGTCAAGGTTCATCAGGCTCGAATTGTGAAAGAACGGTTGGGAGGGAGCATGAAGAATCATTTTCACACATAAATTGGCCTCTGAGTCCAGAATTTCACAACATTTATTTCCATCAAGAGTTGCATCAATTTTTGGTCAAGAGCTTGTATTGACAATGCAAGAGTCCAGCACTCTGTCAAGTCTCCTCCAGCACATCCCAAAGACTTTCAATTAAATTAAGGTCTGGCCGATTCATGAGTGAAAATGATTCTTCATGTCCGCTCTCAACTATTCTGTGTTTGTTTACATTGTTTCGGTATTAAAAGGTATTGTATCAATCTTATATGAACTCTTTTTAGGTTATGGGAATCTGTAGGGAGAGGGTTCCACCTTTTCTTTTTGTAATACGTTTATCCCTGTTTTTGGTTAGTCAGGGAGTGGGGGAAGCTTATGTTGTTTACTTCTTTTACCTGTACATGTCATTTAGTTCTCCTTCCAAAGGTTAGGCTAGACCCTTTCCTGAAGATTTTGTTACCTGAAATAAAAGAATTGTAATTTTGCCTAATCTAGTGGTTGACTCACATTTCTGGGACAGAGGACTGAAGGGAATCCTCCACATTTATGTTTCTCCTTTTGTATTTCATTTAGTCCTGTTACCCTCTCCCAACCCTAGACTGGTAGAGCTTGTAGCAGTTACCTTCATATTAATTATCTTAACATTGTAGTTTCAAATAAAACATTATCTTTATTCCCCAGCTATGAATTAAACATCTAAAAAAAGACATTTAGAGTGCCGTTCAAATGGGGAAAAAAAGAAAATAAATTAAGATTAAGGATCTTTCATTTGTAAATTGTATAGTCTGCAATACTAGCAATAATTGTATTCATAATATATGAATATATATTATACTAAATGATTATAATAATAATAGTTTGGTTAAGCAATATAAAAAGATGGGTGAATTTCCAGCACAAGCAAGATAACATTTTACCGAAAGATTTTTTTATGCTTCTAAAAAAGTATCTTATGCAAAACTCAAGACTGCATTTATTTGATAAAAAAAATACAGCTTAAAAATCTTTAAAAAAATATATTGTAGTAAAAAAAAAAAAACATATTTTAGTAACTAAAATGTCATTTATTCCTGTGACGCAAAGCTGAATTTTCAGCATCATTACTCCAGTCTTCAGTGTCACATGATTCTTCAGATATCATTCTAATATGCTGATTTTGTGCTCAAAAAACACTTCTTATTATCAATAGTTGTGCTGCTTCATATTTTTGTGGAAACTGTAATTTACAGGTTTTCAGAATTCTTTGATAAAGATAAATTATATATTTTTTTAAATAGACATTTGTAACAACGTGAAAGTCTTCAGCCTTGTCACTTTTGATAAATTGAATGTGTCCTTGCTAAATAAAAGTAATAATTTCTTTCAAAACTCTTAGTGACCCCAAACTTTTGAAGGATAATGAATATTGCAATACATATCATGAAAAAAAAACCCATACACACATAACAGCCTACCTGGGGAAATCCTCATCTTGCCACTCCTCCTTTAGCTCCACCCCTTCCATTCTCAGCCGCGCTTCTGTGGTCGCCACTGACTCCTGGTGCTCAAAACTGAAGGAAATAAAAATTTAAAAAAATGAATCCATTAGGCAATTGTTTTGACTTTAAAACAACTGTAGTTCATAGTGTTATTCACTCACTAAAAAAACCAATACGTCCGAGTTAAAAGAGTCCAGAAGTCAAAATCTGACTGATAGTCATTCATCACAGAGCTCAAACTGCTGCAGTTACTGAGAAATGGTTGAAAAGAGTTTTGAACTGCCTAATAAGACCACTGCACATTAAGAAGCAGTGTATAACAGCTTACAGCATTAAAAAAAAATCCATACAGGCCTCTTTGGTCCGTTAATCTCAAATACAAAGGCATGTAAACTCTTGAGGACTTCACACAACGAATTCTGTTACATACGAGATAAGCTCTTTTACAAATGGATGTAGGCGAAAGAGTTTCACCTTCTTTGGGAAAAGATTTGGGTGTTGACTCTAAAAAGGCCTGAAATTATTGGACTGCGTTCAAAGTTCAATGTTTTGCCGTAAAGAACAAACCCGCTCTAATTTCTTGGAAAAGGAGCAGATTAAGATGCCCTTCTTGCAAGAACTAAAGACATTTCACAGTGAGTTCATTGGTAGAGCGGGGCTGATTTTTTAAATATTTAAATACCAAACACTAGATCCAATGTTTGAATACATTTATGATTTAGACTGTAACAGAAGAGCAAAAACCACAGAAAAACAAATTCATCCTCATGAGATGTGTTCAGGCTGAAGCTAAAACTAAACCATCCAAAAAATACATACAACTTTTTGTTATTTAACTAGATGCAAAGGCAAAATTTACCATTTTCATTTATTTTAAATTAATTAACAAAAAAAACTAAAACTGAAATAAAAATGTATACAAACTATTTAGAAATACATAGAAAAACTTTTTTTTACATTTTTTTAAAATAAAATCTAATTCAATATATTAATAAAACTATAATGGTATCTCAATAATACTAAAATAACACTGGGCTGGAATACTAGCGCACTTCCTAGCATGCAAAAAAATGCAAAACAGTATACAGTACGCCATTTCAAACAGTAGTAGGCCAATAATATAGTAACATTATAGTTACAAAAAATAGGAATATGCTCATTTTCTATGGGATTTTCAACCCTGTTACCATAATTTGGTATGTGTCTAATAGTTTAAAACTCTTATTTCAGTGATTTTGCCCAATCGCGATCAATCGCCCAATCGTGATTTTGCCCAATCGTGATTTTGCCCAATCGCGTCTCCCCACTCTCTAGGGCGCAGCCTCCACAGCAGCTGAAGCTCATCCAGGTCCTAGTGCCCGCCCGGTAGCATGTTATATATAGCCTATTTAGTGGGGGTGCTGTTGTTATAGTAATAAAATGAAAAGTAGAATACACTAATAAATAGAAGTTTTTTCTGAATAAATAAAGCAGTAATGATGTCAAAGCACAAGCATGACACTTGTAAATTAAATACTTTTATATACAGCTTAATAATCTGAAATAAAATTATGAAATGGATGATGAAAAATAATCCAAGGAGCACTAAAATAATTGTATTTTTTTATTTATTTGAAGCTAAATACAGCATCAACTGATGCCACGCCACCCCCACTTCATGTGCACAAACATTAAAACCAAAAATAAAATATTTATAACTGCATCTGTCTGAGATGAAAAATCACTGACTTTATTATTGTTATTTTCAGCGCTATTAATATACTCTTATTATAAAAATAACTTTATTAACATTTATTTATCTTTAACAAGTATCCTTTTAGTAAGGAGACCTCAGAAATCTGAAAACAGAATGGAAAAAAAAAGTTTTTGCTCAAAATGGTGGTTTCCAAACAAAGGGAAAAAATAAACATATATCGGTATCGATATCAGCAATGGCCAAAATGAGTTGAAAAATATATGCATATCGGCAAAAATCCAATATCGTGCATCCCTAATTAAATTAACATCCAATTGAAAAAAAAGTTGTGTTATTTTAGTATTATTTATATACTATTGTGGCATTTAGCTTTTTTCATATTTTAAGTTTAATTTTAGTTTGTCATTTTTATTTATCTATTTAGCTTTAATTGGTTTTTATTTCAGTTTTAGTTATTTAAAGATGCAGTCCGTAACTTTTTGCGCTCTAGTGGTTAATAAACAGAACTCAAGAACTTTGCAGCCGGAGCTACTTCTCTCTGTTTACATCTATGCGCTCCTCCGCAGCGGTTCCTACCAGTCCGGTCTGAAATAGTGCCAATATAAACACGTATTATAAGTGTACCATAATGATTCAGGGTAAGACAAAAACACGGTTTGGAAAATGGATTCTTGTTGTACATTCTCATTAAATAATTTTTGTAAATCTTGAACACAAAAAAGTTACGGACAGCAGCTTTAAGTAGTTCAACTTTCACTTATGTTAGAAAAACGTAGAAATGCTGTCTTGGCAACTAACAAAAATAAAATGTCTAATCTGAAGTTAAGTTCAGGTTTTTCGTGTAATACTTACATTTTAGTTTCATTTGTAAAAATGAATATGATTAACTACATTTTTAAAGCATTTATTAATCTAGGTTTGATAATAGATTATATTTTTTTATGTTAAATTTTAACTTTAAAAAATGTATTAATATATGTATTTTTAACATTAAACATTTAAAATAACAATAGTAATGTATATAACCTTGTTGTAAAGTGTCACCATACTTTTTTTTTTTAAGCATAATAGTCGGACATCAGGAGACATTAAACATTTCTGCTGGTGTTCCTTCCAGTTCATTAGTCACACAGGAAATAGAGATCAGATTGATATTGCATACTGCATATTTTGGTGAATACATACATTATCCAGATATTCTATGCATTTAGAAAATATGCATACAACAAACAATATTCAGACTGCAGAAAAACAGCAGTTTACAAGTATACTGCGAACAGTCAAATGTCCTGCGTCATGTTCAATCAAAAATACGTTTTTCATAACCTAAAATATCTCATTTCCATCAACTTTGCCCTGTTATTTGTCTGCGTCTGTGTGTGTTTTGTGAGTCCAGGCTGTTATGTCTTCCGATTTTAATGAATGAGGCACGGCAAAGGAGTCATTCATCCACCAGCTGTTTAGTCATTTCAAAGAGAGGCTGGTGCTCAGATGTGAGGGGGAGACGTGGACACTGGTTAACTGTGGACCGGAGCTAATTGCCATGCCATCCATGTGGTAGCCGTCATACTCCTCCAGGGGGAATGGAGTCTTTATGCCACCCTCCCTAGAAGAGATCTGCAATGGTTCACAGTGTTGTCATGGGACACAACGCTGCATGTCTTCCCATGTCTCTTCGCTAAAACTAGTATTATGTAATTGACTTTCTTCTTTGGAACACACAAAAGAGATATTTTTCAAGGATGTTGGATGTTTTTGACCATACAATGCAAGTCAAAGGGGTCCAAAACAACTTTGAACTCTAATGACTTTCACTGTATGGACTAGGGATGCAGAATCGGCTGATAAAGGCTTAAATTTTTTTTTTTTTAAACGCCATTAGCTAATAGGAATAAAATATGTAGATATGCCTTGCCGAAATGATAACGTTTTGAAAAGCGCCTGCAATAACTCACATGTGCAAGGAGTGCTAGTGATAAGATCACAGCTGTGTGGTCATTCTTGAAGAGAACGTTTGCATGTATGATGATTATAGTCACAGTTTTCGATTGCTTCTGAATAAATAAAGCAGTAATTGATGTCATAAATCACAAGCATGACACTTATAATTTATGACACTTGCAAATTATTTTATATACAGTTTATTGATCTGTAATCAAATGATCAAATGGATGATGAAAATAACTTGAATCCAAGCAGTTTTAAAATACTTAGCAAAAGACACTATCAACTGAAGTCATGCCACCTGCACTTCAAGGGCCCTATTTTAATGATCTAAGCGCATGGTTTAAGGCGCAAGTGCACCTATGGCGTGTCCAGCGGTTAAAGTGGGATTTGGCAGGTGGGGGAACCCCCAAATTTTGTGTAGGTAAAACAGGGAAAAATGACTCACCGTGGGACAACATATTGAGTATCGTAGTATAGCAATACTTTTTGGGACAAGAGTGTCACTGTGGCACCAAGTATCACAATACTTATTTACTTGATATTTTAATGGTTTTATTTTGGTCCATCTACATCTACACTGATACGATGATGATACTACGTTAAAATAATATGCGATACAACCTTGTTTTGCACAATGTAAATTTGAAGTATAAAAATTATTAAAACCTGAATTAAGAACACATATAACCATTTGTTTTTGCTATAACAACCCCAAGGGCCCCCATAGTAGCCGATCTTGGTGCAACAAAGTTATCTACCACAGAAATAATTAGTTTTTTTAATTTTTTATTTTTTATCTTCAAAGCACAGAGATATATGAGTATATTCTGACTGAATATTCCATTTTAATATCAAGTAGGCCTATATATAAATATTCCAGGCTGCAACACATTATCAGCATAAATGCATTAACTCCAGATATGAGGTCAAAGCAAACAGGTTTTCAGAAACAACCACAACTTTTTAATATACTGCCTTAAGGAGTTTTAAAACCAGCGAGGTCCCAAATTTGAGCTATTTTGGAGGACTTGGGAAAATTTGGATTTCTTTGATCAACATATGTGCATTTTAAGATGTTTGAAGGCTAAAAAAATTATCATAAATAGCTTTCAAAACCATGTTAGTGGGCAGTAGATTATCTTGTCATATCGACTCTCCTCATTTCATCACTCTTTCTTTTTCTCTCAGTCTCCTTCTCTTCCCCTCCTAAAGCTGAACTCTGGCTGAAAGTCTATTCATTTTCGTCTGTGTCAGTGAAGAAAATAAACATAGGGTTGACTGATATTTAGCCTATATTTTATTAAAGGGGTGGTAAACCACGATTTCACTATTCTAACTTTAGTTAGCGTGTAATGTTGCTGCTTGAGCATAAACAACATCTGCAAAGTTACAACGTTCAAAGTTTAAAGCAAAGGGAGATATTTGCTTTTAAAGAAATCAGTTTCTAAGAACTACAGCAAACGGCCAGCAGGCGACTACACACATTCCTCCAGGCTTGGTGACATCAACAGGTTCAATATTTACATAAACCCCTCCTCCGAGAATATTAAATAAGGGGGGGGGGTGAGGCCATTTTGTATATCGGCGCTGTTGTGGTATAGTTAGGCTGGAGTGTTGTTGCCGTGATGCCGAGGAAATGCTGTTATTTTCATCCGGATTGCAGGTCTGGGGTACTTGCTCTGTTCAGCCTTCCTTGGGACGGGGGTGCGTTGCAGAGCGTTTAACATACAGCATGTTATATGCACATGTGTATGAGACAGCGGGGAACAGGCGCGCGGGGCTCCCTGCAGCACATCTCACGGAGGAAAACATCCACCGTCTTCGCGATTTCAATGCCTGATTTGCACAACGTCAGCTGCGTGAAAAAACACTGCCGGTGCGTGGATGCATGACGTGCGCGCTGCACATTTCACGGAGGACAACTTCCACAAACTTCGCGAGTTCAATACAGGATATGCTCAACGGCTTGTCCTGAAAGCTGGATTTACAAACAGAAGCTGTTTACGGGCCACAACCTGTAAGTCTGATTTATTTTTCATCGATGTGTTTTCCTGTAATAGGTTGTAGCAAGGAAGTAAACAGATGACAACACTGTTCTGCAAACCAGTCTGTTAAATGCTCATTCATACTTAACGTTATCCGACGAACACCTAACGTTACAAACACTAACGTTAAAATCTCAACAGCGAACCTGACATTAGTGTAAATGATTCTTTGAGTAGAGCTTTTATGTATTGTTTATCTACAGGCATGCTAAACATGGTTCTGTGTGTGATTTGGCTACTAGTAAAGCCAGTGCTTAGTGTTCGTTTTGGGTTAGTTCTTGCGACAGATATTTGGCTATAATCGTTCTAAAAATACAAAAGTTAAAGTGCCATTCAGTAGCGATTATAGATCCGCAGTCTTTACTCTTGAGGACTGAACAGGTTCTGCTCGATCATCTTCACTCAAATGTTCTGGGTCTGATTCGGGCTCATATGGTTTTATTGACGCCGTTGTTTCTAATACTGACCAAAGCACAGCCTCCGGTAAAGGTAAGGGGCATGACGTTTCCGACAAACGTGCACTAGGCGGTTAGCGAATCACAACACACTGGGCCAGCTAACCAATCAGAGCCCATCGCGTATTTTTGAGGGACTGGCTTCATACAACCCGGAAAGCATCAGACCGTTTTACAAGGAGGGACAGAGCAGTGTAGAATAAAGGTCAAATATATGAAAAATAAGGCAATTTTTTTTTAAACGAAGCATGAACACATGTTACAGTGCACCCCACAAACACAGTCAAGCCTTCAAAAGAATGTGTTTTACCACCCCTTTAAGCATTTTCTTAGACAAGTTAATTCACTGAAGGATACGAACACTATAAATACGTTTAATAAATGTATTCACAATATGTACACACACATTAATAATTTTATGCCTAATCTGGTTGAAATTATTTTACAACATTTATTATAGCTATACACCTCGGAAAAATACAGATGTCCGGAGGTCTGGACGTGGAGCTATTCAGTCTGGTTCAGCTAGTTCCGCCACAGAGCCTTTACTGTACACTTGATGTTGCGCTTGTATTCAAACGGATAGCGACTGCCTAATGCAAAATGCTGGCATATTGGATATTTGCAAGAATCCAAAATCGTGCAACTACGAGACATTTTTTAATATATCTGCTTTTTTGTTCATGACATGAGGGCAGTAGTGGCTCCTGACCGTAAATGTAGGTAGGGCAGATTCTGGGTCTTACGCTAGATTATGTTTAACATTTTCTACCTTTATTTTATAATTGCTGAACACATGCAGACACACTTTTGACAGAGGTCTAACGTCCTTGCGTTATTCAGCGCACAAACTGACCTCTGCAAAAAACTGAACATTATTTACAACATTACTAACTGTAATCCACAGCCTCGGCAAACCGTCCTGAGCGTGTTCACGACAGGCATTATTACCGTAATAATGTTGTAAATAATGTTGTTTCTTGCACAGACTGATCGCTTAATAGACCTCAATATATCGTCAGAAGCCACAGACAGGTATTCATTTTGTTTTGCCTATTTATACAAAAAAAAATTACTCTCAAAGTGATGTTAGTCATTGACTTGCATTATACGAATCACCAAGGACCAGGTTTACAGCTAAAAGTCTGTTACTGTTCTACTGAAAAATAAAAAAAAGACTTGGATGGCCTGAGGGTGAGTAAATTAACAGCAAGTTTTCATTTTTGGGTGAACGATCCCTCTAAATCAAACATGTCATTATAAATGTAGAATCACAGACTTGTAGACTGATTAATGTACTCTCTGCACACAGAGAATTACTTACGGAAAACAGACAAAGTACATGATTGAATAGACTGTACACACCTGGAGATTGTTCCAAATATAACCTGCAGGCGTACCTTTTGCATGTGACCGCACCCTTAAGTAAGTGACAATAACAGCACAGAAACAAAAGGCACTCCATGAAGAATACAGGCAGGGTGCAAAATAAAGTCTGAAAATGTTTTTTTAACCTTCAGAAAATGCTGATCATCATCTTTTTCCTATCGGGTTTTCAACACTGTGACCACAATTTGGTGTGAGTTTAAATAGTTTAAAACCCTGATTTGGGGGGCTTTTGCAATGTTCTAACAATAAACATTAAATAAGCATGGACAAAAAGGTACAAAAATGTTTAATAAAAACTACTTCAGAATTGGTAATGGGTTTGCAAATAACCAAGAATAACTAGATTGGAGCAAATGTTTGTTTGTAGTAGTGTTGTTTTAGAATTATTTTCAATGCATTACTATTGTTGAATTGGATTAGATTTTTATTTGAGTTTAAGTCTGTTATGTGCTTTTGTCTGTTATAGTTTTTTCCTAACTCCATTTAGATTTAATTTATTTTTATTTCAGTTTTAGTCATTTTAGTCATATTAGTACAGCCTATTTCAGTTAATTACAAGACAACATTTCTATTTTTGTTTTTCATCTAATACTTGTTTTAGTATACTTTAAATATTTTGTTATTTCAGCTTTATTTTAATTTCAGCTTTATTGAAATTAATGAAAATATTCTAGCTGAGCCCCCAGCAGAGTTTAAGACGACTATTATTTTAGAAAAACATCACCTTATTATTTCATTGGCGTGTCACGTGACACACCACAGCCACAATAGTGCTGTATGACAGATGTATCACTTTTATTTCGTTTTTCTTTTTTGTTCAAAATATTCACAAACTTGTGAACTTAAGATTGTTTTGTTGTTTAAACACCTTTATAATGATCGTGTTAGCTGATCTATAAAGTGCAATGGGTGATGACATGTTAGCTGTAATGTAGGAAGCCATGTTTGTTTAATTTTCTGTATAGTAATATGCAGCCATGTGCCTGTGAACACTGTTTGAGTGAATGAGAATGACAGCCGCTCAGCCACCTAATGAAACCAAACATGGCTATGTGCATCAGATGACAATGTTGATATATTCATTGTGCTTATATGCCCTATAAACTTTTGTTGTGGTACTTCTGTGACAATTTAAAAGTCTGTGATATAAAAAAAACACATTATGTGCCTGTAAACACTGTTTGAGTAATTAGTTATGTGAAGATGACAGCCGCTTATTCAGCTCGCCTCTCTCTGTGTTGGCGCGAAAGCAGTATGTGACGTCCCTGTACATTCTAAAATCCCATATGTTGGACTGTACTCCCAAGGGCAGAGAAATAACATCCCACATGTGGGACCGTACCGCTCAAGCGGTTAATAGTTTTAGTTAGGGCTGCGCGATTAATCAAAAAATTAAACCGCATGCCAGTTGGAAAAGACTGAGATTTTTTTTTATGCGCAGCTTGTCAGTGAAGCACAGCTCAGTGATCAATAGTAAATGTTGCTCCATCTGAAACCCAGAGGGCGCTCTCAAGCAGAAACTCCAAATATTCCCTGCAGAAGTACGATAAAGCACAATCTAGGGATGAAACGGTATGGAAATTTCACATCACGATTATAGTGACCCAAATTATCACGGTTATCATTATCATCACGGTTTTCTTCAAATGAGATGAAAGTGTTCAAAAAGAACTGATGCACACACTTAAAACATTTCAACAAGTTTTATATTTGAAAATCAACAAACAACAAATAAATCAAGCAGCTCTATGCACTTTTTTAAGATAGATTCTGTGGGATTTCCTTCCAGTGGCCGTCGTCAATAGCAACACATAACGCATAAATGATAATTTGGTGTAAATATAATATCTAATATTATCTCTGTAAAGATATTCTCATCAGTGTTCTATCAGCTATGGCACATTTAAATCTAGCATATTTTGTGTGAAATAAACTCAAATCATATGAAAATATGGATATGCATTATTTTATTAAATATCAAAAATACCTGACACCTAGATGAACACTTTACAGCTGGTTTTATGACTGCAAGTCATTTTCTTCAAATGCTATAGAAGTTAGAAACGTAGATACCAATCTTGTATGCAACTTTAGAGACAGTCCCTAAATTCTCGAATCTTGAACGTAAAGCCAGTGTTATGCCAGTATATCAGATGCGCTGTGGTTCTGCTGTGTTTGTTTGAAACTATTTTCGCTGCTGAAATAGAACAAAAACAGTCAACCACTGTATGATGAGTGATTCTCCTGCGTACATTGCACGTTTTCAGTGAGTGAGAGCGCTCTCTGAACAAAACTCTGGCTAATCTGAACGCCTCTGATTATTAGAAACAAGTGTGGTTAGTTATAATGTGCAACGCGATTATAACAGATATCTTTTGAGAAGACTATAATAAGTTCAACCGCCAAAGAGGCTAGTGTGAGTGTTAGTAATACCAGATGTAGTTTTGGTATTGAGGTCCAAGTCCACTTGCCTTGCGTTCGTAGTTTTGAAGTGTTTCCCCTATTACAGCGACTTTATTCTGGAATGTTCTACAGACAGGGTGACCATCTTCGATTAAGTTTCCCTCAGGACTTTTGTAAAAGCCAAAATATGACCACACCTCACATTTGGTCCTTTTAGAAGGCTGAACAATCTCCCGAGTGTTGTCACTGCCTTCTGCCATTTCTTCTCATTCAAAAAACAGCGTTGCGCCTGGACCAGACTGATGCTGACTGGACAGGATTTACCGTGCGTTTTCAAAATCGTTTTTTAAACAATATTACTAACCGTCAGTACATTTTATCGTGAAACCGGTAATCGTTCCATCCCGAGCACAATCTAGGAAATCCCTATGGCCATCATATTATCGCTGGAGCTAATTAAAGAGAAGATTGAAACGCTTTGATTAAACATGACTAATAAACACACGACTGCAACAATATATGGTTTATCTTTATTCTTCAAGCCTTCTCAGATATTTTCATGATAATAAAGTATATTTATACTTCAATGCTAATCGACATAGCCTTTGTCACTGTATAGAACACTATGAAATAAGACTCACAGAAGGACGCTTTACTGTTATGAAGTGAGTTTGGAGTAAAAACATGTTATTAGATGTTGTCTTTTGTTGGACAAGAGGTTCATAAATGCTTCTCATGTTTGGAAAGATGTTTGACGTGTGTTGCTTTTTCAAATGCACATTATAAGTGCCTAAAACTCGCAGTGCTTTCAGATGGAGCAGCATTTACTACTGATCACAGAGCCGTGCTTCACTGACAAGCTGCGCATAAAAAAATTCTTGCAGCCTTTGTGATTTCATAAACGCAATAAGCCACATTTGTTTAAGCACAATTCTAGGTTAATTGCGATTAATCGTGCTGCCCTAGTTTTAGTTTTGGTTACAATTCAGATGTACCGATGTACCGGCCGACAGAGCAATTATCAGCACAATCAGACATCGGCCGATTGATTAAAAGCTGTAGCAACTCATAATAAATAACTGTACATAATGTAAAATCTACACATAATGTAATAAGTATTACATTATTATTGTAATAAAATGTTCATAATGTATTAATTTTCTCAAAACGTAATACAATCTTGAGATCATAATGTAATAATGTAATTATAATAACAATGTAATACTGTGTGTGAAGAAAACATCTCTTGAATTTTTGTTTTTTTAATAGCGCCATTATTAATGCAGGTTCTATTTGACCATACTGTATGAATCATCCATAGTTCAAGCCAGGGTTGCCAAATCCATGGTTTTCCCCTTCACCTAACATTACTTGTAGAGCACTCCATCCAATAATTGTAAAGTGAGCTATATTTGAGTGTGATTATTATATCTTAAAATAAAAAACAGAAACTTCAAACAGTACAGCACAAAAGCTTGACATTACCACCAAACTAACATTATAGCATTGGCAAATGTCATTCTGAAAAATTGGATATCGATAATTGGTAACCCTTGTTACAATAACTACAGTCAACTCTACAATGTGCAAAAAATAGAGAAAATGTACAGATTTGTCCAAATTATGTAACCTTTGGTGTGGAGAAATTTAAGCGAAACTTCTTATTAATAGGAGGAAAATTATACAGTAATAGGGTGGAGTACAAAATGTGCACTCACTAAATATATTCGCCACATTACACATTCATTATAATTTTTTATGTTCTTCAATATTAATGCAAGTTTGAATAAATCTGTCAAGTTTTTATGACTGCCACTATTTAAATGTGTATATATCAAAAACAAATTAGAGTAGAAATATGATCGCGTAATTGTAAAGTTAGAGTTATAACTTTATTATTATAAAAACATCATTGAGTGTAGCTTGTGTATATTCTAAGACAAAGATTGTTTTAGTGACACAGTATGTTTTTAGTAATGTTTAAATGGTGTAATATATGTGAATTTGATTATGTACTTATCCATTGCGAGTGCCGTCAAGATGAATCTCTGGTGCAGTGCACTTGCTGCGAGAGCCCGCCCACACGCTGTTCTGATTGGCTGTGGTTTTTGATTGATTTTTCGCATCTCGCAGTCGCGTCTCGTCTGGTGTGGACAGCCAAGTTGCTTGTCGCTGAAATCTTTTAGGACACGGTGTAACCCTAGTACCCTACCCATAACCCTATCTCTCCACCCATTAAACAGGTTAAAGTCGGTGTGAAACGGAAGTTGAGATTGTCTTTTTCTCCTTATTGTGACGTATATCCGAGTGAAACGGCTTCTGAAATTTGAAAAAATGTAGGGCGAGGCTTGATTTCGTTCTTCGGGAACTGATTGGATCGTTGGAAGTTGGGCGTTGCTAACAAAATGGAGGCAGATTTGAATGCCAGTTTGCACTCAGTTGTGGAGAAAAACTCGATCTATCTCTTAAATAAATGTATTTTCTCTCTAAATCTTTTCTACATATGTTACTGAGCATATTTCCTCAGTTTTTGCTGGTTTATGCTACAGATTTAACTTATTTTAAGCCTTTTATGTAAAACTTTATTTCTGTAAAACTTTTTTCTAGGGATGCACCGGTTGACCGGCCAAAAACCGGAACCGGCCGGTTTTTGCTTCTAGCGCGCGATCGGCAACCGGACGGTTTTCTTTGTATTTTTCTGCCGATTTTTCCAGAAGTGCGCCCGCGTGCATATACGCCTATATTGCAATCATTCGAACATGTCACTTGTGTGTTACAAACGGAAACTGGAGAACTGAGGGAAGAGACGAGATACGCTGAAGGGAATGAAGAGCCGCTTTCCTGCGCAAGCTGAAGTTGCGCGAGCTTACCTCTCCGCGCCCTGCACAAGCGTAGAGAGTGAGCGTTTGTTCAGCTCAGCTTCTCACGTGTTGGATCGGATGAGAACGAAACAGACTAACTTGTGACAAAGCCGAAATACTTATTTTTGTAGCCTAAAGAAGAACATGCATGCACTTTTGAAATGAAATACTATCAGTTCTGTAGCCTATAGGATGATCCTTTTTATTTTACCTTAAAATAACATTGACTTAATTTGATTTAAAAAGCACCTGCTGTAGCATCTTAGTTTTTTTCGTTGCACTAAACATAATTTGATTTAGCATTTTGGAACAATTATATACTTTGGTTTAATTTATTTTCACTGGTAAAGACTTTTATTCTTTACACTGAATTTAAAAACAATTGTTGATTTAAGTAACATCTTTGTTTGGATTGCAGAATATGCAGTTGTTGCCTTTAAAGCTACACTATGTAACTTTTCCGTCCACTAGAGGTCGCCTGTTCAAAACAAAGGCGTAGTTTGATGACGCCACGTTTGAGCGCAGAATCTTGGGACATGTGGTCTTCACCTCACAGCCGGTGGAAAAGAGTCAGGATAGGACTCAGAAATCAGAAATCATGTTCATGGATGTGATTATTAACATTACTGTAGTATGAAGCAGAGCAGGACCGAGTGTTGTGGATAGGGTTGGGAATCGTGAGGAATTTTCCGGTTCCGGTTCCGGTTCTGGTTCTGCCTAACGATTCCGGTTCCGATTCCGGTTCCATTAAAATTATTAAACAAATAGTGGTAAAGGAAAAAGGCACAATACGCAACTCAAACAATCCTTTTTGTGTTTTTACTTGCTCTAAAATTAATTTACAGGTTGGCAATGTCAAAAAAGTCCTGTACTGTACATATATTACAGTATTAATTAAGCCATTCTTGCAACACATTTTATTTCAAATGAACACCTCTGAAATTGTCTTATTACATTTTATCTCTCTGTCTCTGAATAAAACCAAGTTATAAATGATATTTATTAGTTATATTTATTAATTAGTTGTATATTAATTTAATAGTAGGCTAATTCAGTTATTCAGTGAACTTGTAAATGATAAATTGCAATTCAGCATTACAAACGTAATTGTGCCTAAACGCTTACCTAAACCATGGTGACTCAACGGTTGACAAATATATATATATATATATATATATATATATTCACTATAAATCTGGTATAAGCCCTGTGGCACTCTGTGCTGTAGCAAATGTTTTGTCAAATTGCTAGTGCAGCCTCCTTTGCATGTTATTAACTTTTCACATGTTACATTTTGCTTCATTATCATTCATTCTTTGGAAATGAATCCATACTTGTGACTTTCTCTTCGCCATGCTGATGGTTAAGGAGAAAATATCTGACGCAAAACCGTAAATGTGTAGCGCGAGGGCTTTCAGTGCTGAACTGCTGCACTCCTGGAAGCGGCAGGCAACGTAATTAATATTCATGATGAGGTGAGCCAGGGTTGCCAGGTTTTTACAAAAAAAACCCCACACAATTGCACAATCGCTTCAACCCGCGGACATGAAACACAGCCCGCGGCAACAGTGGAAAGCAGGAAAGCGGGAAAACCACGGACTTGGCAACACTGGCTGTCACTCGCTATGAAAGGATACGCTTCCAGCGCTTCGCACACACATTGCACCAGAACCGTTTTCGGAACCGAAACTTAGGAATTTCGCGCGGTTCTGGTATTTTTCAAAAATCAGTTTCGGTTCTGCATAAGAACCGGTTCTCGGTTCCCAACCCTAGTTGTGGAGCTGAGCAAGGCCGCAGGAGCGATTGAAGAGCGGGACTGTTATTATGGCATAGTCACCGGCGGGACTTTTATTATGACACGGTCGCCGGCTCCACTTCCTCTTTTCCAGTCATGAGTATTAGGTAACGCAACTCTGTTTATCGTATTAGATATATGAGTGTGTTGAAAAGGAAGTTATGACGTTCGCTCTGCGGCTGCTATGACACTTGTTCACACTGCAGTGAGAACTGCATTTTTATTTGCATTATTTGTCTTCTAAATAAAACCGGAAACCGAGGGTAACGCAGATATGACGCAATCGACAGGCGACCCTCAAACGCATAGCTCACACGTCCCGGTTCCTTGGTTAAAATTGCAATTTCTCACGATTTACAAATAGTTGGAAACATTTGGGATATTCTAAGTACTCAACTAAACAAAATATATAACACTGGCCTAGTGGTTTTTGGATATTTTACTGCAAAAATCTTACATAGTTCACCTTTAATTTCACCTTTCAGCCTTTTAATTTCCAATTCAATTTCCCGTTAATTTCGGGATTTCGTTGATTGCGGACTTGTTTTCATTAGCCAAAAGCCAATTTAGCCTGTTAAATACCAAATAAACATCTTGTTTATGTATACTTTAGTTATTTTATTGTGTAAAAAAAAAAAAATGGAAATCGGAATCGGACAGTTTTCTTGAAAAAAAATCGGTATCGGAATCGGCCATGTAAAATCATGATCGGTGCATCACTACTTTTTTCTCAGCTCTCCCTTATAAGGGGGGCACACACGCTGCATTCCTAAGTGCGAGCCGTCACGACAAGCTGTTCGTCCGACTATATTGAGTAATTTTTACATAAAAAAAGCTTTTATTTCTCATATATTTCTCTCTTTTTGCTTCAAGTCCTTCCTGAAGAAGGTATTGTGTACACCAGGGGTGTCCAATCCTGATCCTGGAGGACCACTGTCCTGCAAAGTTTAGCTCCAACCCCAATTAAACACACCTGAACCAGCTAATCAAGGTCTTATTAGGCATACTAGAAACTTCCAGACAGGTGTTGAGGCAAGTAAGAGCTTAACTTTGCAGGACAGTGGCCCTCCAGGACCGAGTTTGGACACTCCTGGTGTACACCAAGAAAAATGCACCGAACCACCATATAGCTACTATCAGTGACAGGTTTCTGAGAGGCGTTGCAGAAACAAAACAGGGGGCGCCCTCGCGCCATAGCACATGACCAGGACAGAGGAGAAGTCGTTTCGATGGGGGAGGGAAAGTTAACGTATTTGATTAAAGATTATAAGGGTAAATTAATTTTTACAAATTAATGAAGTGCACAGGTAAATCAGTTATAGTAAACACTACAATATTATATATAAAAATACAATTTGTAAAATTTTATTTCATGCCGACTTTAAGCTCCACCCTTGAGCTCCAGTATGCTCCGCAGCGAGCACTACTTGGAATTGGTACGCAGCGAGAGAATGTTAAATTCGGCATGAAACGTAAGTTACAGTAGTCTTTTCTTCCCTAATGTGATGTATATGTGTCAAACGACTTCTCGAAAAATAATAAATGTTGGGCAGGACTTGATTTTGGTCATGGGGATTGGATGGTTGTGGTTTGCTATTTTCGCGTGAGTGACAGGTTGTCCCGCCCTCACGGCAGTAAACACGTCATCATCATAGATCAGATGTAGTTACAAGAGGGAGAGGAAGTTATTTTGATTAAAGATTACGATGGCACGTGAATTAAAAAAAAGTGCAGATAAACCATGTAGAACAAAACACTGCTGTATTCCACATTTTGTCAATTTCACAGTGACTTTAAAATTACCTTCCATTGTGTTCAGGTGGTGAAGAGAGTGCGTGCGGCGGTCGCACGGGAGTTGAAGTCCTCACGCCTTGTTTTTGTCTATTGTCTGGAGTCGCTGCTTCCTGCGGCGGATCTCCTGTTCGGATCCCACGGTTTCCATTCGACAGTGAATTCCCTGTTATGGAGTCATCAGGTAGTTCTTCCGCACAATGAACTGCCAATGGTGATGACGATAGTGATGTTGGGCTACTTATATTTCTGTTTTCTTGGGTCTCAGATGTCCAGTTGGGTGTGCCTGATTCGGGATTAACGTTACTTTTGTTAGCGTTCATATCACTCGAGTCTCTCTGATTTGAGACTTCTTCAGTCGCTATTACATCTGTGGCCATGATCGATGACGACGGGGGTATGTGATCGATTATTATCGATCAGCAAAACACAAGAAAAACAATCCTTTGCACAACAAAAACAAACCGTAATATTTTAACCAATCAGGACTTTACATAGTCTTATATATCTCTGATTAATAGTAATACTTATAATAGATTATGTTTAAAATACGAGCATTTATGAGGCTATCAAGTAACGTTACGTAGAAAAACAATCTTGCCCTTTTAAGTTAAACTCCCCGATGAGTGTGGAGTTAGTGCGCAGTCAGTCCCTTTTCCTCTCCTGCTTCCTTCCTACAGCACAACTGCTGTCAGTTTAACGGTTTTACCGGTGAGTTCATATCAAAACACATGCATATAACGCTTAAAATGGTCGATAACGGTCTAGGGGACAGTTTTAGTTGTTGACAAACTCTGCAGACTCATCTCATCTGTTGCTTTAACCGGCCGTCATTCTTCTTTTAGAAGTGTCGGGTAAATTAAGTTGAAGTCTGACTCAATAATACCAAAACGTCCGGTCCATATTTTGGCTTCATTCAAAGTAAAAGTCTTCCGGTTTCTTAACTAAAAGTCACGAATGAGCTCAGAAATAAACATATTTATTTCTCTAGATTTTTTAAAGTGGATTTTTTTAAATGTATTTAGTGTTTATTAGATTAATGCGGGATGTGATATTGTGTTGGCATTTATTTAAACACTTTTTACTAGAAATCACATTAAAGGTAGTTCACCCGTAAAAGAAAAGTACCCCATGATTTACACACCCTCAAGTCATCCTAGATGTAACTCTTTCAGACGAACACAATCAGAGTTATATTAAAAAATGTCCTGGCTCTTCCAAGCAATGACAGCCCAAAATTTGACGCCCAAAAAAGTGCATCCATCCATTATAAAAGTAATAAACATGGCTCAGGGGGGTTAATAAAGGCTTTCTGAAGCAAATCAATGAGTTTGTGTAAGTAAAATATACATATTTAACACGTTATAAAATCAAATATCTAGCTTCCGGCAGACCGCCTTCCGTATTCAACTTACAAAAAAAGAGTAACTGGCACGACAATGACGTTGGAAGTAGCGTAAGCTTTTTAAATTAGGCTACAAGAGGCGTTACACTTTCTTCGTAAATTGAAGGCGGTCTGGTGGATATTTTAGTTTATAACGTTTTAAATGTGGATATTTTTCTTACACAAACCAATCGATTCACTTCAGAAGGCCTTTATTAACCTTCCGGAACCATATGGATTACTTTTATAATGGATGGATGCATTTTTTTTGGGCTTAACATTTTGGGCTGCCATTTACTGTCATTATAAAATATGGATTAGTAGTTTTCCATGGCATCATAATGTATTTTTCTGCTTTTAAATGTGTTTTTAAATGTTATTGTTTTACCCATATACTGTAAAAAACAACAACAAAAAAACAATATATATATATATATATATATATATATATATATATATATATATATATATATATATATATATATATATATATATATATAGATATATATATATATATATATATATAGATATATATATATATATATAGATATAGAAATAGATATTCGACTCATTACAGATTACAATTAAGATTACAATATATATATATATTGAGTAAAATGATCAGAAATCTTAATATTATTAACCTATTTTAATTTAAAATTTAAATAAACTATGAACATCATAAAAACTATGATAGTCTAATCGAAGAGTGATCACAACCATATTGCCACAATATATATTTGTTTCTTTTCAAAAGTTAGTTACCAAGGACTCGGAGTCAACAGCGTCAGTGAAGAGTTTGAGATGAAATAGGCTAGACATGATGTCCGAAGAAATTAAAGGTAACGTTAGGCTAAATATAACTTTTGAAAATGTATTCCAATCATTTTGTCAAATTATGCGAAAACTGCAAAACTTTCACTTAATTTCGTGTGTAGGCTAACGTTATATAGGATACATAGAATGCTAGCAATGAAATTAGCTTTAGCAAGACTTTCCATTACGGAGTTCTGATCAAATTATATATATCGTCGTGCAAATGACACTGGAGGAAATGTTTGTGTCGAAGTGCAGTAGTTAATGTATTTCGCATAGACTAGTTATTAAAACTCGATATGCAACCGCCAGTGGATTGGGAGAGCGGGGCAGAACCTAACGCTTTTTGACTGTCTCAGTGTGTGTAAATCCACTTGGAGTTCAGAGTATTTATTTTTTTCCCACATTCATTTCACACGTCTAGTACAATTATGTGGTTTTGTTTCATTGTGTATACTTTATTCTTGATTTACCCCGAAAGAATGGAAGTGAAATGTGACAACATAACATGTGAGGGGGTACATTATAATAATTAACTAAATAATGACATTTTTTTTTTGAGTTTGACAATAAACACAACAAAACACAGCTATACAGTTCAAAACATAATCATTTATCATTTCTGAACATTGACTCTCAGTCTTTATTCACCTCTTTTTCATGGTTTCTCAATAGAATTCATAAAAGTATATTGTGTAACGTTACATGCCCCACCTGTGCAACTGGGATTTAACACCGGCTTGTGTCTTCTGCTGGTTAGATCAGCATTAAAGAACTAACTCAACTGTTAAATAACATATACGATTACAATAATATCATATTTCTCTTTTAAATAAACACAAAAAAACCTGAGATTTTCCGTTAGAAATGTTGCTATGGTTAAATAAATGTTCAGTGATATCTTCCAAAGAAAAAAAAAATTGGCACAATTTTCTTAGTGTTGATATGGCAACTAGTAAGGTAAATACACTAAGTTTCGTCATGCTGGCATGTGTGGAACGTTTTAAACCATGTGTGTTACAACTAACCCCGCTCACCCCTATAGAGTTGTGAGTCTGACCTAATGAGTCGAATAGAGAACCAGGGCCTGGTTTCACAGACAGGGCTTTGACTAAACCAGGATTAGGCCTTAGTTCAACTAGGACGAGTGGCTTTTATAAACGTGCCTTAGAAAAAAAAAACATTACTGGTGTGAATCTTGAGACAAAACAATGGCACTTTCATATTTTAAGAATTCGTGCCAGTGCAAGTTGCATCGTTTAAAACAGCTCAAACATGCATTTTAATCTGGACTAGTTGTCTGTGAAACCGGGGGCTGATGTCATAACATAAGGCTTTCAAGTATTGATCTATTCAATAGTAACACACTAGATGGCGACAGAACATTATATTAGAAGGGGGTTTGAATGGAGGTTTAGTAAACAGAAAATATACAAGTTCATTTTTCTTTTTTGATGCCTTCAAAATCTGGACAAAATGTAATATTTAAAAGACTGTTGTCTTTTTTTATATACATATTTGACTACTACTACAATACAGCTGATTATAATTGAAGTCATGCAGAATCCATGTCTACAGAATCGTCTTCAATCATTATAGTTGTTAGCTTCAATCTTAAGACTATTTAAAAAATATGTTGTCTAAGTAAAAGTAAAATATGTATACACCTATATGTATGTGTGTATGTGGTGTGCAAATGAATACACAAATGACATTTCAAAACAATTTCAATCGTGTGTGTGCGTTTATCTCTGAAATTATTTTGAAATGTCAGAATGTTTTATGTCAATATAGAATATTATAAGAATATTTTCGAAACATAAAATAAAAACCACTGAAAATGTCCATTTTCAAAATGAGCAATTATTATGAGCAAAACCCCACTTTTATCATAAACTATAATTATGTAAATAATTCGAATAACTTATAGGTGGATAAATATTTTACTTGTACTTTTTTGACCATAACAAAAACAATTAGATAAAACAATCAATATTCCCCCAGGAAGTGATTCATTTAATGATGAAGTCCATGATTTATTGGTCTTGTCTTATTATCAAATGAGGTTACTTCACACTGCATGATGAGAACGAGCAATTAGCGTATGCAAATGAGAGAGGACTCGCTAATTTTGTGACAGAACAAAGAAAATTTACAGAGCTTATATCTAAAATGCAAAATAGTCACATAAAAAAAAAATCTCAGCTGTACCCAAGATATTTTCAGATTTTCATTGCAGCATCATATTAACATATATATATCCGGAGATGGATGCTGTATAACGTCTTGGTTGCTTCTGGCTATGGGAGACTGATAAACGTACCACAGATATCTGCGATGTGTGCTCAGGATCATTGAGTATAATCACTAATTAACATACTGCTATTTGCTCTGTCTGATCGAACGGTCTCATTAAGTAACAGATAATCCCACAATATTCAAAGTTTACAGTACCTTTTTGTTTCTGCTCGCTGAGATGTTTGCCGAGGCTCCTTGCAGGCGTCATACACAAATAAAGAGCAGATGCTGACTTTGATGTGTGAATTTGTGCACAAAAAGTGCATATCTGGACCATCGGAATTATCCTGGATGTGACGGTTAGTCCTGGATTTCTCATTAACCAAAGTCAATTTGCTTAACACATTAAATAGGTTGCAAACAAGATGTTTTAAAGTTTTACTCCTTTTTTAATTATCAATGTTTGTTGTCTGATATTAAAAATGTCTTCTTTTTCCCCATGCAGATGGACTGAGATATTTGTGGCTTAAATATTAACATCTATGGATGGTGATACAAGAGTAAACTCGTGGGAGGAATAAAATATTGATTTGCTTGTATGCAAATGAGCTCAAATATGCTCATTCCTCACAAATAACCTCTCCCCTCCTCAAACATTTGGAAACCTGTGTGTGATCAGGAGTGGGCTTGAGAAACAGATGTGTGTTTGACATCCGGGGTGAGTACCCGATTCCCTTTCTCTCCCGTCAGTGTTGTGAATGTTTCAAAAGCAAACTTTCTTTTTCCTGAGTCGGGGCGCGAGTTCCGCGCAGAGATGTTTGATGTTTTTCCTCTTGTGGAGCGCGACGAGATGAAGTGAGTTCTTAATTTATGAGGACATAACAAGGAAGCTATTAAGCAAACATATTTCCCTGCTCCGGCTGGCATGAAAGAGCCACTCAGGGCGAGAAAGCCAACGCTTTGGTTGTGCGAAAAGATAATTGCCTAAATGTTTACAAGTTAGCAAGAGTTTAAAGCGGTTGCACTAACAAAGCATCATTCAAGATGACCGCATGTGAAGGCAACAAAAGGAATTAAAAGTCGTCTTTCGCTGTAATACCAAGAGGCTATAACCAATTTAACCGATGATATTGAGGGATACGGCATCCAATTTCCACAAGTGGGGCAGTGGGAAGTGTTTAGGCTAGTTGAAGTACACGTCTTAATGAGAAAAGACAAAAAAAGAAGTCATGTGCATGATTTATGCAGTCTGTTTCTAGGAGCACATGCATAATTATTTATGATCGCTGAGCCCGAGAAAGTGGTAAAAAATTCAAAAGCAGAAGAAGTTAAATGAATATTTAAGGGACGATGAAATATTTAGGGGAAACAAATGAGAAAAACATTTAAAACAGCATGATAAATAATAGTGGGAGTTGTCGGGGTGGAAAAAAGGCGGCTGCCACGAGGCCTTAAACATGGTGTCTGATCCTGGCCTCGGCGATTTGTTTTCCATATGCCGGTCGTTATGGGGGCACCGTCAGCGGACGAGGGTTGGCGCGTTGCAGGGGGATATTAGCTTTTTGTTGAGAGCGGTTGGATGGATGCCATGGGCTAGACACAATTTAATGTGTCGACTGGTCTGGTACAAGTGGAGGGCAGGACACTGGCATTGACGAGAGGGAGGAATTATGTTTTATGCCAGAGGACCGGCGTTCTGACGAGTAGTCCGACAAGGAGAAATGCTACCCATCAGATTGTGCTACCAGCATCACATTCATGTGGTGTGATGTGGTTTAAGGCTTTATTGGCATCCTAGCCCTTCCCTACCCTTAAAACAATGCAAATAGTGTCGGTAACACAATTTGGTGTACACTCTAAAAAATGTGGGTCAAATATGGACAAACCCAACTGCTGGGTTCAATTTAACAAAAAAATGTAACCCAACGATTGGGTTTGTCCATATTTGAAACAAATTAGGGTTGAAACAACCCAGCATTTTAAGAGTATACCTATTCAGAATTTCAGGATTCAAGTAACTTGTGTACTGCAACGACAATTTTTGTATGTTGTCCAATATTTCCATATAAAAGTCAAAATTTTAAACAAAATCAGTGTAAGAATTCAGATTTAGGCCTATTTCAAGTATTTTGCAGTGACTGAAATGGTAATGGTAAACTTATCATACAAGAGTGATCAAAAATATTGTTTTAATATTACAATAAATATTGACCAAATCATATGCAAAATTATCAACGTGACGCAGGCTGAATTGGGTAATTGACCTATTTTAATGTTTTGAAGATCATTTGATGTCATGGCCAATATGTGATCATGGACCATGAAATCAGCTATAAGGTTTTTTTTTTTTTAAATTGGGATTTATACATCATCTGAAAGCTGAATAAATAAGCTTACCGTTGATGTATGGTTTGTTAGAACAATATTTGGATGAGATACAACTATTAAAAGCTGGAATCTAAAAAAAAGCTGGAGAATATTGGGAAAATCGCCTTTAAAGGTTGGCCTTAGCAATGCATATTACTACCCATAATACGTGTTTGATATATATGGTAGAACATTTACAAAATATCTTCATGGAACATGATCTTCACTTAATATCCTAATGATTTTTGGCATAAAAGAAAAATCGATAATTTTGACCCATACAATGTATTGTTGACTATTGACACAAATATACCCGTACGACTTATGACTGGTTTTGTGCTCCAGGGTCACATATGTGGAAGCATATTCACATCCTTTTTAAAGTTTATATACCCATTTATTTGTATGATTATATGGTTTGTAGCATTTTATTATTTGCATTTAGCATCGATTTTTTTTTAAACAGAACATGGACCTGTTACCCAATGTTGCATTTCAGTGTAATATACATTATATACACTGAATATACAATATACTCAATATAGAATATTGTAAAGAGTGTAACTGGAATAAGCAGAATAAAGAATAAAAATAAGAAAGCATTTTTTTCATTGACCAAGTACTTTAGTCAAATATTTCCTGTATACATCACAAATAAAAAAATTCTTTCCTATTCTTTTAGTCAAGTAAAGTCACCTTAATTTATGAAGCGCTTTTTACAGTACAGATTGTTTCTGCTTTTAACCCAAAGATTGATGTGGCACCATATTATGCATCTTAAAATTCAAGATATTGGCTAGGTAATCAAATTTGAGAGATCTATAGATGTTTTAATGTTGACTTTTTTTCTTTTTAGAAAGAGTTGGTAAGTACATCATTCGTATGGTTCTGTTTTTTTTTTTGTTTTTTTTATTGGCCGTCATTGGCCTCTTGTTTAATTTCCAGTTTTCCAGATCTGAAAATAATTAAATCAGCAAACAAATAATTAATTGAGTCAATGAGAACAATTAGTTCAAAGACGCCTTTGAGAATTGGCCGTGCATAGTGAATTGGTTAATTATCATACTAGAAAATAATTGAGTGGAGGAGCTCTATGCGTGTGTGATGCTGCGTGTGAGTAGTATTGACTTGTTTTGCAAATGAGAAGAAATGGAAAGGTTCTGTGGATGTCAAAGGCTCTTCATTGAACCATTGAAGAGTATGTGCAGCTTTTTTTCCCCATTTCTTTAAGCTTTACAGTCCCCATCCACTTTAATTACATGGAAAAGAGCAGCATGAACATTTGTCAAAACATCTTCATTTGTGTTCCACAGAAAAAAGAAGGTTATACAGGTTTGGACCAACATAAGGGTGAGTAAATTATAACTGAATATTCATTTTTGTGTAGTTACATTTTTGTAACTATTTATACAGTAATTGGCATTCTAGAAGCTGATCATTATTTTAAAGGGATGATAGTTCACCCAAAAATTCAGTCATTAATTACTCACCCTCCTGTTGTTCCAAATCCACAAGACATTCATTCATCTTCAGAACACAAATTAAATCTTTTTGATGAAATTTGAGAGATTTCCCTCCATTGATAGCTATGCAACTACCACTTTGACGCTTTAAAAAATTCATAAAGAGATTGTAAAACAAATTTAGGTTTAGTCCAAATTGTCTGACGAGACATGTTCGCTTTATATGATGAACAGATTTAATTTAGGCTTTTATTCACATTCAACCTCATTGGTTCTTGCTGAATCTCAAACGTGATGCGTAAAAGGAGAATGAACCTCATTGGTTCTTATGGAAGCTCAAACGTGATGCATAACACAAGAATGAAACTCATTGGTTCTCGCAGAAGCTCAAATGTGCTGCGTAACACAAGAATGAACCTCATTGGTTCTCGCAGAAGCTCAAACGTGCTGCGTAATACACGAGAATGAACCTCATTGGTTCTCGCAGAAGCTCAAACGTGCTGCGTAACACAAGAATGAGCCTCATTGGTTCTCGCAGAAGCTCAAACGTGCTGCGTAACACGAGTGAACCTCATTGGTTCTCGCAGAAGCTCAAATGTGCTGCGTAACACAAGAATGAACCTCATTGGTTCTCGCAGAAGCTCAAACGTGCTGCGTAATACACGAGAATGAACCTCATTGGTTCTCGCAGAAGCTCAAACGTGCTGCGTAACACAAGAATGAGCCTCATTGGTTCTCGCAGAAGCTCAAACGTGCTGCGTAACACGAGTGAACCTCATTGGTTCTCGCAGAAGCTCAAACGTGCTGCGTAACACGAGTGAACCTCATTGGTTCTCGCAGAAGCTCAAACGTGCTGCGTAACACAAGAATGAGCCTCATTGGTTCTCGCAGAAGCTCAAACGTGCTGCGTAACACGAGTGAACCTCATTGGTTCTCACAGAAGCTCAAACGTGCTGCGTAACACAAGAATGAACCTCATTGGTTCTCGCAGAAGCTCAAACGTGCTGCGTAACACAAGAATGAACCTCATTGGTTCTCGCAGAAGCTCAAACGTGCTGCGTAACACAAGAATGAACCTCATTGGTTCTCACAGAAGCTCAAACGTGATACATAACAGGAGAATGAACTTCATTGGTTCTTCCAGAAGCTCAAACGTGCTGCGTAACACAAGAATGAACCTCATTGGTTCTCGCAGAAGCTCAAACGTGCTGCGTAACACAAGAATGAACCTCATTGGTTCTCACAGAAGCTCAAACGTGATACATAACAGGAGAATGAACTTCATTGGTTCTTCCAGAAGCTCAAACGTGCTGCGTAACACAAGAATGAGCCTCATTGGTTCTCGCAGAAGCTCAAACGTGCTGCGTAACACGAGTGAACCTCATTGGTTCTCGCAGAAGCTCAAACGTGCTGCGTAACACAAGAATGAGCCTCATTGGTTCTCGCAGAAGCTCAAACGTGCTGCGTAACACGAGTGAACCTCATTGGTTCTCGCAGAAGCTCAAACGTGCTGCGTAACACGAGTGAACATCATTGGTTCTCACAGAAGCTCAAACGTGCTGCGTAACACAAGAATGAACCTCATTGGTTCTCGCAGAAGCTCAAACGTGCTGCGTAACACAAGAATGAACCTCATTGGTTCTCTCAGAAGCTCAAACGTGATACATAACAGGAGAATGAACCTCATTGGTTCTTCCAGAAGCTCAAACGTGCTGTGTAACACGAGAATTAACCTCATTGGTTCTCACTGAATCTCAAACGTGCTGCGTAACACAAGAATGAACTTCATTGGTTCTCGCAGAAGCTCAAACGTGCTGCGTAACACAAGAATGAACCTCATTGGTTCTCGCAGAAGCTCAAACGTGCTGCGTAACACAAGAATGAACCTCATTGGTTCTCGCAGAAGCTCAAACGTGCTGCGTAACACAAGAGTGAACCTCATTGGTTCTCGCAGAAGCTCAAACGTGCTGCGTAACACGAGTGAACCTCATTGGTTCTCACAGAAGCTCAAACGTGCTGCGTAACACAAGAATGAACCTCATTGGTTCTCGCAGAAGCTCAAACGTGCTGCGTAACACAAGAATGAACCTCATTGGTTCTCTCAGAAGCTCAAACGTGATACATAACAGGAGAATGAACCTCATTGGTTCTTCCAGAAGCTCAAACGTGCTGTGTAACACGAGAATTAACCTCATTGGTTCTCACTGAATCTCAAACGTGCTGCGTAACACAAGAATGAACTTCATTGGTTCTCGCAGAAGCTCAAACGTGCTGCGTAACACAAGAATGAACCTCATTGGTTCTCGCAGAAGCTCAAACGTGCTGTGTAACACAAGAATGAACTTCATTGGTTCGTATGGAAGCTCAAACGTGATGCATAACACAAGAATGAACCTCATTGGTTCTCACTGAATCTCAAACGTGCTGTGTAACACAAGAATGAACTTCATTGGTTCTCGCAGAAGCTCAAACGTGCTGCGTAACACAAGAATGAACCTCATTGGTTCTTCCAGAAGCTCAAACGTGCTGCGTAACACAAGAATGAACCTCATTGGTTCTTCCAGAAGCTCAAACGTGCTGCGTAACACAAGAATGAACCTCATTGGTTCTCACAGAAGCTCAAACGTGATACATAACAGGAGAATGAACTTCATTGGTTCTTCCAGAAGCTCAAACGTGCTGTGTAACACGAGAATTAACCTCATTGGTTCTCACTGAATCTCAAACGTGCTGCGTAACACAAGAATGAACTTCATTGGTTCTCGCAGAAGCTCAAACGTGCTGTGTAACACGAGTGAACCTCATTGGTTCGTATGGAAGCTCAAACGTGATGCATAACACAAGAATGAACCTCATTGGTTCTTCCAGAAGCTCAAACGTGCTGTCTAACACAAGAGTGAACCTCATTGGTTCTTGCTGAATCTCAAACGTGCTGCGTAACAGTAACACGCAAGTCTTACGGGTTTGGAACTACATGAGGGTGAGTAATTAATGACAGAATTTTCATTTTTGGGACAACTATCCCTTTAATGGCTGAAACCATCTCTTTTACAGGTCATCAAAACCTGGATTGATTTTTTATTTACTCTAATCATTGCTCATAACTGTCCTGCACTGGCCCTTGACAAAAGTAATGCAATGACACCCATGTTAAACTCCATTATAATGCGTACTGAAGGTTGTGACACTAATCTCAGTGACCTACACGGCCCATACATCAAAGTGTGTCTATCTGCTGACAGCGTGCTGTATCTGGGGGCCTGTGCTGCCGGTGGGGCCGCGAGGCAGAGCGATCGGAGCCGTTGCTGTAACCCTGTCCGCAGTCGGAGATCATTACCTCCGTGACTGATGTGCGGGGCGGGCCCGGAGTGAGCACGTTTATTTCCCTATGCAGTGGTGGGTATCTCGGCCCCATGAGGAGGACAGCCCTTCACGTTTTGTTAGCGTGGTCATGGCTCTCGCGTACAATCGAGGCCCTCTAGCGCACATACGCCTCGGCTTATCCTCCATCCTTATTTCAAGAATCAGCCGTCTAGATGCTGTGCTTAATTTTATGAAAGAACAGAAATATTGCTGTCATTTTGACTCATAATAGCTGCTAAGTATAAAGGAAAATGTAAAGTTAGCTGGTCATGATTGCAAAATAAAGTTTATTTTGTTCGAATTACCAGCTGACTGTATGTTAGTCTGCTTATTACAGCATTTTTAATACATTAAGTGAATAAATATACATGTAGTATTGACTTAATAATAATATATATATATATATATATATATGTATGTATGTATGTATGTATGTATATATATATATATATATATATATATATATATATATATATATATATATATATATATATATATATATATATATATATAGACTTTTTAATATAATATATTTTAATAATATATATACTTTTTAATATAGCTGTCCATTACACTGTAAAATATTATGATCAATAAGTTATGACGAATGTTTTTACATTGCTTTAAATCATCAAAATAAGTTAAGCAATTTTCAACTATACTTGTATAACTAATTATAAAAGATTCAACAAATTTTTTTAAGTCAGTTGAAATTACTAAAACATCTAAGTTGATTGTACTTAACTTTTTTTACAGTAAGCATTTTTATAAAGTTATGTTTTATATTATAATATTAATAGTAATATTATTAATACAATTATATTATATTTTAAAGTATTATAATATTTATATTTTCAATAATAATATTTTATATTTTTATATATAGTAGCATGTTGTACATAGTTAAAAAAGGTAAGAAAAATTAGACAAAAAAAGAGTTTAATGAATTTAATTAATTCTCAAAACAGTATCAAAACAAGGCAGGTTTATAGCTATATTTGTTATACTTTATTTGGTAAACCATAATATTAACTACTATTGTAACTGTTCTGAAATTAAATTAATTGTTTCCTTAATATGTCAAGTGCTGCTGTTCTACGGTGGCTGCATAGGATCAAGTGATTGTTCTTTTTACCATAACAGTGAATCTCACTGTAATTTACAGCCCAGGCTGGATATAAACCTTAAGTCAGATTTTACTACTAAGGTGAAGTGTGGCATTGCACGTTACAGTGTGGTATTTTCAGACAAGCTCATAAAGCAGAATAATAGTAGTGTTTGCGTCTTGAAGACGGCTGCGCATGGCCCAGATAGATGACCTGGCTTCACTTTTACAAAACTAACGACCAGAGCAGACCGCTGCAGCTTTGCCATCCAAAAACTTCATTTCACACATTCAGCGTTTTATAAATGCACTCTTTAATATTTCCATTTATGGCCCCGTGATTAAAATCTCTGGCCCTGTGACCTAAGGGATCGTTCTGAGGGATAATGAATGGGATCAGGGCAGAAGCCTGGAAAAGATGGCATCTCGACACATCTTCAAGGTTAACAATGGAGAACAATGGACTGTGTCTTGTACCCTAAAGTGATGAATGAACTGTTTCAAGCATTTCAATAAGTGCCATTATAGGACAGTAATATAACAACTAGCATTTCGCTTGAAAGCATACATTTTTGCTTATAAAAATGTTCTTTAAAAAAAGTGAAATTAGTCTGCATTACATTGTTACTTCAGTAGGCTACATGACGACAACAATCGACTCTTTGTAACCGTTTCATTGAATCATTCACTCAACCAATCCATTTAAGACTGCTGATTCATTCTGGAACAAAGCGAGTGAATGTATTATGAATGAACCACTGAATCATTCATCTAACAGATTTGTTAAAAAATACTGATTCATTCATGAACAAAACAAGAAGCATTGTTTGGACATTTCTAGCATATCGTGAACTTACTTGATATTATCATCACTTCAATTAAGCGCTGAAGGAAAACAATATCAGTCAAAATTATTTATTTAATTCAGTTTATGTCGGAAGTAATTATAGGCTACCTTTTTAAAATTGCACTGTAAACTCAAAAATAATGAATTGGTTTGAGTAGGGTAAACTTGAACTTTTATGGGCATTTAGAACTTTCTTTTTCACAAAAATGACACAATGTAAGTCATTTCATTGTTTCATTGTTTTGAGTTTTATGAACTTTAACTTTAAACTGAACTTTAATTCAGACTAACTTAATTTCCCAGCATGCTTTGCCATGACATTCAAAAGGGACAGTAAATGCCTAAATGAAGTGCAAGATTAACGTTAAGTGAGAGATTTAGTAGTGTTTAATGTTTTGTTATGCTAGTTTAGAAGCTAGCATAACAAGTTTCTGTTATGTAGGGTTACCGTATCATAGTCTGAGAACAGATATGCGCTAAATGTATTATATTACTGTCCTCAAGCAATATAATAACAAGTGCTATGCTATGCTAATGCTACAAAAGCATTGTGTGATCAATTAGCAAGGTGGCATTTATTGAATTAGCTAGTTAAGCCAAGTCAAGTTTCCTCTACTTAAAAATGTGAAATGGCATGATATTCTTAAGTTAAATGTATGAATTAGCTTACTCAAATATTTCAAGTTCAGAGCAATTAAAATGTATGATTACAAAATAAAAATATGCAAGTTCTGCTGACTTTAACTTTAAATTTCTTAACAACTGATTGCCTAAATGTTTTTGAGTTTTGCCAACGTATTCAGGTTTACAGTGTTTATGTTGCCGTACTCATTCAGCAGTTGCTATGCTAATGCTATCAAAGCATTGTGTTACAAATGAGCAAGTTAGCATTTACTGAATTAGCTAAAGCTAGCCAAGTTTCCACTACTGAAAAGAGTTATTGAGATTACATGATCATTTTAAGCTTACTCAAATATTTCAAGTTAAGAGTCATTAAAATGTACAAAAACAGACAAAATTTTGCCAACTTATTTGGGTCTACAGTGTATACAGTTTTTTTCAAAAACTTTGAAAAGACTCGCTGATTAAATGTTTGCCGATACGAATGCTGCGAATTACTCTTTAGAACAATGTAATCCTCTTTGACAGTTATCGTCAATGGAATATTACCCTCAAAATATTAGTTCATCATAAATTGTAGTTATTTTAGGTGCTTGACATGGCAAATGCAAAGCAAAATTAAATATAAATTGGAATATAAATACGTAGAACATGAACAAAGCCCCTATGAACAAGATTTGGGGGAAAAAACAAGAAAAAAAGCAACGTTTGTTCCCATCGATCTCAGCGGTTTGTCTGTCTGTCAGAAACGCAACTCGGACGCGCGAGCTGTCAGTGCCTCCCGTTTGATGTTTCCTTGCTTTGACTTCAAAATTCTCCGGATATAAGCACGAGCTCTGTTTGAGCTGTGTGGGAAAGGCCTATTGACAACCGTCGATCCATTGATCTGTAGCAAGGGACAGAATCTGATGGTGCTGCAGCTAAACTTATAATTGCGTTCGCTATCATAAATGTTTAACCGATTACCGGTGCGTGGCGGCAAATAAACAACACCAGAGAATCCGCAAGTAACTACCTCACTATCCTGGTTTTCCTGTCCCATAAAGAATTTAGCATCTCCCTCACGACTACAAAAATACTTCCCCCTTTCTTTTCTTTTTTTAAAGAAAAGAGGAAAAAGATGAAATATTTTCTCTGTGGTTACTGAGACCTCTCTGTATTTCAAGTGATACTGACCTAAAAAGGTTGATCAAAGCCAGTTGGAACTGTGCAGCCTGCAGCAAGCAATAAATTGGACCATTCGATGTTTTTGCACCGACAAATTATTCTCCTGAGTCCTAACATTCTTGGTAGCAACTCAATTAGCTGGAGACAGATGTAGCAAGTATTCAACATTTAATGTTTAATAGATTTTTCAATATTTTAACATTGCTAGCCCTAGTTAGAATGGAAATGCTCCATTTCATGAAAATAATAACTATTTGCTTATAATCCCCACATAAACGGTGAGTTTGCGCGGTGTACGTGACAGCATCCATATCTGCCTGAGACGGTTCTCGCTCTGTTTAAATCCCCGCAGGCTATTCTGTCGTGTTGAAGTGGCTCACAGCATCTCTCCTTTCATGTGGCTGTTAAAAGACAATATTTCTCCTTTTTTGTGGAGGATAGACTTTCTCCAGACACCATCCCTCCTGCTTTAGATGATGCATATGATGGGGATGGGGGGGGGGGGGGGGGGGGGGGGGGGGGGGCATTTGACTGAGAGATGGATGGAACAAACTGTACGACCTCTGAAATCACATATTAACTCACATTTGCTGCACATTTATTCACCTCAGCATGATTATGTTCGCTGTTGTGCTTTAGTAACAGTTTCATATTAAATCTAAAAGGGGAATTTATTAGACTATGTCTGTCATAAGCTGTCAAATGCGGCTTTGCTGAGCTCAACGGCTCTCCCCGAGCTATATGATATAAACAAAACGCTATTGGCTATTTTAAAAAGGGGGGAGGGATCTGCTTGATATGCCCTGCCCTGTCAATGCTGTGTCTTTCAAAGCACTTCAGTGGGCCTTTAAAGAAATAGTTATCACAAAAAATGTATCTCCTGAAAGGACTCAAACCAAGCTAACACAATCTCAAAACTTTACGCCAAGGTTTTCTCAAAGTTATGACCAAACGTTCTTCCAGTAATGTTAGAATGCTTGATTAAAGTTATCTGGTCTTTAATAATGCTTTCAAATCTTTAGGCACAAACACGTTATTCGTGGAACTTTTTCTGAAATGTTTCAGTTCATCTAACGCTTCTTTAAACGTAGACCTACTACTTGTTTCAGAATGTTCAGAGAACATTTAAAAGTAACATTCCCATAATGTTTGCAAGATTATCAAATGGAATGTTCCCTTAACTATGGAAGCCCGTTTTCGCCACAGAAAAAAAAAACATTTAAAAAGATAATTGCAACTTTTTATCTCA
This sequence comes from Gobio gobio, assembly GCF_949357685.1. Classification (NCBI taxonomy): domain Eukaryota; kingdom Metazoa; phylum Chordata; class Actinopteri; order Cypriniformes; family Gobionidae; genus Gobio; species Gobio gobio. Next base: position 23,802,663 of record NC_137121.1, read on the forward strand.
CAATTGCGAGTTTATATCTCGTAATTCTGAATTGCGAGATGTATAAACTGGCAATTGCATGTTATAAAGTCCGAATTGCGAGTTATAAAGTCATAATTGCGAGATATAAACATGTAATTTATATCACGCAATTCTGACTTTTTTCTCGCATTGTGAGATATATAAACTTGCAATTGCGTGTTATAAAGTCAGAATTGCAAGTTAAAAAGTCAGAATTGTGAGTTTATACAAGTCAAAATTGCGAGATATTTACATGTAATTTATATCAGGAAATTCTGAATTTTTTCCCGCAATTGCGAGATATATAAACTTGCAATTGCATGTTATAAAATCAGAATTGTGAGAAATAAAGTCAGAATTGCGAGATATAAAGTCAGAATTGCGAGATGTATAAACTCGCAATTGCATGTTATAAAGTCCGAATTGCGAGTTATAAAGTCATAATTGCGAGATATAAACATGTAATTTATATCACGCAATTCTGACTTTTTTCTCGCATTGTGAGATATATAAACTTGCAATTGCGTGTTATAAAGTCAGAATTGCAAGTTAAAAAGTCAGAATTGTGAGTTTATACAAGTCAAAATTGCGAGATATTTACATGTAATTTATATCAGGAAATTCTGAATTTTTTCCCGCAATTGCGAGATATATAAACTTGCAATTGCATGTTATAAAATCAGAATTGCGAGAAATAAAGTCAGAATTGTGAGAAATAAAGTCAGAATTGCGAGATATAAAGTCAGAATTGCGAGATGTATAAACTCGCAATTGCAAAATCAGAATTGTAAAATCAGCATTATAAAATCAGAATTGCGAGATATACAGTAAAGTCAGAATTGCGAGATATATAAACTTGCAATTGCATGTTATAAAATCATAATTGCGAGATATAAAGTCAGAATTGCGAGATGTATAAACTCGCAATTGCATACAAGTGTAATTTATATCACGCAATTCTGACTTTTTTCTCGCAATTGCAAGATATATAAACTTGCAATTGCATGTTATACAATCAGAATTGCGAGAAATAAAGTCAGAATTGCGATATAAAGTTAGAATTGCAAGATGTATAAACTCGCAATTGCATGTTATAAAATCAGAATTGTGAGATATAAAGTCAGAATTGCGATTGCATACAAGTGTAATTTATATCACGCAATTATGACTTTTTTCTCGCAATTGCAAGATATATAAACTTGCAATTGCATGTTATAAAGTCAGAATTGTGAGATATAAAGTCAGAATTGTGAGATGTATAAACTCGTAATTGCATGTTATAAAATCAGAATTGTGAATTATAAAGTCAGAATTGCGAGATGTATATACTCGCAATTGTATGTAATAAAATCAGAATTGCGAGATATAAAGTCAGAATTGCGAGATGTATAAACTCGCAATTGCATGTTATAAAGTCAGAATTGCGAGATGTATATACTCGCAATTGTATGTTATAAAATCAGAAATGCAAGATATAAAGTCAGAATTGCGAGATGTATAAACTCGCAATTGCATACAAGTGTAATTTATATAAAGTCAGAATTGCGAGATATATAAACTCGCAATTGCATGTTATGAAGTCAGAATTGCAAGTTATAAAGTCAGAATTGCGAGATATAAATTCAGAATTGCGAGATAAAAAGTCGCAATTACCTTTTTTATTTTTTATCCTGTGGCGGAAAAAAGCTTCTACATAAGCTCCCACACTTAACGACCATATAACCTGGAAAAACGTGGACATTTTGAACGTTCAGAGAACATCTTAATAGGAACATTAGCAAAACGTTCTTAGAACATGTTTCTGTTAGCTGGGAATGTACCGTAAAAAAATTATGACAATTTTACAACTCTTCTGAAGTCGTATATGACCACGAGGAACAGGCAGAAATATAAGTTCTTATTCACTGATAATCTCCCAATGGAACGACATGAGGGTGAATAAATGATTTTAGTTGTTCTAAACAGATAATGGCTTGTATTAGCAGCGACGCCGGGCCTGTCCTTTGTCATTAAATGGCTTGCTAGAGAGCGGTATCATGGGAAGACCTAAATATATGACATGCTCTCGCTGAATTATGGGGCCACAAAAATAATCACATCAAGATGTATGTGTCTGTATAACATATCTGCTTCAACCTGCCCCATCGATCACTTCATCAAAGAGCCAAGGTTCTGGAGTGACAGGAAAATGTGCTTAAACTCTCATTGTTTTGGAGAGGGCATGTCATATTAACCCTTGGAAATGAAGTTGTACCAGTGAGCTTGCAGCCAGATTTTTAACGGTGACTGATCTGAGTGCTTTTCAAGCATCATTTATCACAAATGGCTGGACGGCCATCAGTTATGACATGAAGATGTAACTGATCTTCATAACTAGACAACTGGAGCGATTCAGTTTTGGCCAGCCTAGTCTTGTCAGGACAGTGGCACCATTTAACATATAAATGTGGATCTAATTAGGTTTCGCTGATGTCATTTGAATTTAATTAGATTAATAAACAAGCTGTTCAAAGCATTCCATCAAATCTTTTCAAGGAAATGTTTAAATAGTGAATTGTTTTAAATAACAAAACGTATTAAAAATTAACAAGTTACATATTATTATATATTGTTTAAATATTTAACCAATATTTTAAATGGTAAACAGTTTTTGAAATAACATAAAAATAATATTAACATAATAATGTTATGGATAAATCATATTTAAATATGATTGATTATAAAAATGTTTATACAAATAATTTTTTTATTATTAACTTGTAATTTAAATAGTCAATAGTTCAAGTACTGTTTTTATTGCCTTGTTATGAATATGAATATTTAAATGTTGGGCATTATCAATAAGCATAATTTTTATTGCATTACTGACTAATTATAAAAAAATTATAAGCTGTCGGCTTAAAAATCAGCTCTGATGCCACTAAACATTGGCGCTGCTATTAATGTTCAATGTTGTGTTACAGATGAAAGCCAGGTTTTTATTGACAGAATTTATCTTTAATTACATTTTTTAATTAATTCTCATGGTTTATTTGTTTTAATGTCGGTACATTTCAAAAGTGGCACCGTCAATATAGATGTGTGCTTCTGGCGTAACGTCAAATTTAATATGCATCAACATTCAGTATATGTGTGGAAAATATTCAGTTTTTAGGATCACTAAAGCACCGAAACAGTCGATTGAATTAGCGAAGCACACACAGAGACATAAATAACATAAAATAGAGTCTGAGTGAGTGAACAACCCATTTACCACCATGAAACAACATTATAATCCCTCTGTCTCTGGGGTTAAGTGGAACGCCAATACAGTATTGACAAAATGTCAGTCTGGCGCACCGAGTCCTTGTTCACACACTGCTTTATTTGCGGATACAGCCTGTGCAGATAGACACGCAAGTTTATCACTCAAGGTCAAGCCATCCAACGGCGTGACAGGCTTACGTTTCATTGATTCATGTTTGATAGCTTTATACTGAGCGTCTTTGTTAGGTTTGTTGTAGGCGAGTTCTGTTGAAGTCATTCTTTAAAGGGTACACAAGAATGCTAATTCTCTTGCTGCCATTTGTTTTTAGCATTTCGCAAACCCACAGTGACCTAAAGTTGACCTTTTCGTTGAAAGAGTGCCATCTTCTATTCATTGTTCATTAAAAAAACGGACCTTTCCCTAACTCTCAGAGGTAGCAGCAGAATTGCATATCTCTATTTCTCTTCAGAGAGTGTCTGCCTGGCTTTAGCAAGCCGCTATCCATTGGTTTTAGAGCTGAATGCAGCTGTGAGTGGGAATTGGCAGCAGTATAACGGCTTTTATTGCTACACATTGGCTCAGTGGGTTCGAGACTACCACTGTGCATAATTAACTGCCAATGAAATGTTCCCTTGAGTCAATCTGTCTGCTTTATTAACAAAGTAATGTGGTTATGCTTTAATTGGCTCTTTTATTGTTAGCCAAATGAGATCAAATGATAGAACACATGGTTGCAAAGAGGAGACCATTAGTGGTCACAGGCATGTTAGGGACGGTGTAATCTCTCCATATCCTGCTTGTCATGATGGGTTTTTGTTTGTTTCCGTGGCTCAGGGTTGGTCCCTCAGAAAAGTGACATGTTTGGATACAGCTAGCAAACTGTGGTTTGTTTTAACGGATTTCTATGAGTTTAGTTTCAATTCAATCTATAGACCTTATTCAGAGCAGTGCCAGACCGTTTTTTTTTCAATGGCTTTTGCTGTAAAAAGATGTATAAAGCTCTTAGATCAGTTATAATTGTCAACAACTCATTTTTGTCTACTGAAAGTTATTTTTGCAGTGTTTCGTCAGCAGAACAATCCACATTACAAACACATTACATAACAGTTCAACCCACTGAAGAGATTCGTCACAGCTCTGAATAAGGAAGCTTGCTGTCATTTTTTGAATTGTGAAGTTATAGAAACATACTAGATGTTGATATGGCTGTTAGCACAAAACTTAGCAAGCTACATTATTCATGTTAGCAATAACAAAAGAATGCGGCTGTTTTCTTTCATTTTATCTTCGAGTTCTGCTGGAAAGCACTTTTGTACGAGTAATTTAAAAGTAAATCCTGATTACAACATGATTTTGGAGGCTTTTAGTAATAGTGCAACGAAATAGGTGCAAAGTTGCCCCCCTTGGTAAATATGAACAAAGAAGCATTGTTCTGCATTGTTAATCCTTTTGACCTTTTATTCCAAAAATTCCTTTCATTGAAGTCAAAGAATGGAACATTTGGGGAAAATCTCTTTATGAAATAAATTTTTTTCTCCAAAACATATTGGACATAATTATTGGCACTGCAGTCTGGCACTATTGGCACATTGAGTCTTGTTCTATAATGCCTGATGAGTTTGGAGAACACCTGAGAAGCGCTCAGAGACCATTCCTCCATACAGAATCTCTCCAGATCATTCAGAAGATTCCCAGCTCCATGTTGGTGCTTCTTCTCTTCAGTTCACCCCACTCATTTTCTAGGGTTCAGGTCAGGGGACTGGGATGGACATAGCTGAAGCTTCATTTGGTGTTCAGTGACACATTTGTGTGTTGATTTTGATGTTTGTTTTGGATCATTGTCCTGATGGAAGATCCAACCACGGCCCATAATAAGATTTTTAGCAGAGGCCGTCATGTTTAGATTTTTTGGTATTTGCTAGAATCCATGATACCATGTATCCTAACAAGATCATCCAGCAGAAAAATAGGCCCACAACACTAAAGATCCAGCAGTATATTTAACCGTGGACATTGGGTACTTTTTATCCCTGTTTGCACCAAACACATCTGACACATTTTTGTGTTGGATCTGTGATCCTTGGAGAGTCTTTGGCCACTCAAACTCTCCTCCTCACCGTGCATTAGGACAATATAGACACACGTCCTCTTCCAGGCAGATTCGTAACATCTTTATTTGATTGGAACTTCTTAATTATTGCCCTGATGGTGGAAATGGGGATTTTCAAATTCTTTAGCTATTTTCTTACCGCCACTTTCTATTTTGTGAAGCTCAACAATCTCTTGCTGCACATCAAAACTACATTGTTTGGTTTTACTCATTGTGATGTATGATTAAAGGGAATTTGTATTTATACTCCTGTGGAGCAAGAAGTCATGTCTGGACAATTTTATGCCCCTAGTCACTCTGAAGTATATTCCCATTCATTTTTTTTTTTTTTTTAGCACACCAGAGATATTTTAGTCATAAAAAAATTCTAGGGGTGCCAATAATTGTGTTCAACGTGTCTTGTGAAAAAAACATTTATTTCATAATGTGATTTTTCCCCAACTTTCAAAACCTTTACATCAATTAATTTTTTTTTTTTAATGAAAGATCAAAAGGATTAACAATGCAGATTTATTTTTTTGCAGCAATCTTGGATCATATTTACCAAGGGAAATAATGCTGCAAAGAGAACTAAGGGAAATGTCTTTACTACCTTTCTGGGCCTTGAAAGTGGCAATAGCGTTCCAGTCTATGTGGGTTCATAAAGCTCTCGGACTTCGCAATTTGTGTTGCGAAGATGATCAAGAGTAATTCATGACAGAAATTACATTTTTTGGGTGAACTACCCCTTTAACAACAGTATTGTTTTGGAATGTTTTGTAGCTTTGTGCATATACTCTACTTACAACGAATTATGATCACAACCATTTCCCCACCATTATTCTCAGGAAGATATGCTTAAAAAACTGGCAGTTTTGACTTTGTGTTGACGTTCGAGTGCACTCAAATGTTGTAAACGCAATCATTCCTATGACTTGAAGGCAGCACTACTGCAAGGTAAAAGAACATCATCCCATAATTGATTGCATCGCTTCAAGGTCTTTTGTAAGCTAATTGAATCGAAAAGCAAACATATTACATCTCTGCAGCGACAACTTTGCTCAAGCGAGAATCAAAACTGACATTTGCTGTAGTTGAAGGTTCCACCCGAGGCAGAACCAGCCCTCAGCTACAGAATAATGACTGCGATGTCATCGGTTGTCAGATTTAAGACTGATGAATCATATTTCATAGTGAACACTGGAGGTTTCTGCAGCTGTTACTAATTGTCACAATTCAAACAATCCTGTAATTTATATGTATATTATTTTGTGCAGAGAAATGTTTGCCTTATGCTAATTTGCCTAGATGCTACAGTGGGATGCTACAATTACTTTATGTGGGTGAACGAGACATTACGATGGAGATTGAGACACATTTTGTACATTTCTCATTGGTGTTCCAGGCGTTCTTTTTAAAAATGTCCCATTTCTTTTATCAGTTTAACATTTTGGAACCGAACCACAAAACATATTTTCAAATTTTCATTTTTTTGGTCTGCAGCATTTTCTTTTTCTACAACATACTTTGCGTTACAGTGTTTTCTTTTCCTACAGCGTATTTTTTGTCTCTAAAAATTAATTATCATGCTTTATATGTATTTCCTAGGCAAAAACAAAGTGTCTACAACTGATTTCTGCTCATGGGAAACATTTGGTTCATATTCTGAACTATCTAAAGGTGATGTAGATAATTTCCAGTTGTACAACCTTAATGTTTAGCCTCAAATGATCAATCTACAAATGCAAATACTGGGCATGTTATTGTTATTTTGCATAGCATTAAACAAGCTGCCCCAAGTTCTTCATTTAAGGGTGTAGATCATTTTATTTATTCCAGCCAAATTTCTTAGAACACCCAGTGGGAAAGAAAACCTGTTGTGAGCAGATAATTATTTACATCTTTCCTGTGGACAACATGTGCTTCACTTCCTGGCAACACATGTTCAGTCTGAAAATGTCACAGAAGTCCGGTGAATTAGATCTCTGCGTTTCGGAGGGCTAGTTTCCCACCTGCCCAAACTACTGTTTGCATATGGACTGCGGCCAGATGGAATCAGCATTTGGCAAACAGCTCCAAAGAATTACCATGGGATGCCAACTGAGTCGGAAACGGTTCAGAAAAGTTTCAGAAACAGAAACCCGATCTCATGAGAAAACGTAACTATTTTACGAGGTGGCAATTTCACATGAATTCGTCAAATGTCAGGGCCTGTTCACACAGAACACCTTTTTGCTGGTTTTAAAAACGTGAGACGCACGGCAGTATTACAAAAAAAGTGCAAGACCTAGAAACTCGTTTTTTAAAAGTTCAACGCCGCGTTATTAGAAAATCGTGCCATGCGTGAGATAGTGCCAAAGACGTGAGGCTCAAACGCAATGGTCAAACACATCTGTATAGCACGTGTTTACATAGAAAAACAATGGAAAAGAAGTGCACACAGCAAATATGGGGAAGTCCCAAAGTTGAGTACTTCCTCCGGTGCGAGGAAGACCCGTTTAGATCTGCTCTGACGGGTAAAACATCCAGAGAACGCCCTCAAGTTAGGCCAAGAAGATTTGTCTGTAAGTGTACTGTCTAAACGCAGTTACCTGACAAATATTTTTAAAGTAAACCTGACTCTCCATTTTCTTCCACCCCAGATAGGGGATTTCATCTTTATTCATTCATTCCTATTATAACTGTTTTAATTCACTTACGAATATTTTAATTTCATTTCTGTGTAAAGCACTTTGAATTGCCACTGTGTATGAAATGTGCTATACAGATAAACTTGCCTTGCCTTGCCTTGCAGTGAAATAGAAAAACAAATTATGTGTGAACAGCCCCTTATTTGAAAGTTTTTTTAAAAAACCACCTCTAAACCGAACTGTCAGTGGGGCGTAAGCAGATCGTACAAAAACATGTGAATGAGATTGTACAAAATTGTACAGATTAGCCACCAATTGGCCAAAATGTAAAATAATGGCGAACTGATGTGAGATTGTGTTGGAACCTGATTTCCACTAGCGGTTCATGCTAGCGGATGTGGTCTTTAGCGTCCTTGTTAGGGCGCCCGCCTTTCACGCCGGAGACCCCAGGTTGAATCCTGCGTGCGGTGCGAGTAGGACTGGTTACATTTGGTGCCGTTGACCCAGATGGGAGTGAGGTTTAGGGGGGTGAGTGTAACGGACGTAGGCCAGTAAGAGCTGTGTGTGTAAACCTTACTCTCCTGGCATCAAGAGGCGCACTAGCGATTCACACTAGCGGCTATGGTCTTTACGCGGCCTTGTCAGGGAGTGTGCCTTTCACGCTGGAGACCCCGGGTCGAATCCTGCGTGCGGTGCGAGTAGGACTGGTTACATTTGGTGGAATTGACCCAGATTGGAGTGAGTGTACCGGACGTAGGCCAGAAGGTGCTATGCATGTAAACCTCACTCCCATGGCTTCAAGAGGCATGCTAGTGGTCTTTAGCATCCTTGTTAGCGAACCTGCCTTCCACACTGGAGACTTGGGTATGAATCCCACTTGGAGCAGTGCGAGTAGGACTGGTTATATTTGGTGCAGTTGACCCAGATGGGAGTGAGGTTTAGGGGGGTGAGTGTAACGGACGTAGGCTAGTAAGAGCTGTACATGTAAACCTGACTCCCCTGGCTTCAAAAGGTACGCTAGCATCCTTGTTAGCGTGCCTGCCTTCCACGCCAGAGACCCCAGTTCGAATCCCGCTCAGAACAGTGCGAGTAGGACTGGTTAAATTTGGTGGAGTTGACCCGGATGGGCCTGAGGTTTAGGGGGGTGAGTGAAATGGACGTAGGCCAGTAAGAGCTGTGCATTAGCTATTGTCCTTGTTAGCCAGCCTTCCTGCCTCCCATGCCAGTGACCCCGATTCGAATCTCACTTTGAGCGGGTCGAGTAGGACCGGTTACATAAGTACAACATGTTCCTGGATCAACATCTTTGTTGATTCTGGAACAACATTCCAATCAACCTATCAGATTTGAGGGAGTTACAGTTTATGTTTATGTTAAGTTTAGGCTTACAACCAGGGTTGGGTGCTTCTACATCTGTGTTATTCACCTATCATTTCCCTCTGATTTTAGGGATAAGTTATGGGTAGGGTTATGTTTTACTGGTTGGGTTATGGTTAGGATACAATTTTCAGACAGGAATGTTGTTCAAGGATCAACAAAATATGTTGATCCAGGAACACATCTAACTCTGCAAACTCAGGATGTGCATAGACTCATGTGTCGCAATATCACCGCAGAAGTTTTCTCCCAGCATAGCTCAGAGAACACAACCACAGGCCTGAACCGAGACTGCAAGGACATCAAATACACTTTCAATGTCTTCAAGGGATTCCAGAGGCCCATTTGCTATCGTATTTTGCTGGCGTACGCTCTAAACAGCAGGCGCGAATCAACAGAGAATTACCTGCAAAGTAGGCCTAAGTTCCTCTCCCCCAAAAACTGCATCATTAGCATCCTGCCAGAGATGGATGGCGACTTTCTGCATCAGCTGTTGGCCGCCAGAGAGAGGGACCGGTGGGCTCCTCCGTTCCTTGGCCTGCACACTGACCTGCCCCTGGTTCTTATTTAACAGTCACAAGGCCATGACCCGAAATAAAGCAAAAAGAGAGACACAAACCCCAAAAAAACGGACTTGGCAGCGGGACCAGAGTCCCATCGTCCCCAAAGAAATTAGGGGCAGTAATCATTCAGAGGCGGTTAAACGTTATGGATGCATACGGTTCCGTCCTCCATCCTGATTCTGCATACCTGCCTGCGTCAGGACAAAAGGCCACGGTTGGAAGTGTCCAATTTTACCGTGCTTGACAGGTCAAAAGTGACGAATGGCAGCCATTGCTGAAAGAAGGTTACGTTTAAACACAGAGCAAGGCAATGAGGGGGAATACTTCCCTGACAATGACTGCTAAATCATTGTCAGGGAAACTAATGATAAGGTATCATAAGACAACGGGATAGCATGACAGATCGGCCGTGATCTCGCGCACCTTAATCACCCGCTGTCTGTTTCCCCCAGCATTCATCTTTATTTTGCATAGACATGCACATATTCTCCTGCTTCTTGAATGGATACATCAGCTTGTCAGCGCGAGTGTCACACAAAGCTTTATTTAAATTGTACATAGCAGGGTTCTTTGTTGTGAGCCCGGATGATGAATGGAATCAAATAATAATGACAAAGAATGTCTCAGCTGCCTTGAGCTCCTAGAGTGAGAGCCACAGTTGCCGCAAGACCACCGAAATAAACTCACAGTGAGGGGATGTCATACAATTTTACCAGAAAACTGGGATGGAAAACTTGCATGGAAATTATTTCCACATGTTAGCATGATTATTGACTATTTATATTAGTTACTAAAACGGGACGTCAGTTTAACACATATTTTGTGTGATTAATTATAAGTAAATAAATAATTTCCACACAAAAAAAAAAGTATTCTTATTTCAGCAAGTATTGATAATATCAATGGTTTTCAAACTTGGGTCTGGGGACAGAGGGGTCAGAGGAAAAGTCTAGAGAAAAACTGTAAAATTTGTAAATAATAATAATAAATACATTTTTAAATTACAATTAAATTAATTTAAATGAATTAAACAAATAAATACAATACAATTAGCTACATTATACTGAACAGTGCATTGGAGATCATTGAAATGAATATGGTATTGTTACCAAATGGCTTTCTTTAGCAGCACAAAAATCTCTCTACTTCTCTGTAACTAAACCTGCTAGACTGCTGTTGTGCAAATCTGTCGCACCTGTTGTAGTTATTTCAAAAACACACAAATGAGAAGAACAAACAGAAAATAAGCCGGAGAACGCAAGGAGTGATGGTGGCATCTTGACAAGTCTTTAAGTAATTCCTACTAGAACAAACACCCTGGGGCTGCCTGGCTTCATTGCTTAAGTTGTTGAGAGGATAGCATCAAAGCACATTATGAGAGCGGCACAATTATTGCATGTGACTAAGTAAGGCAGTATGGTGGAGGTGTCAACTTCTATTCATTTGTGTGCATTCTGTAATTTGCTGAAGATTTGCCATTGCACTTTTTTGGTCAACTTTGTGTCTCACTTTATGTCTGTCTGTCTGTCTGTCTGTCTGTCTGTCTGTCTGTCTATCTATCTATCTATCTCCATCCATCCATCCATAAATGATGCCTCAAACCATGTGGCGAAGGGGTGTGGTATTACATACAATGTTTAGCTAGCAAATAATAAAACCTACCAAAAAAAAAAAAAAAATCCCCAAGACATTAATTGAATGAGGAATGAGTCAGACAAGAATATTATAGAAACATAGAATATTATTGAGTTGAGTATTATAGGTCTGAAAACACTCAGAATCTTAGCAACTAATTAGCAATGCCCTAGAAACCATCCAAACACCATATATAGCAACACTTTAACAAACACCCTAACAACTGAATAATGACCTTCTGAAAACACTCAGAACATCTTGGCAACACTTTAGCAACCACCCAGAGCATAGTAATGACAGCATATCATCATGCTAAAACTCTCAGAACATCTTTGCAACTGTAACAACTTAGCAACCGTACAGCAATGCCCTAGCAACCACCCAAAACAACATAGCAACCACCGAGCTTCACTTTAACAACTTTCTAGAATATCTTAACAACTGCACGGCAATATGCTAAAACACTAAGAACACCATATCAGTTTCATACACCTTAGCAACAACTCACAACACCCTAACAACTGCATAGCAATGACCTCACAAGCACCCAAAACACCATAGCAACCACCGAGCATAACTTTAGCAACCATTTAGCACATCTTAACTACTGCATTCTGGCAATAACTCACAACACCCTAGCAACCACATAGCAACACCCTGGCAAACACCTAAAGCACCATAGCAACCACCCAGTATGATTTTAGCAACCATCTAGAACATCCCAACAACTGCATAGCAACATGTTAAAACACTCAGAATAACTTATCAATTGCATACACCCTGGTAACGACTCACAACACCCAAGAAACCGCATAGCAACACGCTGGCATTTACCTAAAACTCCATAGCAACCACCCAGTATTACTTTATTAATCATCTAGAACATCCTAACAACAGGATAGCAATATTTTAAACACTCAGAACAATTAATTAACTGCATATACCCTGGTAACAACTCACAACATATCCTGGCAACCACCTAAAACACCATGGAAACCACCCAGTATATCTTAGCAACCATCTAGAATATCCTAACAACTGCATAGCAACATGTTAAAACACTCGGAACAACTTATCAACTGCATACACCCTGGTAACAACTTACAACACCCTAGCAACTGCATACCAACACCCTGGCAACCACCTAAAAGACTGTAGCAATCACCCCATATGATTTTAAGCAACCATCTAGAACATCCTAACAGCTGCATAGCAGCATGTTAAAAGACTCAGAATAACTTATCAACTGCATACACCCTGGTAACATCTCACAATACCCTAGAAACAGCATAGCAACACCCTGGCAACTACCTTAAACTCCATAGCAACCACCCAGTATCACTTTATCAACCATCTAGAACATCCCAACTATTGCATAGCAAAACAACCCAAAAAACATAGTAGCCTGACCACCAAACATACTTATCAACTATTTAGAACATCCTAACTACTACATGTTAAAATATTCAGCTCAACTTATCAACTGCATACACCCTGATAGCGGCTCACGACACACTAGAAACAGCATAGCATTGCCCTGGCAACCACCCAAAACACCATAACCATCTAGAGCATCCTAACAACTGCACATTATATCCTAACAACTGCATAACAACACTCACAACACCTTATCAACTTTATAGACCCTGGCAACAACTCACAACACCCTAGCAACTGCATAGCAATGCCCTGGAAACAACCCAAAAAACATAGTAACAACCAAACATACTTATCAACTATTTAGAATATCCTAATTACTACAAAGCAACATGTTAAAATATTCAGAACACCTTATCAACTGCATACACCCTGGTAGTGGCTCACAACACACTAGAAACAGCATAGCAACGCCCTGGCAACCACCCAAAATACCATAACCTCTCGGCATGACTTTACCAACCATCTAGAACATCCTAACAACCGCATAGCAACATGTTAAAACACTCAGAATAACTTTTCAACTGCATACACCCTGGTAACGTCTCACAGAACTCTAGAAACCGCATAGCAACACCCAGGAATTTACCTAAAACGGCATAGCAACCACACAGATTTACTTTAGCAACCATCTAGAACATCCTTACAACTGTACATTACATCCTAACAACCGCATAGCAACATGTTAAAAACACTCAGAACACCTTAGCAACCACATAGCAATGGCATGAGCAAGCACCACTCACTTTCTCTTTGTAAAGTGCAGTGTAGTTCAATAACGCTGCTTTATGTTTCTCCAGTGCTGTACAGTGCAAACTCCTGCTCATTAGTAACAGGCCCAGCCACCAATAAAGATAACCTCCACCTCGCTCTAGGTTATGTGGACACCAAGCGCCCAGGAATCTCAAGGACGTATCACTCTCCCAGATTAAACAATATTCACTCTCTGTCAAACACTCCATTCCCAAAACCGCCACGCTGGAGGAAAACGAGCCCCCGCTCGGCCCCGTCTCCATGCTTGACAGAGAGAGTGGGGGAGATCGCTCTAGGCCTGAAGGAGAGACCAGATAGTGAAATAATCTTTAATCTCTGTCCCTTCCAGGCACCGGCAACACCTGTTATCCTTGATGGCGTCAGGCAAGAGGGCAGCGCACAGCCTCGTTTTAAAGCTGGTAATTATTGTACTAATTATTCACATAGGTGCCGGGTGATTACGGACGTTCAGGTGAATGCACGTCCCACACAGCGCCAGATGAGACCAGCCCGCAGACGCTCCTATCCCTTGTTTCCCTTCCAGATATTTGACCTCTTGTGTTGTTTGCAATCTGCACTCAGGGAGCGGAATAACAGGCAGAAACTTTTAATTGCTGGGAAACACTGCTCAAAGACACAAGCTTTAGCCATCTGTTAACTGTTTAGATAGACTCTTTTTTTCTTCTTCTCTCTGCGTCTTAACGGGATGAGGATGTTGTTTTACGAAAAAACAAAAGAGGAGCAGAGGGTTGCAACTGTTTTTCCTTCGTTAACAGATGCTCTCTGCACAGGAAACAACACTTATTTGGATTATACACACGACGAGTTGTTTGTGGTTTACTACGTTGTTAGAAAAGCGGAATCGTTGGAAAAGCAAATGTAATGCGAGTGCTATGTTGCACTCTGGAAGTGCGCGCCTTCCGTCATCTCATTAATATTCTATGAATCAAATGATTATTTTTGTGCTTTAAAGACTGTATATTTAATTAGGGCCTGGAGGGAATATGGTGCCTTTAAGCTAAATTTATCTGTCCTCAGACTGAATTTAATTCAATTAATGGTGGGAGACTAGAGTTATAGATTTCTCGTTCTCCCTCTCTTTGTTGAAAGCGACACCATTTTCATGAATTTTTCATTCTCAAACGCCAGTTTTGGGGCAATTAACCAGCTACCGAAAATGTTATTCCATTTCTGTTTCAAAAAAGAAAAGGAATCTAGTGCTCATTATTGAGAGAGAAATTGGTCTTTCTGTCATCATTTACTCACCCTCGTGTTGATCCGAAACGCTATGACTTTCTTTCTTATGGAAAACAAAAGGAGAAATTTAGCAGAATTTCCAGCCTGCTCTTTTCTCTGTAAAAACGATTTGTTATCACAACGTATTTTTCTTTCTTCAAATCTACTGTAGTTCAGATAACATAATATTTTGAGTTTCTGTTGATTAAACCAATCTCCTTCACTGTATTAACTCAAAATTTTAGGGCAACCAGGTAACTTTTAAGTTAAACCAACAATATTTGTTTTACAGTGAGAGTGTCTATTATTAAGAAAAGAAAAGTCTATTTTGAAACACTTAAAAATATCGGTTTATATTAGGAGGCCTTAACTACTATGTACTTACATCAAAAAATAAGTACAATGTACTTATTGTGTTCATATTGTATTGCAAAAGACTTTTGCTGATATTGAGGTGGGATACGGGTAAAGTTAGGGACAGGTGTGGTGGGATGGGTAAGTTTAAGGGTAGGGTTAACTTGGGTGTAAGGGAAGTGTCAACAGTGTAATTATAAATGTACAGAAATGAATTACATGCAGGTAATTTTTAAAATGTAAGTACAGTGTAAAACTATTAAAAGTACACCTTAAATATATTTAAAAAGGTAAAACGATTTTTTACAACTATCATAAATTATTAATTCATAAAAATCCTTACATATTTAGGGAGTCGCACCACATTTCACAGCCAGAACTAACCTTGCTTTGTCATAAAAAAAACATGCAATAAGAAATGTATGTAATATGTAAATGTAATATATTAAGAAACTTCTTGACCTTCACACACAGTCATGAGGTTCTTTCTGCATGTTAGTTGATTTTTCTAAAATATAGAGAAGTTAAGTGATTTTGTTAAAATTTTCCAGAGAAATAATAACAAAAGATTATAATAAACTACACTGTTAAAATATATGATCAATAAGTTATGACAGCATGTTTTTACATTGCTTTAACTCTTTTGTTATACAAGATTCAACTCATTTTAAGTCAGTTTAATTTAATTTAAGTTGAAATTACTTAAACATCCAAGTTGATTGTACTTAAAAATTTAAGGCAGCAACTTTTTCTTGTTTCTTAAGGGTTTCTTTTCAAAAACTTCTTAATTTTAATGAGGCTTTTTCTCCCTTCATTATAAAATCAGGAAAGCCTCATCTCCCTGACATTTTTTAACTTTAATTCAGGAACAAAAGAGAAAATCATACTGGTTTAGAATACGAAATATATGTCAAATTTAGCTAGCACTACATTAACAAGTAGACATGCAGTATTAACTGGCTGCTACTCTCAAAATGATGTTATCATTGACATTATAGGGTCAAACAACAGAAATCATTGGCCAGTTCTTAATCCACGTAATGCCATTTACGGCGTTTTCCATAAGTTAAGAATGATGCCAGTCGGCTATTACGTGAAACAAATCAGAGGAATTTAATGACCACTTTGAGCCGCTACTGTAAGTGTTTGAGCAACATACGGCAGATCAAAGGTTAAGTGAGAATGAAAGCGGCACATTTATCCCTTTTAAGACTGTTTGGTGAAAATTGCTTCAATTGACGGCGTTAATGTCCTTCCTCCTTTATCACTCAGATTGCCTGACTTATAAATATGAATGTCTGCTCTGCTCGGCCCGCCTCAAATCCCCGGTGGTCACTCTGTCTGCTTATGATGAAGCATTCAAACAAGGGGGATGTAAGTGACAACGACACTACAAAAGCTCAACGATGGAGCCAGACAGGATCTCATTACGGCACAGGGCTGTTAATGATAAACTATCACAGGTCAGTTGGGAAAACTTGTGTGGGTCAATGACATGACACTTTCTGTCCAATCTATTTAATTTAAATGCAATACATACAACGACTTGAATGCACCTCTTCTATGATGAGTGTGTTTTTAATTTCTGATTTAAAAGGCCTAGATTTTTGAGGGGCACAAAAATGTCAGGATCAAACAATGAAGAAAAAAGCTTCACTTAAAATATGAAATTCTAGTTCTGTACAATTGATTTTTTTTTTCTTTTCTTTACTGCTTATTCGATTTTGTTCACCAAATCAGTCATGTGGTGCAACCAACATGCTGAAATATGCAGAAAACCACTGCATACCCTCATGTGTGTGTATCAAGGTCAATAAGTAGGTTAGGTTAAGTTGTAAAATGTCATGTGGTGCGACTCACCAAATATGCAATGGAATTTATGAACTAATAATTCATGATATTTGCAAAAAATGTAATAATGATTAAGATGTGTACACTCGCGTATTCAGCGTGTAAGTACAATTTGTTATTACTTTTGACATTTTTAGAGTGATTGAATTGAAACTTCTTTTTTTTTATCTTTAATGCTACTTTATGATTATTTTTGCCCTTTTATAAGCTTGAAAGACATGATCACTGAACTAAAAATGACCCCGATAATTCACCTTTTTTTTGTTTTGTTTTTTGTTGGTCATACAGTTAATAACTTAAAAATGTCATGTTGTGTAGAAGTAACAGCATTTTTTTTTCATTGTACACATTTAAAATGTTTATGTTCTTAAATATATATTTTCAAGGTAAAAGATATCATTAAATATAAAAAAAAAATGATTACATATTTAGGGAGTCAAACCGTTTCACAGCCTGAACCAACATTTCTTTGTCATAAAAAGATATGAAATAAGAGATTATCCGAATTTATTACAGTCACGAGGTTCTTTCTGCATGTTCGATGCAGCACATGACTTTGATTTGGCAGATTTTTTGTGATTTTGTTAAAATATTATAGTTTTTTTTTGTAGATACTACTTCCAAGAATTTCTTTATTTTAATAAGGCTTTTTTCTTCAGGGCTGCTGTATCACCCTGACATTTAAAATTTAATTCAGGAATAAAAGAAAGAAAATTGTACTGGATATTTAGGATACTAAATATGTTGTTTTCCATGGGGGAAAAAAGTATGATTTGTAGCGACAGCTACACGACTTAAATATTTGCTCATTTGTGGCATCGGCATGGGAAATGTCTTTTTATTATGACTGTACATGCAATCTTTTTTTGTTTGACGTCCATCTTTGTCCCTTTGGTGTTTGGATGACAGTAGCCACATGTCATAATAGACGGACCAGAGAGCTCAGGCCCAAATACCTAAATTACTCTGCGGTAAACCAGACCTGTCCAAAGATCTCCTTCCATCATTCAAGTGTAGAAATGTATCCCCTCTCTCTGCCCTTTTTCATCCTCTGTTTCTTTCCTTCAAGTCCCAAATCCGCAGCGGTATTAGGTGAAACAGATTGCTCGGCGTGAATCTAAACCCACAGCCCACCTCGAGGAGAGCCAAGTCCAATGACAAACATAATTCTTCAAGGAAGTTTGGAAAGACTTGGGCTGGAAAATGGAGTTTGGTGACGGTGTGTCTCGAAAAGGTCAAGATTTGCTGTTTGGAAGCCTAGCTCAAACATAAATGCTCTGTAATACCAGTTCGGGTGATTGCTTTACTCTCTAGACAATGTCAATTTTGTGGAAGGAGTTGCAGATTAAGTCGCCGGCGTGTCAAGGGCCCTCGTGGGTGCCGGTGTCTAGTCTCGGAAACAAGTCCTAAAGCCCATGCCTATTACCGCAGCCACCCACAGGACAGATGTTTAAAGCTTAGGGGCGCAATGGAGAATAATAGCACATTAGATTCTTAATGTCTCCGCCGATGCCGCGCTCATGGGGGAGGAAACTCTCTGGTGGTCCAAACACCTTGCCCCTCTTTTCTCATCCCTCCCCGTTCGCTCTTATTTTTCTTAGCTCCATCCAGATTCGGTTGCTCTATCTCTCCTCATGCCACTTGAGCGATGAAATCCTACCCCGGAGCAAGGCGCCACACACACCATTCATCAAGATATGACCCGCTCAGATGAGGGAGAGGATACAATGGGCTAATGAACTCATTAAAATGTGTGCGCGTGTCGGCGCGAGTGGGCGGATGTGGACGTTTGCATGAGAGCGTCTGCCGTGTGTGTAATATGTATATGTTTGTGTAAAAGGGGAAAGAGGGAAAAATGGCCCGCCGATGTAAAACCATTAGCCCCACCTCACAGTTCAGACTGCCGGCATCCATCTTCGCAGATATGATGGCTGTTTAAAGCGGTGATGTATACCTACTGTGTGCCGTATTCAGAGGCCAAGAAAACTGACTATGATGAAAAATTATTCATGATGCAGATCCATCAATTCACAATTGCCCCCCGTTCCCGTTTTCAGAGAAAACACACACGTACGAGTACGGCACAAACTGTACAAGAAGAGCTTTTAGTCCTGTGTTTATCTTGGGTATGAGCTTCACTTATTGAAGAGGCAAATTTATTATGCATCAATATTCAAAGTTAATAGTTATTAGCTAAGCAACGTGGGTGACAAGAATATTTCTGCTCAAATTACAGTTCTGATATTCAATTGTCACATATTAAATAAGGAAAATCTCAACTTTATATATATACACACACATAATTCTGATTAAATCCTGATAAATGGAATCCTGTTTTTATTATTAAACATTGTGTGTGTGTGTATACACACATAATTCTTAAAATGTTTAATAATAAAATAGGATTCTATTAGGATTTCTTAGTAATTAGAAAATTAAGAAATTATGAACTATGAAAAATATGATCTCAAAATCACAAGAAACTAAAATTTGCAATATTTTGCAAAAGGTTTGTAAAACTACTTTGATGCTAACATTTATTAAATTACTGAACATGTTGTATTTATAACATTTTTATAAAATTACATTTTGCTTCACAAAAAATTTCAAAAGTAAAGTAACATATTACAGTAATGAAAATGATTATTAATAATTATTGAAATAAGTGCAAAAAAGAATCGTAACAATACAAAAATAGACTTAATTTCTATTATGCAAAATATTCGGCTAACTATATATTCCATATTTTGGGATAAAATTGACGTGTTCCAGACAAACTACACCCTGCAATTGTGAATAGTGCAAATCAGTCAGACTTTTGCATGAAAACATGCTTGTTCCATGCTAAGCTCATTTTTCCAAAAATGGCAATTCTGCCATCATTTAATCACCCTCAAGTTGTTCCAAACCTGTATGAATTTCTTTCTTCTGCTGAACACAAAAGAAGATATTTTGAAGAATATGGCTAACCAAACAGTTGATGGGACCAACTTGTGGGTTGATTAAATCATGACAGAATTTTCATTTATGGGTGGACTGTCCCTTTAACATTGTTATTTTACATGCTCATGTCTACATATGTAAGCTAGAATCAGTTCTGAACCCCCACCCCCTCCTTCAGAGACCCCCATCATCCCTTCAACCCCAGCCGGGACTGGAGGTGCACCTTCATGAGAAGAGACCGGGGGTAATTCAGTCCGTAGGCTTAATTAATCTCGTGTCTGATTTGATGAATGGCTCCCAAATAGTGCTGTAATGGTGTGATATCTCTCAGCTCGGAGGCGCCGCTGTTGACAGAGGCTGTGTGAAAGTCAAAACGAAAGCGCTTCACTCTGGGCTTTGTTTGCAAAGTTCCTCTAGTCTGCAGTCATAACACACACACAGCGTACAGCCCATTTGCCCATCTCATGCTGTGTTACTCATTTTTGACAAAAAATGATTTGTTGTCTGTAAAGAAAAAGCGCAGCGCCTCGGGGGGTAAACGCATTAGCGTGAGTAATCTAATGTTGATCTTTCTAATGAGAGGTGCTTAAATGATTTTAAACATACTACTCTAGTTACACATTTGGGACGCATTGTAGTTGACTTTACAATGTGTATAAAGCCATCAGTATAGCAAGGTCATAATAATGGATGGTTGTTCTTTGGTTAATTACCTGTACAACGCACTAATTCCCTCAAAAGTGAAAAATTGCATTTAGCGGATTGCTGCCGATGTGTTTGGAGTCTGTTTACAGGATTTAGCACAAACAATCACAGGAAAAATAATGCAAACAATGGAATTTACAGTAATATATTTACAATGGAAGTCTATGGGGCAAGTTTTTAAGACACTTAACTTTTTGTTAAGGTACTTACTGTATTCATTCTATGTTAGCAAGCGAGTTAGTAAGTTAGTATTCATGGGCTGTTGAAATATGAGAAAATAATGCAAAAAAATATTCTAAAATAATGCACATGCGCCATGGCCGCAACACCTCTTGTTTGTTGAATGATTAAAAAAAGCAATGCACACCTGAGTCAATTATTCCGCTTATGGCTACCACACCTCAAGACATTGTATAGATGTTGTATTTCAAGACATTTGTCAGGTTTTTGCAAAATGTTCTTGTGTGTGGGACTCATTTCTTACACTTCCCTGTGACAGCAGCAAACACGCTCATGATTGGTTAATGCGGCACGAACAGACGGCAAAGTTCAGATTTTTCAACTCGGGTGCAAGACACTCAATTCGCTTCTTTTGCACGAACTGGACCTCGCTAAACGTGTCTACCGCGCTGCAAGACCTCCAGACATGCGTCAATGAGTCTTTACATTGACTTAACATGGAAATCACTCATTCAATTCCCATAAGAAGGTTCATCAACCAATCAGATTCAAACATTCAACAGCCCCATAGTGTATAATATATATATATACACTCACCTAAAGGATTATTAGGAACACCATACTAATACTGTGTTTGACCCCCTTTCGCCTTCAGGACTGCCTTAATTACGTGGCATTGATTCAACAAGGTGCTGAAAGCATTCTTTAGAAATGTTGGCCCATATTGATAGGATAGCATCTTGCAGTTGATGGAGATTTGTGGGATGCACATCCAGGGCACAAAGCTCCCGTTCCACCACATCCCAAAGATGCTCTATTGGGTTGAGATCTGGTGACTGTGGGGGCCATTTTAGTACAGTGAACTCATTGTCATGTTCAAGAAACCAATTTGAAATGATTCGAGCTTTGTGACACGGTGCATTATCCTGCTGGAAGTAGCCATCAGAGGATGGGTACATGGTGGTCATAAAGGGATGGACATGGTCAGACCAGGCAATATTTTTCCAGTCTTCAACTGTCCAATTTTGGTGAGCTTGTGCAAATTGTAGCCTCTTTTTCCTATTTGTAGTGGAGATGAGTGGTACCCGGTGGGGTCTTCTGCTGTTGTAGCCCATCTGCCTCAAGGTTGTGCATGTTGTGGCTTCACAAATGCTTTGCTGCATACCTCGGTTGTAATGAGTGATTATTTCAGTCAAAGTTGCTCTTCAATCAGCTTGAATCAGTCGGCCCATTCTCCTCTGACCTCTAGCATCAACAAGGCATTTTCGCCCACAGGACTGCCGCATACTGGATGTTTTTCTCTTTTCACACCATTCTTTGTAAACCCTAGAAATGGTTGTGCGTGAAAATCCCAGTAACTGAGCAGATTGTGAAATACTCACTACTCACTACTCAAATACTGACAGAATTGCATTAATGAGAAATTGAACAGGTGTTCCTAATAATCCTGTATGTGTATGTATATGTATATATATATATATATATATATATATATATATATATACCCATCAGGCATAACATACCCCCGGTTTCACAGACAATGCTTAAGCTAATCCTAGACTAAAATGCATGTTTGAGCTATTTTAACTGAAAGAATCTTGCACTGACAAATCTTAAAATATGTCAGTGGCATTGTTTTGTCTCAAGATGCAGACCAGTAATGTTTTTTTTCTTGGGCACGTTTATAAAAGTTACTTAAATGTCCTAATTGAACTAAGGCCTAATCCTGGCTTAGTCTAAGCCCTGTCTGTGAAACCGGGCCATTATGACCTAATATTTTGTTGGTCACCCTCTTGCTGCCAAAAAATCCCTGACCCATCGAGGCTTGGACTCCACTAGACCCCTGAAGGTGTGCTGTGGTATCTGGCACCAAGATGTTAGCAGCAGATCCATTAAGTCCTGTAAGTTGCGAGGTGGGGCCTCCATGGATCAGACTTGTTTGTTCAGCCCATCCCACAGATGTTCGATTGGATTGAGATCTGGGGAATTTGGAGGCCAAGTCAACACCTCAAACTTGTGATCCTCAAACTATTCCTGAACCATTTTTGCTTTGTGGCAGGGCGCATTATTATCCTGCTGAAAGAGGCCACAGCCACCAGGGAATGGCAATGGTCTTTAACAATGCTTAGGTAGGTGGTACGTGTAAAAGTAACATGGATGGCAGGACCCAAGGTTTCCCAGCAGAATATTGCCCAAAGCATCACACTGCCTCTGCACCCAGCCATCCACGTGATGTTGAAGAAAACGTGATTCATCAGAACAGACCACCTTCTTCCATTGCTCCGTGGTTCAGTTCTGATGCTCACATGCCCACTGTTAGCGCTTTCGGTGGTGGACAGGGGTTAGCATGGGCACCCTGACTGGTCTGCGGCTATGCAGCCCCAGCTTCTTTAGCAATTTGAGCTACAGTAGCTCGTCTGTTTGATTGGACCACACAGGCAAGTCTTCGCTCCCCACGTGCATCAATGACCCTTGGCCGCCCACGACCCTGTCGCCGGTTCACCACTGTTCCTTCCTTGGACCACTTTTGATAGATACTGACCACTGCAGACCGGGGACACCCCACAAGAGCTGCAGTTTTGGAGATTCTCTGACCCAGTCGTCTAGCCATCACAATTTGGCCCTTGCCAAACTCGCTCGAATCCTTTTGCTTGCCCATTTTTCCTGCTTCTAACTCATCAACTTTGAGGACAAAATGTTAATTTGTTGCCTAATATATCCCACCCACTAACAGGTGCCGTGATGAAGAGATAATCAGTGTTATTCAATTCACCTGTCAGTGGTCATAATGTTATATATATATACCCTACTGTAAATGCAATATTTCCTTGTTTTTGTTTGTTACTTAACCGTGGAAACAAAAATTTAACTAAGGAGCATTTCTTTTAGAACTCCAAGCTAATTTTGATTTGTATTTCAGCTCAAAACGAAGACATGTTCTGGTTAAATTTACTATTAGTATCTTACCCTTCAAATAACCATAAACACTCCTTTTAATTTGTCATTTGTTGGGACGTCTCTGAGGAATAGGAACGCAGCAAGAGATGCAAACAATAACAATTACGCAATTTAAAATCTAAAACTCACACATGCATTATTAATCCCCCACTAAAATACTTTTTCTGCCGAATTATTGACAATCTGTTGTGCTGAATGAGGGGTGCGAATATGCCTGACACTGACAGTTGTTGGTTTGGGATAATAAAGTAAAACCCACCTCTTTAAACTTTAATAGACCCTCACTAATCCCCTAGTTTAGCTGGCAGACCCTAAGGGAACGTTACCGCTGTCTGCGCCACCATAGTGCAATAGAGAGGCAACATGCTCCTTTGATCCATCCAATGTGATGCTAATTTCAGTCAAATTTCAGCATATGGAAATTTATACTCCTTTTGTATGCGTAAGTCGCTGGGTGTGAGTGCGCGCGTGGGTTTTTGTCTCTGGCATTATCTGATTCGCCATGCCAAATATCACATCTCGCTAACCTGTTAGCCTGGTCCGCAAAAAGCCACAGGCGTTTTAAAGGTTAAGGCCATCAGTAAGGCTTAAACTGTGTGCTTTTTCTGCCCACGTGTGATGATGGAAGGATCAAACTATCAGGCTACAAATCATAAAGACCACATTGTACAAGATACGCTAAGTTTTAGCATGACGAGCGTGTACGAGCTAACGAACGGATGGCAGATGGACCTGATTCGAGGGGTAGGTGATGGGATTCAGAGGCCTCGCCCGGCCTGTGGACTTGATTAAACTAATCTCATCTCTATCAAAGCGTCGCCAGGCGAGCGGACCTGCCATTATTCATGGGCCTGGGGTAATTACAGGCAGGCGGCGGTTTGGGCCGGTGGGGGGAGAGAGTGATGGGATGCTGGTGCTCTAAGCTCTCATACCTTCAGGCTACCAGGGCCCTTGCTTACATTGTGCATTGTGTATTTTTAGGGTGGGCCTCCTTCATCCCTTGGCCCAATGGGTAGGATAGACCATAGAGGACCTTAGTGGGGCCCCCTCATCCTATTTGTCCCCAATGACAGGCCTGCGGGCAGCCTGCAACAATCAGTGTAGTTTCTGCCATTGATTTGAAATGTTATGAAAAATAATAACCTACACCTAGGGAAAGGCTATATAGTTGTCATACACTACCGTTCAAAAGTTTTGGGGCTGGAAGATTTTTAAAATGTTAATCTAGGCTGCATTATTTTGATTAAAGATACAGTAAAAACATTAATAGTGTGAAATATTATGACAATAATTATTTTATATTTTGATGATACATTGATACATTTAATACAAGATGAATTCAGTATCATTACTCCAGTCTTCAGTGTCACATGATCCTTCAGAAATCATTCAAATATGCTGATTTACAAGAGAGTTTTATCGTTTTGTGAATGTTAAAAATATTTTTTTGTGGAAACCGTGATGCATTTTTTTTTCTGGATTCTTTGATGAATATAAAGTTCATTTGAGCGGCATTTGAAATTGAAGTAATAGCAAACGTCAGCAATCCAATCCAATAAATTTTTCAATGGACAAAACGAAGTCCCGCCCTACATTAGGTGTGTACAATAATTCCACCCAAATTTGGTGGTCATTATTAGGGGTCAGTGATGCGCGGGTCAATGTATAAACAACCCGCACCCGACCGACGTTTTCAACTAACCCGCCCGCAACTCGGACCGCAAAAAAAAAGAAGAAAATATTGTACCCGACCCGCTTCCTGACCCGCATTTTTTAAAAGTAGTAAATGCTCATCGTAGCTCATTGGGCCATTGAGAAAATGTTTCAGGCCCTGACGTGGTGTGCTCAGAGGTGCAGCGGCGAGAGCAGGCAGTTCTTGAGGCGGCCCATCATTTTCCATTTCAGCTCCAGATGCATATTATTGATGAACGCGATGTTTATGTTTCGACCCGGCTTGAAGAATTCATCAGCCCACATTTGGAAAACATTTGGAAAAGTGTGAAAGCCCTTAGGAGCGCAAACTGTTATTTTTCTGAATGCTGTATGATATAGCCTAGTGTTATGTAATACAGGCTTGATTTATTCATTTATTTCGTTTAATTTTCTTAACAATTAAGATGCTGCATGTGTTTATCCAGTCTAATCGAAGTGTGCGTCTCTCCCCCGACTTTCCCAACAAAAATCCCGCTCCCTCTCAGAAAATACATAAAACTGACTTTAAATGCGTTTAAAAGTAGCCTATTAAAATGGTACAATGGCATTGCTCAGTTCAACGTTTTGGGAAATCGGGCATTTTGTCCCGCGTCAGCATTTATTCAAAAGTTAATAACGCTCAACATTCAAAAGGTAAATAAGGATTTATTGACGATCCGACCGACCGTGACCCGATTATCATTAAAAATATTTTTGGATGACTCGTAACCGCGGGTAACCGCGGGTGGCCGCGGGCACCCGCTCATTTTGGATCAACCCGCGCATCACTGTTAGGGGTGGGTGATATACCGGTAGACACGATTAACTGGTTGAATTTTGTCAACGGGTAGATATTTTGAACTATTGGTCTCTATCATGTGACTTTGTTGGACGGTCACGAAAGCTTATCGTTTACATGCGTTTTTAAGCATTGCACTTTTAAAAAAAGTGATTTAAGAAGTGCAAGAGAGAACTCATTGCGGTATATAGATTAGATTAGATTAGATTAGATTAGATTAGATTAGATTAGATTAGATTAGATTAGATTAGATTAGCTTCAACTTTATTGTCATTACACAAGTACAAGTACAAGGCAACGAAATGCAGTTTATGTCTAACCAGAAGTGCAATAGCAGCAAGTGCAGGATATACAACGGTTGCATAAGTGCAGGACATGGATATGTACTGAATATATATAAATATGTATAAATAGAGAGATGGTTATTACTATAGACAGAACTGAATTTACAGGTGAATATGTACAGTGAATAAATATACAGATGGCTATTACTATAAACAGAATTTTACAGATAGAGGTATACAATGATATGTTAGGCTAAGATGAGGAATATAGCATTGGATTAAGGTAGTGCAATAAATTATGGACAGAAGCTATCCGAAAAAAGTGTAAAAGTGCAGTGGAAAGTGGTTGCATATTACAGTTAAAAGCACGGTGCAAAATGCAAATGTAAACAGTGGGTACTGTAAATAACAGTCGGCAGTGCAAATGAGCATAATCCAGTTAAGGTATGGTAGTGCAAAATGCATAAGTAAACAATTGTTACTGTAATAAATAGTCGGTAGTGCAAATAACAAAGTGAAGGCAGATGTGAGGTAGGAGAGTTAGCAGTATATGAGGGAAGTGGATCAACGGGGGTTTGAGTTCAGTAAAGAGACAGCTCTGGGGAAAAAACTGTTCTTTAGTCTGCTGGTCCTGGTCCGGTGGATCCTGAAACACCTGCCGGAGGGCAGGAGAGAAAACAGTCTGTGGGCTGGGTGAGAGGTAGGGTTGGGTATCGTTTGGGTTTTTTTCGATTCCGGTGCCAAACCGATACTTTTAAAACGGTTCCGGTGCCTAAACGGTGCCTGAACCGATACTTTTTTTTTTTTAAAAGGCCACAAAACGAGGTGGATGACATTAAATGGCTTTTTATTTATTTATTTTTTATTTAAATTGAACCATTTATTAAAAGTTTAATGTATACTTAAATGTATGAATATAAATAAATACAAAAAACAATTTACTTATTTACAAATTATAATTGACTTATTTACAAATTCACAGTAAAACTTAAGCCACCTAACCCAACTACAACAGGCCTAATATAACTCTAAATAACAGTTACAGTAATAACAGCAGTCGTCTGTATTCTTGGTCTGCTACAAACCAGCTTCGAGCTTCAGCTTTATTTTGAAATATGATCATATTCTCTGGCTAAATATTTTAGAACGCATGGCCTTAATGTTTCCATGGCGACGCGTCATGTTTCTCACATGACACACAGCAGCCGCAATAGCGCTGACAGCTCAGCTGTATCAGGTTTATTTAGTTTTTTCTTTTTATTCAAAATATTCACAAACTTCTTAACTGTGTTACGGACTATCTGTTGTTCAAATGTGTGAGTGAATGTGTGTTAGTTGATCTATAAAGCGCAATGGGCGGCGCCGTTAGTTTGCGCCTCAGAATCGGATCTGTCGGATTTACAACACTTGAGTTCATTCTCGTCTCACGAAATACATGAAAGTAAGTGACCAGTGAACTGGAAGAAGAATAGAGTAAACGATATAGTTACTATATAATGTGCATGTATCTGACGTGAATAAAACACGTAACGTTAGTCAAATTATAACCGTCTCAAAGGATTGTCATTGCCGCTTTCATAGACATCTGTGTGTGTTTTTTGCTAGTACTTATGATCATTTAAATGTCTGAAACCTGAAATAAAGATTATGTGGTTGAAAACACTGAATAGTTGTCATGAGTTGTGATGTGACCAGCGCTGAGCGTCTGTCTCTGGCTCTGTGCCAGCCAAAGCAAGCAAAAGCACGTTTGAATTTTGGCACCGAAATGAGGAACCGAAATCTGCGTTCTGATTCGGTCCGGTACATACCGGTTATATGAGCACCGGTGCCATATTGGAACCGGATTTCGGTACCCAACCCTAGTGAGAGGAGTCCTTGAAGATGCTGCGAGCTCGATGCAGGCAGCGTTTCCTCTGGATGTGCTCGATGGCAGGTAGTGGAGTCCCTGTGATGCGCTGGGCAGTTTTCACCACCCGCTGCAGTGCCTTGCGCTCTGCAACAGAGCAGCTCCCATACCATACTGCGACACAGTTGGTCAGGATGCTTTCTATTGCGCAGCGATAGAAGTTCACCAGGATAGCCGAGGAGAGCTGATTCTTCCTCAGTGTCCTCAGGAAGAAGAGGCGCTGGTGAGCCTTCTTGACCAGGCTGGAGGTGTTGGTCGTCCACGACATGTCCGCCGAGATGTGGATCCCCAGGAACTTGAAACTGGAGACACGTTCAACAGCCATTCCATTGATGTGGATAGTGTCGTGTGTGCCTCTTGACTCCTTCCTGAAGTCCACGATGAGCTCCTTCGTTTTGGTGGTGTTGAGGAGCAGGTTATTTTCAGTGCACCATGTGGCCAGGTGCTGGATCTCCTCCCTATAGGCAGTCTCATCGTTGTTGCTGATGAGACCAATCACCGTAGTGTCGTCCGCAAACTTGACGATGGAATTAGATCCATACACAGGCTTGCAGTCGGAGGTGAAGAGGGAGTAGAGAAACGGGCTTAGCACACAGCCCTGTGGTACACCAGTGTTAAGAGTGATGGATGTGGAGCAGGTGAGTCCTGATCGAACATTCTGGGGTCTGTCAGTTAGGAAGTCCAAAATCCAGTTACACTGAAGTGTTGATGCCCAGGTCTCCAAGTTTGGCTATTAACTTGGTTGGGATGACAGTGTTGAATGCTGAGCTGAAGTCAACAAACAGCATACGTGCATAAGTGTTCTTATTGTCCAGGTGAGTGAGCACAGAGTGCAGTGCGATGGAAACGGCATCCTCTGTGCTCCTATTGCGGTAGGTAAACTGGTGTGAGTCCAATGTGGATGGTAGAGAGTATTTTTGGTGTTCCAGGACCAGCCGCTCAAAGCACTTCATAAGTGCTACAGGGCGGTAGTCATTAGGGCACCTCGGGCTAGAGTGTTTTGGCACTGGCACAATGGAAGTGCGTTTAAAGCATGATGGTACAGCTGCTTGGGCAAGAGACAGGTTGAAAATGTCTGTAAAAACCCCAGCGAGCTGCTCCGCACATTCCCTGAGAACACGACCAGGCATGTTGTCTGGTCCAGCAGCCTTGTGTGCGCTGATCCGGCTCAGTGCCTTGCAGACATCTGTGGAGGAGAGTGTGATTAGTGGGTCAGCTGAGGGTTTGAGCTTGGTGGCAGTCTGTTGTTTACTGATGGCTGCGTGAAGTTCTTTCATAGCAAGCTTGGCATCAGCATCCGGGGGAATATAGGCTGCAGTTATAATGGTGGAAGTGAACTCCCACGGTAGATAAAACGGTCTACATTTAACTGAACAATGACTCCCAACAATAGCAGAGTTTGTGCACCAAACTTTGTTAATCTAAATGCACAATCCACCACCTCTGGTCTTACCGGAGCCATCTAATGTTCTATCCGCCCGGAGTGTGTGGCATCCCGCTAGCTCAATAGCGGTGTCCGGTATTCCGCTGTTTAACCAGGTTTCCGTGAAGATTAGGACGTTACAGTTCAAAAGTTTCTTGCTGTGTGTGATGCTGAGTCGAATCTCCTCCATTTTGTTCACTAGCGAACGTACATTGGCAAGGAAAATGCTGGGTAAAGAGAGCCGAAGTGGTGTTAGCCTTAGCTTAGCGCTCAGTCCTCCGCGCTTCCCCCGCCTTTGTTTACGGTCTCGACTCCGCCTGCGAGCACTTCCGCCCGGCCGGGTGGAGTGCATAGCCTCGGGTGTCCTAGCGATCTCAGGAAGGAGTTGAAGATTGTCCATAAAACTGTCGAAAATTCGCAAACCAATATCCAAGATCTCACCACGGGTGTACGATGTTAAGGCACAACTGTTCTGCACGAACAGACCCGAGATGAGCAAGAAAAATTCCGCAAAATTGCAGAATCTGGAGAGACCCAGAGCCTCGCTAACTACTCGCGCCGCCATCTTAGATCTACTATTACCATCTTTGCAAGTACCCTCGTAAACACCGCCATTTATGTCTGTTTGAGAAAGAAAACACACGTGTAACAGTATATTGGATCCGTGCGTTCAATCTTTTCACTAGTTGGCACTTGCATAAAATCAGATTAGAATATGTGAGGACTCAGAGCTCAGAATTTGGCCCGAACCCAGAGCACCCCCCTCCTCCATCCCTGGCTGGGCTATAGGAATCATCGAGAGTGAGGAGTTGGGGTGGAGGAGGGATGCTGGAAAACTGTCATTTAACAGAGGTAAGTCGGCTCTATATATAAGCCTCCTCTCGCACTGATTGGGTAGATTTATCTGAACGTGCTCCTCCCGAACTTTGTTAATAAAACATAATAAAGTGACAGCAGCCTAATAAACCTATACTGTCTTCTGTCATCATTAATGTAAATCAAACAACAAAAGAGAGAAAATATCTCACTTAATCACTTTTGTAACTTTTTGTAACAGTGAAGAGTTTTTTTTTATATTTTGTAATTTAAAAAGTACACTGTAAAAAAAAATTGGGGGGAAAAATTGTGTAAATTGATCATTACATATTGGCCCAATAAATGACTTCCAAATAATTATCGGCATGCAAAAAGAAGCATTGTACTAATCATAGCTTAAGGTCTTCACTAAAAATTAAAATTGTATATTCACCGAACATATTTAATTGTGCTCAGTCAATCTATGAAGTCGAAGTGAAAAATCCATGTTGGCTGAACAAGTCCTCCGTCCGAAAAACGGTATACGCATGCGCAAAATGCGCTTGAAAAAAACCGTTTGTGTGGAGATTTCAAACGCGGAGACGCGGGAGCGGCAGCACGAGCGGAGCCGAACCAGCAGGTGCTGAAGACCGAGACACATTCCCGAGAGAATAGAGATATTCATCTCACAAAGACGTTGGTGAGTATTTAGCACTGAAATTATTCTCCAGAGTTTTGCTTTATGACCGGGTATGAAGTTTAAAAGACATTTTGTAGAATCACGAGTTCATGCATTCATTGTTTTCATGAGTGTGTTCTCGTTTACCACATAATTATCTAATGGTAGCCTGTAGCCAATAGTTTTATTTTCCTCATGTCTTATATGTCTAAAACAATAGGTAATAAGGAAATTAAGTCATTTGTGTGATATGTGCGGCATGCGACTGTTGAACACGGTGCGTTTGGCGTCGGCCTCTTTCAGGGCTTAAGTTATTGCCTTTTAATATCAAACACGTCAAGCTCGTGATTTTCTTATGTTCATTCATTCGTCTCATCCTCATTATATAATGAAGAAACTTCTGTTCTGTCTCTTGCCAGATGTGATGCAGGGGAACTTTGTCATTAATGTTAGTTTTTATTTTTATTTGCAGGTTTTTAGCTTGCCGTGCCGTGTTTTCTTCACCACAACAAGACATCCTGTTATGCAGAAGACTTCTTGAATGTATTCAGAGTTTTTCCTTATTGAAAATAAGGTATTTTCACCCAAATATCCTGTGTTGGAATTTACTTGTTAATAAAGTAATGTGATAAAATGTCAACCCTGTTGTCTGTTTCTGTATTTTGCTTAATATATTTATGTTTTTAGTCATTTTTGTCTTTTGGGACAGTGAGAAATAAATAATTGTTACTACAATTTAAAATATTTAATTGGACCAACCACACAGTTTCGCTGTAAAACATTTCTCCAATTCAAAAATTTCTAGTGACTGATCATCTAAATTTTTCAATTTGACCAACTAAAAAATTTAGATGTGATCGGTCACTAGAAAATTTTTAATTGGAGAGGTCTGAAATTTTTTACAGTGTTGGTAAATTACATTTTTCCATTAGCTCAACATATTTCTAATTGAGCCCATGTTAACAGGCTGTTGCCACAATGGATAAAATTCAATTCACAGAAATTCAATTTGGCTAATTGAAAATTTTAGATGTGACCAGTCACTAGAAAATTTTGAGTTGGGAAGATTATACATTTTTTCCATTGGCTCAACATATTTCCAATTGAGCCCATGTTAACAGGCTCTTGCCACAATTGATAAAATTACATTTACAGAATTTCACTTGGGCCAATTGAAAACTTTAGATGTAAACAGTCACTAGAAAATTTTGAGTTGGGAAGATTATACATTTTTTACAGTGCAGCATAGATGTATCCTTCGCTGCCTTTGATATCCTATAGTTGTGTTTGTTCCATTCTTTGACAGTTAAACTAATAAATAAAGATGGCATCTGAAAGTTGCAGTTGGAGGTAAGTTTCTGTGTAAATGTATGTTTTAAGACCAACGTTTTCCAGTTTTTATGTAATTTCTAGCGAGAAATTACTAATATAATATTTAAATATTCACATTATCATCAACAAAGCTCTCTTTAAGTTGTAATTATGTTTGTTTTTGTTCATTAAACGGTTATGCTGCCTCAGAAGTCTGTCCGAAACCCTTCCTTTTGTGCGCAAACACTGCCTGCAAAGTCATTGCCTGATAGGGCAGCGAGGAAACAAGTCAGCTTTTTTTATTATTCTTTTTTTTTTAAATGTTCACGGTTAAATAATTTACATTACAAGAAAAGTGTTGATTTTGTTTTTTTGTATGGTGGTTTTATTGTGTGTGTGTGTGTGTGTGTGTGTGTGTGTGTGTGTGTGTGTGTGTGTGTGTGTGTGTGTGTGTGTGTGTGTGTGTGTGTGTGTGTGTGTGTGTGTGTGTGTGTGTGTGTGTGTGCGTGTGCGTGTGTGTGTGTATTTTGTGCTTTCCCAGAACAAGAGACGGCTGGTGGACAATGACATTATGGGAGGAAGATGCCGTCGGCACTGAGCAGGGACAGTTTAAACTTCCCTCAATTGTCCATCTGTCATGTATCTATAAAACACTCTCTCTCTCACAAACACACACACACATCGGACAAATTCACTCATGCTTTGTGATGGATTAATCAAGATGAAGAGGCACTTGCCCTCAGTGGTTCATCTGACAGTGCTGTCTGTCACGTCAAAGCAGTTTATCTTGTCTAAAAACAATCACAATGTGAAAACATTAGGAAATCTGCAGTTCAATTTTATTAGATAATACATTAAACAAATACAGTAAAAGTGGCTGGGCAGAGAAGATTTACGTCATGTGGGAGGATCTGAATTATTTACTGTGCCGTAGCCTCTGAGGACCACGAGAGATAATTTATCTGATAAAATAACATGCATATTCATATGCCACAGTGTTTTTGAGGCCATAAGAAATTTGTTGTGTGTGTATCATTACCAAAAATGCATTAAAAATGCACAATATAACAAAATATATTATTTGAATGTTATATTACAATTTTAAAAATGTATTAATCTTTGTTAATATTAGTAAAAATCGAATTGTTTATTGTTTGTTCATTTTAGTTAATTCATAGTGCATTAACTAATGTTAAAGCATAGTTCACCTAAAAACGAAATTTCTGTCATCACTTACCCACCCTTGAACACAAAAGATGACATTTTAAAGAATGTTAATAACCAGACAGTTGGCAGCACCCATTGATTTCCATAGTAGGAAAAAAATACTATGGAAGTCAGTGGCTACTGTCAACTGTCTGGTTACTAACATTCTTTAAAATATCATCTTTTGTGTTCAACAGAAGAAAGAAACTCATACAGGTTTGTAACAATATAAGGGGGAGTAAATGGTCACTTTTTTGGGTGAACTATGCTAACAAACACAACTTTAGATCTTAAAAATTGATAAGATGTTTAAATTGCAATGGACTAAGATTAATAAATGCTCAGTTAATGTAAATTAATGCTAAGCAATATAGCTAATCCAAAATAGAAGTTTGTGTTTACATAAAATATGTGTGTGTAATGTGAATAATTATTACGTATATATAAATGCACACACATGCATGTATATATTTAAGAAATATTTGCATGTATATACTGTATATATAATTTATCTTATATATAAATGTAATTGTTTATAAAAATATTTTAAAAAAATAAATAAATACATGCGTGTGTGTGTGTGTGTGTGTGTGTGTGTGTGTGTGTGTGTGTGTGTGTGTGTGTGTGTGTGTGTGTGGACTGGTAATCATCACGTTATGGGGACAAAATGTCCCCACAAAGATAGCAATATCCGAAATCCTCATCCTTGTGGGGACATTTTTAGGTCCCCATGAGGAAAACATCTTATAAATCAGACTAAGTGATGTTTTTTGAAAATGTAAAATTGCAGAATGTCTCCTGTGAGGGTTAGGTTTAGGGGTAGGGGCAGTGTAGGGGGATAGAATATACGGTATGTACAGTATAAAAACCATTACGCCTATGGAAAGTCCCCATAAAACATGAAAACCCAACATGTGTGTGTGTGTGTGTGTGTGTGTGTGTGTGTGTGTGTGTGTGTGTGTGTGTGTGTGTGTGTGTGTGTGTGTGTGTGTGTGTGTGTGTGTGTGTGTGTGTGTGTGTGTGTGTGTATTTTTATATATATAATAATTATATACAGAACACACACATAAACAAGCTTTTATTTTGGATGCGATTAATCAAGATAATTTTTTCCGCAGCACTAATATATATATGTATGTATGTGTTTGTGTGTGTGTGTGTGTGTATACATTTTTTTCTAATTTAATTTATAAATATATTTATCAATTGATTTATTAATATTAATTGTTCAAACATGAACTGTCTTAACATCATTTATTAATGATAATTGTTTCATATGTATTAATATTACAAAAAAATCCATGAAAAAACTTAATAAACTCAAAAATTCATAAAGCTTGGAGTGTAATTTATTTTTTAAATTACATGGTTTTATCCTCTCCAAATAATTACATTTTTTATGACATATATTCTATGTTATTTTCAAATTAAATATATATATATATATATATTTTTTTTTTTTTTTTTTTTTTTTTACTAGTGGGTGCAGGACACTATCGTTCATTTATGTAAGTCAGGATAGCAAAATTAAGTAAACTGTGTCATATTATACCCAAAAATTGTTCTTACAGTGGACTACCGGTAAAATTGTTTGATCTAAATTGGTATTATTTAATTGTGTAATTAATTTTAACAGCTGATTGGTTGATTGTAATCCACTACATACCTTTCTATCAAAGTTATCTGACATTATCAAGATGGATTTGTTCCGACACAGAGTTCTTGTCATATTTTATTTACCATTTTCTAAACTAGAGTTAATAAACCGTGATAATGTGAGAAGATTTTGAAGGTGTCTGTATAAATTTTGGTTTGACTGTATATATATATGTATACATACAAACACATATTTGTAGCAAACAACCATTTTTGAGGATGTGTTTGTCGTAAACATAGCCTAAAGTATTTTAATTACTCGTTTATTTTACAACTCATAATCAGGAAAAACATCAGCCTGATGTCCACATGATGCTTTTATATGGATTACAGCAGTTGTCAGGGAGAGAGGTTGAGCTCTTCCCCTGTGTTAGTGTGTTATGTGTGGGTCTGGGCTGAAGAGACCCATGGGGTTCCTGCTGGAGGAAGTGGGAGATGATAGGAGAGATGGGAGTAAGTAATTAGATCCTGGGGTGAGAGCAGGGCTCTTAGACATGGCCAGTGTTGTGTGGATCCACTCCAGGCTGTGTTTGCTGGGTCTTTGAGCTTCACCGGCCCACAGTCCTCAGGATGTTTTCCAGTATGACAGCCCGCAGAACCGGGCGATCCCTCGAGACCGGCATCCAGTCATTAGCAACTGGCCATGGTGCAAAGATCTGAGAGAACAAGTTCAACACCATCCGTTCCTTTTACTGTCTGTTTTGGAGTGCAGATGTATGGCAATAACAAGTTGCGGTCAAAGGTCTGATTCCTTTGTTTGAGTCGAAAGGAGATGAAAGTTTTGTTTTGGAAAGTAGCTTTTTTTTATTCACGTTTCTTATCATCTCAATGAAACCCTTGAGCTACAAAACAACAAGTTCATAAAGCAGTTGAAAGCTGTCATGGGTAGTGAGCTTCACTAACTTGTCTTATTGTTGTTGTCTCCCAAGGGATGTTTGTACAGAAACGAAAATCAATGACGTGTCAAGGGAAAAAGAAATATGTACCTGAGTTCTGACTGTCTGCAAACTTAGTTTTAGTAGCTTTGCACACCGTTTTTTAAATAACTTTATGTGTTTTAGTTGTTTTTGGTTTTGTTTCAGGATGCAGATTTTAAATTGAGTTGAGACTCAATATTAAAGGGGCTATGTAGAATTCAGAAACCCTTGCTATTAGCGACACCCGTGGCATTTAAGTGAACTGTAGCCAGAAACTATTGCTCAAACTCGCACAATAGACTGAACGTGATTAAATGCCCTGCCATGTGTAAATGCCATATGTAAACATGTGCTGCGCTTCTCCTCTCAATAACAAAATATACACACAATAAAAATGACAGCGGTGAGAAAACAGCAGTTAAGAAAGCATCTGATTATATCAATGTGAATATGGCTGCATTCAGACTGACTATCCAAATCCGATGTTTGTGCATATCCGATCAGATTTAGCATTGTGTGAATGCATGAAATGTGATTTTTACAAATCCGTTTCAAGCTACATTCATATGTGGTTTCTTGAAATCCATTTCTGACCGAATTTCGTGTGCATTATCTCACACAGTGTGAAATGTAAGCGTCAGACACTGTTATAGGAATAGTGCTCAAAGTTGTTGCACAAACAATGTTGTGGTGTTGAAAAATGCCGGACGAGCAGAAAATTACAATATAACCGAGACGTATTTTGAAACCAATGAAGATGACAGCACAGAATAAAGCCAGCCCCCTACGTTTCTTCCGCTGCCTCAGAAGACACAGTATAGTCGTTGTTTTGGCCGTATGCCTACCAATGCAATGCTATTACCATAGAAACAAGCGGGAACCTCCCGCAGTTTCTCTTGAAGCCAATACGGAAGTGACTTAAACTGCAATTCACCGACTGGCCACTAGCGCTCCAGAAGGGAGCAGAATCTCATTGAGCCCCATGTTAAAATGCCCAACTTTACAGCAGAAAAACACATGTTTACAGCCTGGTACAAACTGTGGTTTTGGTCCATGCGGCTAATTTTGCCCTTCATGACAACTGTGAGGGGGGTGAATTTCTTTATAACTCATTCGTTTATATTATATAAAGCCTTAAAGTTCAGCATAATTAAAGGCGTGGCCACTTTGAGTGACAGGTGGATAGCCATTTATCTGCTGTCTGTTAGTCATCGCGTCCCCTCAGCTCCATCCAAGTCTCACCTCTTTGCCCATTTTCTATTATCCAGGAGTGATGCGCTGCCAAGATGGCAACGGTCAGCTCGACCCTACTTTACATTTCAAAACTGCTCATCAGAATCCTATGGGTGACGTCATGGAGACTATGTCCATATTTTGTTACAGTCTATGCATAGAAACCAAAGAGTGGCATGTAAACAAATCGGATCTGAACAGCTGCAATACACAATGTGGATGTGACGAGGTGGACGAGCGAGAGACATGGGAGGAGCGAGCAAGATCGGTGTGTGTGATTGAGAATGAGCGTTACCTGTGAGGCACACCGGTCTTGAGTCCTATCATGAGGGAGCACGGAGGCATTTAAGGACGAGCGATTCCAGTGAAGGACGAGAGAGGACCAGGCCTGAACGTTCGCCGGTTCCCGCCTCCTTCTTCCTTGAACATACAAACTACGTTACGTTGGTGCCGAAGCCCGGGAGGAAGGAGGGACATTCTGTCGATGAACCCTCGCTGCTGAGGGGGATCGCGGTGCTGAGGAGGTCGGGCAGCGCGAATGGATGAGGACCGCGAGTGGCTGCCCGAGGCTGTGGTGCTGGAGCGAGTGAAAATCCAGTGGGACGGAGAGCTCGCTGTCATGCCCCTGGGTCGAGGTGGGGTGGTTGCCGTCCAAGAGGGAGCGGAGGAGTCGCCGGCGCTCGCTGTGAGCTGGAGCCTGCTGCCGTCCGCCATTTCGGGGAGGAGCAGGGAGCGCGGGACTCGCTGCCGGCTCCCTCAATAGGAGGAGCCACCGCCGGCTGCCAGGGGGCGGAGGAGGATCGAGCCGTCCACCGAGCGTCCAGTACCATCGCATGACACTGCGAGGAAGAGCCTTTCGGCTAGCTGAGGACCAAGCGGCAGTGTGTCCGGGAACCGGAGCAGAATTTTTTTTTTTTTCTTCTCTTCACTCTCTCGTCCGGTCGCTCTGGGGGTCTCCGTCTCCCGTTCTCTCGTCTCGCCAGCCCATATCCCCGGACGCAGAGATTGGGCTCCCTGGGGAGGGAGTAGGCGTAGGCACGGGGTACTCCCCGGCCTACGAGGGGTGTTGGGGGTATGTGGCGAGGTGGACGAGCGAGAGACATGGGAGGAGCGAGTGAGATCGGTGTGCGTGATTGAGAATGAGCGTCACCTGTGAGGCACACCGGTCTCAAGTCCTCTCATGAGGGAGTACGGAGGCATATAAGGACGAGCGACTCCAGTGAAGGACGAGAGAGGACCAGGCCTGGATTTTAAGTTGTGTTTTGTTTACGTTATGTGTCCATGAGGGACTGCCACTTTTACTTTCATTTTGTGTTCATTTATTTCATTAAAGTCTGTTGAACGTTCGCCGGTTCCCTTCTTCCCTGAACACACGAACTACGTTACAGTGGATGTCAATAATTTTAGAGCGGATTCCAATCAGATAATCAGATTTGGACTGACAGTGTGAACGTAGCCTAAAGCCCAATTCGGACGGTAATTGTTTCTCATGTGGACGTCCGTAAAAATATATTTGCATGCCACCTCAAAAATGTGGAAATGAGCGGAAATAAGTTAATACATTCACAAGAGATATTGTTCTCGAAAAATACTTTCCAGCATTTCAGTAATAAAAGTGTAGTCTAGATCTTTAAAATGCATTCCAATGTGGTTTCGGACGGCAATTAAACTACCGTACGACCTTGGTGTTTGTCAAAAAACAGTAGGTAATTCGGCCGGGGATTTTTATGTGGGTGGTGGGAGAAAAACACTGACATTCTGGATTCGGACGGCAATAAAATCACAGCGTAGCCCCTGTAAATGATGAAAATAACTTACAACCCCATGAGAAACAATTAGCATCCGAATAGGGCTTAAGTCTGCAATTCACCAACATAATGTGGACAGATAAAGTAATTAAAAGGGGTCATGGACAGAGAAATCAGGTTTTCCTTGAGCTTTTGACATATAAGAGGTCATCATACTATAAGAATATCCTGTAAGTTTCATAACGGAAAACTTCCTTGTTAGTTCAAAAACAGCTTTTATTGTAACCAAGCCCAGAGAATGTGCCTATAGATAGGGGAAAGACCGCCTCTGCTGAAGAAAACGAATGCCTACTTCATCATTGCGACTTTGGCCCCGCCCACTGGAGTGTTAGTGAGATGACGAGGAGAGAAGTGCGATACAGGATCACTTGAATAAAATTAACCTTCCAAAGGACCCTAATGCTAGGAATGTGGTTATTTATTTTCAACAATGTGAATGTCTCAGTTGAGCATGATTTATTTGTGTTCATTTCACTGTGGATTCTTTGGTAAATCGGTCGTAATTTCGGCAAACAGACTTTTACGATATGGACCCGACAGTAATGCCACAACATGTAAGTAACTGTTAATTCTAGTGCCTGATCTGTGACCAGTAATTTCTGATATGTAATGATTAATGTACAGTCAGTTGTTTGTCTGTCAGTAAATCAAACCAGACTCGAACTCACTTTTCCCACATTAGCGCCGCAGCTACTCAACCATCATATCAATGAATGTACAATCAAATAAATGAAAGAAAGAGATGCGAACCTGAAATACAACTAAATACGGTTTGGTCGCTGTTATGTTATAGAGCTGTTTGGTTGAAAAGTAAGGAAATGCATGTATAAAGCCAAGGGGTCTCAACACGCTCTCCAGCATCTCCATTTATTTTTTACTGGTCTCTGCGGCCTCATTCCCACCAACTGCTGTGGACTCAGCATCTATTCTAATTCGGTCAAACAAGCACAACATCTCCGGCCGTTTCTCCCCTCCATTAAGATGACTTAAGTGATTTTCTCTTTGCGTGCGGCTTAAGTAAATCAAATACGTCTCTCAAGCCCAGTTATTAAAAACAGTGTCCTTTCCTTCGCCCACCCCTTCTCTCTCAAAGCACGGCGATCCTGATTTACACAGTCGAAAAGCCTCCGCCGCCGTATCCCACTACCTTCCCAAGGAGATCGAGTAATTAAATTGGTACTTTTTACAAGTCGTACTCAATAAATCTGAATAAATTAACAAGGCATTACTAAGACTGCTACATTAAATTTGCATAGTGTATTTAATGAATATGCAACTGCAAGTGAAAAGGTCTGCTACTGTGAACCCTCCAAATTAGCATAACTACTTCCAGCATGTTTCTTAAATAATGCTCTCATTTGCACATCACTGAGTTGGCTAATTCTAACTTCAGTCAGGGTAGCCTTGTAATTAAGACTGGCGCTTTAATTTTTAATGAAGTTTGTGTTACATCAATCCTGACAGTAATGAGGGGGACATGGAAACAAAAAGGCTTCTAATAATTAAATTCACAAACCAGTTCTAGGGATAATAATTCCTGAGGAGGAATTACATGACTAATTATTAATTAAATATTCATACTGTTGCATGGGCTGGCTCACTTAACTGCTCGTCTTGTAGCCGCTAATGCCGAGATGTAAATCGTCTTTGCTATCACCGTGTCTACTCAAAGGTCCCGGATCCTTTTTAGTGCATGATTAATCATGTTGACACCTCAGATGAAATGCTTTTTATTGGCCTCGTTTATTGAGCCGTTTTACCTGAGTTGGTTTAGCTCCTGTTGAGATTCATTACCGAGCTTTAAGTACATAAACAAACCGGGCGACGTCTAGTTACGATGATGCGCGCATTAGCATTATCAGCGTATCGTGTTTGTCAATTTCACAGGCTGGCTTCGATATCCGTTCAAATCACACCTTTTGTACAAACTTTGGTGCTCCCTTTAGCATTTAGCATTAGCCTTTCAGCCTCTGCATTTATCTGACGAAATGTCCAAATGGCTTATTTAACAGTGTGTTGTTTTTGACCTTTTCCAGTTGGTTATTATCCGCGATGCACGGCAGCTCTTGATTTCTCTCTGCGGCCTGAAACGGTCCATTTTAGCATCATTAAGGTGCTGGAACGGTCTTCACGTCTCCGCAGTCTTTGGTCCCAATTGAGGTTTAAAGGCAGAGTCAGATTTCCCCATTTAAAAGGCAGCGTGGCTAATTAAGCTTGGCTAATCAGCTGGTTGGTGTCAGCCGGAGTTTTAGTGCCTGTCTCAGCAGATATCAGTGCATAGTAATAGCGCTAGGCTAATTGCTACAGAGAGAATGACTGATACCTGCTGAAATTCGCTTTGCCCCCTGACTGCCAACGTGCG
Source organism: Gobio gobio (assembly GCF_949357685.1). Lineage (NCBI taxonomy): Eukaryota > Metazoa > Chordata > Actinopteri > Cypriniformes > Gobionidae > Gobio > Gobio gobio. The sequence continues at coordinate 23,844,692 of NC_137121.1, forward strand.
TCTATTGACCACAAGAGAGAAAACGGAATACTTACTGCTGCTGGGACGGCATTCGTTGTTAGCATATTGAGAGGCCTAGCTTCGTTGGTGCTGTTAAAAGGGCATGGACAACTCATGTGCAGCTTAGAAAAACAGATTCTACAACAGATCCTAAGTGGTGAAATATCTAAAGCCTCATAGTAGGAATGTCAGGATCCTTTAGCATTATGCTTCATTGTGCTAACTGGGTGCTAATTCTTCAACTGTGGACAGATGGCCACTGTATCTTTGTCCAATATTCAGAAAATCCATTATAAAATATTTGTATAGCATCACCTTTTTTTCAAATGGTGTCTGAAATGGTTTGATAAAGGATTCAGACTGTTTAAACCCCTCCTTTCAAAAAACCTACTCTGCTCTGATTGGTCAGATGGCCAAGTGTGTTGTGTCTGGTCTTCTCAGCTCTGATTGGTCAGATGGCCCAGTCTGTTGTGATTGGTCTACTCTGCTCTGATTGGTCAGATAGCTCAGTCTGTTGTGATTGGTCTACTCTGCTCTGATTGGTCAGATGGCCCAGTCTGATGTGATTGGTCTACTCTGTTCTGATTGGTCAGATAGCCCAGTCTGTTGTGATTGGTCTACTCTGCTCTGATTGGTTAGATGGCCCAGTCTGTTGTGATTGGTCTACTCTGCTCTGAATGGTCAGATGACCCAGTCTGTTGTGATTGGTCTACTCTGCTCTGATTGATCAGATAGCCCAGTCTGTTGTGATTTGTCTACTCTGCTCTGATTGATCAGATAGCCCAGTCTGTTGTGATTGGTCTACTTTGCTCTGATTGGTCAGATAGCTCAGTCTGTTGTGATTGGTCTACTCTACTCTGATTGGTCAGATGACCCAGTCTGTTGTGATTGTTCTACTCTGCTCTGATTGATCAGATAGCCCAGTCTGTTGTGATTGGTCAGATGGCCTAGTCTGTTGTGATTGGTCTACTCTGCTCTGATTGGTCAGATGGCCCAGTCTGTTGTGATTGGTCTACTCTGATCTGATTGGTCAGATGGCCCAGTCTGTTGTGATTGGTCTACCACTTACAGCATGTGTCAGAAATGAGACACTTATTACCATATCTGAATTTCAGCTCCGGATCTTCCTCAGCATTTGTATATACAGTGATATGAACAGTAGCATTGGCGTCAGTTTTAGCATACCAGATTTGCCTTATCGACATTTCAACAACATGAACCAAACTCTTCCAGTCTCAGCTACAACTACAGTGTTTGAGGGTCACAGTAGATGTGTTTTCATGGGCAGCTAATGGAAACATAGACGGGCATTATGCAAATTTGTTACAAATCTGTATTTATTATTTTCATTCACATTCAAGTATATTACACACTATATGATAGCTAATATTCGAAAAAAGCATAATAGGAGCACTTTAAATGTTTATTGTGTGAAAATAATTTACATATATTTTTTCTTTTGACTGTCCCTCAATCATTTCCACCACAACAAACAAATATACCAAAGGTGTTTCTTTACTAAGGAGGCAATAATGGATGCAAGGCAAAATCAAGGTAAATATAACTTGTAATAATGTGTTTATAATAATACAGATAAATGTTTTTTTTTTCATTGTGTGTTACTTCCAGTGAGCAGCATTTTGGCCAAATTATGCAAAAAGGGCAATGATAAATAAAAATGGTGTGTATTAAGAATAAAATAAATATAGTTATGATCATTTTATGTCACCAAAAAAAAAAAGGTTGATTGTCACTAAAAAAACGTGTTGATCGCCGATATGAATTGTGTGCTTTCAAACTTTAAAAAACAAATGCTATTTTATTGGGGATATTTTTACTATATTTTTAAGGAGGTGGGGAATATGGTAGAATGACAGTGAGATCTACAATAATGTAAAAATAATGTAATTTATATAACTTATGTAAAAAATGTGTAACCTATCCTCAATATTAACATTCCCTCTGAAGAGCATTTCATATTCCCTAAAAGAGCACTGGTACGCTTTATGGTGTCATGACATTTGGAGTTATCTCTATATTAATTCACACTATTTCATGCATTTAAGTGAATATATGGGGTCCATTAGTATAAAACTGGGGTCAGAGTTCAGCTAAAAGCCATAACTTATGGTTCACAATGCAGCTGTGAAATGGGCCTTTAGGTCATATTACAAGTGTAAGGCATTTATCTCAAAGGTAATCCTTGTAACCAGCCAGATTTAATAGGTACAGCTGAAAATCTTCTGATTTTGATTTGACTGAAAAGGCTGAACTAATGCAGATCTGCTTGTTTCAGCTCCATTTCAGCTGTAATAGATCAGTCAGTGATACATAATGTTAAGCTGAATCGACATTTACTTGTGCTCATGCTTGAGTTAGTTCATCGGTGTGCATCTGTTTCTACGTGGGCACAGTTGTGAAGTGCTTATAGCGCTTATTCAGATTAGCACACTTAGACGTTCCAACATAATAATCACTCCATTAACTGCTAATTTCCTAAATTGGCTCCTTTTCAATTTGTATTTAACCCCGAAATTAAAGCTACTTACTGAAATGGCCAAGAGTGAACTGCTGTTTGTTAGTGTCTGAAGTTACTTTCTAAAGATGATGGGGGCATAAGTAACACTTTACAATAAGGTTTCATTTGTTAACATTAGTTAACATGAACTAACAATTAAAAAAGCTATTTTAATCTTACTTGATGTTAATTTCAACATTTAATACACTGACAAAATGGAGTATAAACAATTTGTACACAGAAATTGCTAGGATATATGACACATTGACGTAAACACAAAGTAGAAAATCTGAAATAATAGGCTATTTTCAGGTAAAACGTTTCGTTTAAAAAAAATTTGCCTTATTTTTCATATATTTGACCTTTATTCTACACTGCTCTGTCCCTCCTTGTAAAACGGTCTGATGCTTTCCGGGTTGTATGAAGCCAGTCCCTCAAAAATACGCAGTGGGCTCTGATTGGTTATCTGGCCCAGTGTGTTGTGATTCGCTAACCGCAGTGCACGTCGGAAACGTCACGCCCCTTACCGGAGGCTGTTCAGTATTATGCTGCCTTCACGTGCTATCGGAAATTTGATAATTCCGATTTCTGAAGTCGTGATTACGCGCTCATAGCATTCAAGTTTCAAAATGTGAGGGCGTTCATGTGCAATGTTTACCTAGGAAACTCGTATTTACGATAATTCCGAGAGCACGTGAAAGCAGCATTAGAAACAACGGCGTCAATAAAACCACACCAATCTGAGCCCGAATCAGACCCAGAACATTTGAGTGAAGATGATCGAGCAGAACCTGTTCAGTCCTCGAGAGTAAAGACTGCGGATCTATAATGATCGCTACTGAATGGCACTTTAACTTTTGTATTTTTAGAACGATTATAGCCAAATATCTGTCGCAAGAACTAACCCAAAACAAACACTAAGCCCTGGCTTTAACTAGTAAGTTAGCCAAATCACACACAGAACCATGTTTAGCATGCCTGTAGATAAACAATACATAAAAGCTCTACTCAAAGAATCATTTACACTAATGTCAGGTTCGCTGTTGAGATTTTAACGTTAATGTTTGTAACGTTAGGTGTTCGTCAGATAACGTTAAGTATGAATGAGCATTTAACAGACTGGTTTGCAGAACAGCGCTGTCATCTGTTTACTTCCTTGCTACAACCTATTACAGGAAAACACATCGATGAAATATAAATCAGACTTACAGGTTGTGGCCCGTAAACAGCTTCTGTTTGTAAATCCAGCTTTCAGGTCAAGCCGTTGTGCATATCCTGTATTGAACTCGCAAAGTTTGTGGAAGATCGTGTTGTCCTCCGTGAAATGTGCAGCGCGCGCGTCGTGCATCCACGCACCGGCAGTGTTTTTTTCACGCAGCTGACGTTGTGCAAATCTGGCATTGAAATCGCGAAGACGGTGGATGTTTTCCTCTGTTAGATGTGCTGCAGGGAGCCCTGTTCGCGCCTGATTCCCCGCTGACTCAAACACACGTGCATATAACATGCTGTATGTTAAACGCTCTGCAACGCACCCCCGTCCCAAGGAAGGCTGAACAGAGCAAGTACCCCAGACCTGCAATCCGGATGAAAATAACAGCGTTTCCTCGGCATCGCGGCAACAACACTCCAGCCTAACTAACTTATAGCACAACAGCGCCGCGATACAAAATGGCCTCACCCCCCCTTATTTAATATTCTCGGAGGAGGGGTTTATGTAAATATTGAGCCTGGTGATGTCACCAACCCTGGAGGAATGTCTGTAGTCGCCTACTGGCCGTTTGCTGTAGTTCTTAGAAACTGATTTCTTTAAAAGCAAATATCTCCCTTTGCTTTAAACTTTGAACGTTGAAACTTTGCAGATGTTGTTTATGCTCAAGCAGCAACATTACACGTTAGCTAAAGTTAGAATAGTGAAATCGTGGTTTACCACCCCTTTAAAGTTTTGCTGATGATACTTCATATTCTTTTTTTTTCTACCTGCGGTAACTATGAGTGAAACGTCACATCATTGTGTATCAGACATTGCCACATTGTGTAATAAAGGTCAATTGCATCTATTCAGTCATCAAAAATTTTATTATTGTTGTGCAGAAATTATTCTTACAGTGTTACACACCTTGAGTCATTAGCGACCCTAAACATTTTTGCATGGGAAATTCATTCGTTTATAATTTTTCTTGTTATATTGTTTATAATGAATTGATTGAGGAATACTAAGAAGGTTGATGTCTAACTTTAAAAAATGAATGAGCAGTAGGGTATGATGTCCCGGGTCACTAAAGACCCAAGGTATGCGTTTAACGCTTATAAAATAAACATAACTACTTCAAAATTCACGTTTTATGTATGGATGAGTGTAAATTACTTTGCAGAAAAATCGTCAAAGTATAGTCATGTTATGTTTGCCACAGACCTTATTTTACTCATAAATTGAAAATAAAAAAACATTATAAAACCCCATAGGAAAATGTCAAAGGAACCAGCGGCGGACTATTCTTCCGGGTTCTGACGTCACACCAGCACCACTCGATAATCTATTTACTTTTCTTTTTACAGTGTAATACATGATTAAAATTAAAAAGTTGTAACTGATAATATTATTTAACATACCTGAGCTGACATGAACTAACAATGAAAGTTGTATTTTTATTAACTAATGTTCAAAAAAAAATTATACATACTGTATTGCTCATTTGTTATATATAATGTTAACTAATGGGAGCTTATTCTAAAGTTTTACCAGTTAAAAAATTTACATTTTGTCATCATTTACTCAACATTGTGTAGTTCCAAGCCTTTCTTTTTGCTCCTCGGAAAGCAAAAGTTTTCAAAGTCTCGTTGTTTTGCCTAAACTATGAAAGTCAATGGGTTCCAATGTTGTTTTTGATTCAACTGACTTTCATTGCATGGCCAAAATATAAATAATCAAATTATGGTCTTTTGTGATCCATTTTATGGGAAATGGGAGTCATCGATGGACAGTGGACCGTATTCTCCATTACAAAAGCTCCATCTTTTGTTCTCTTTTTCGCACTGTTGCTAAGGAAACAGATTTTTGAAAGTCAATTATTTGGGCTTGTAATGGTTTTTTGCCTAGATAGGGGAATTGCACATTTCCCTAACTATATGAGTTAGGCCCTTAAAGCTACAGCGGTGCAGAAGTCATACGCAGACATGGCTGATTTCAACCATCCAGTGGTACTTGACATTTGTCAGATCTGCACGCTGTGGTTTTTCCTTTATAACCCCAGTACGGCACGCTCCCCCGGCGCTCGTCTTCACCGTCTCTGACAGAGTAAATGTGATTAGTTTCTCCATTTCTTTTGCATAACAAGTCCACATTCAAAATTAGAACATGATTAGGAGGCAATCAAAACTGGATCACGAAGGTGTGCCGATTTGAAATCGCACAGAACAGGTAACTGTTAAATTAGATTGAACATTTTTTTTGAGACTGCCATTTTATAGGAACGAGATGTATTTCCAAAGTTTCTTTAGGTCATCAAATCACATTTGTAAAGCTGATTTCAAACTACAGAGCGAGGGAAAAGTTATTACTTTTCCGTTTAGCAGAGAAAAATTCTGCTCTTATATTTCATGAACTGAATTTCGGAACATATAGTGAATGACGGAAAATACACTTCCCTTCCTAACAATAATCCTTCTTTTGTGATGCATTTCATGAGTTCCAATTGGATTTAACAAGGCAAATTGTACTTGTGCCATTAATTCCTAATCTTGATTTGCACTCCAGTTACTCACCACTGGCTTACCAGACGGCCCTTCCTGAGAATGTCATTACACGGGATGTAATTAGACGAACAAGACCGTACGTCATGATTATATTTAAAAGAGAGTAAATCCGTTGAACCATAATCTGTGATTGTATTGCACATAAACCGTAAATAGAGGAGGTATTGACCTTTAGAATTGTCTAGCCGACATAGTTGTTTTGCGTCTGTCATTTTTATGCTGTTTTTATTACTAGAAACCTGACACAAGGCATTAAAAAGCCCCTCTATACAATAACAGCACTATTCCCTTTAAATACTCATACTGTTCCGGTTTGTACTTATAAAACTATTCATGTTTAAATGTTTAAGTGTAAGGAAAAATGACAACAGCGGTTCTCAACTGGTTTTGCTTTGCTTCATGACCCATGGGCATCAAGAGCCAGCCCAATACTTTAATATATATAACAGTATATTACGCACACATGCACACAAACACATATTATACATTGATATTTACAAAATGATGAATTTGTGCCCATATATCCCAGACTCCTAAAATCAGACACACAAGTGTTTTCTCCTCTTTTTAAAGGTTGATAAGCGTTAAAAGTTGATTTATTTTGCTATTCAAACTATGCATGATTATACATTGTTAGTTGCATTTTATTATTTATTTTGCATTCATATGATCTATTATGTATTTTTGTTTCCCCCAGGTTTTCCGTTCCATTTTAGGGTTTTTCTTATCCCTTCAAACTCATCTTTGATCACCAAAATTACATATTTAAACTTTTTTTGTGTGTGAAATGCCTTGAAATAGCTTGAATGTAACTCATTCAACTCATTTATTATACGCAGATTCATTAATATGTAAATGAGCCCCGCCTCCACTCACTTCAGCTCAGAGATCCACTCGGCCAACTTTACTGAGGTAAACGCTGCACAATGGCGCTCTTTACAACATCGGACACATAACGGTAATTAATATGATTAGCCTTTGGCTTGACTATGTTATCAAACAGCTAATTTTGTGTTGCTAATGTTACACAAATCATGTTCCCGTTGTATGATCACAATGTATGATTTTTTAACTATTTATTTGTATGATACAGCTGCAAATAAGTATTTGAACACCTGTCTATCAGCTAGAATTCTGACCCTCAAAGACCAGTTAGTCTGCCTTTAAAAAGTCCACCTCCACTCCATTTATTATCCTAAGTTAGATGCACCTGTTTGAGGTCGTTAGCTGCATAAAGACACCTGTCCACCCCATACAATCAGTAAGAATCCAACTACTAACATGGCCAAGACCAAAGAGCTGTCCAAAGACACTAGAGAAAAAATTGTACACCTCCACAAGGCTGGAAAGGGCTACGGGGAAATTGCCAAGCAGCTTGGTGAAAAAAAGGTCCACTGTTGGAGCAATCATTAGAAAATGGAAGAAGCTAAACATGACTGTCAATCTCCCTCGGACTGCGGCTGCATGCAAGATCTCACCTCATGGGGTCTCAATGATCCTAAGAAAGGTGAAAAATCAGCCCAGAACTACACGGGAGGAGCTGGTCAATGACCTAAAAAGAGCTGGGACCACCATTTCCAAGGTTACTGTTGGTAATACACTAAGACGTCATGGTTTGAAATCATGCATGTCACGGAAGGTTCCCCTGCCAATGAGCATTTGGATGATCCAGAGGAGTCATGGGAGAAAGTCATGTGGTCAGATGAGACCAAAATAGAACTTTTTGGTCATAATTCCACTAAACGTGTTTGGAGGAAGAAGAATGATGAGTACCATCCCAAGAACACCATCCCTACTGTGAAGCATGGGGGTGGTAGCATCATGCTTTGGGGGTGTTTTTCTGCACATGGGACTGGGCGACTGCACTGTATTAAGGAGAGGATGACCGGGGCCATGTATTGCGAGATTTTGGGGAACAACCTCCTTCCCTCAGTTAGAGCATTGAAGATGGGTCGAGGCTGGGTCTTCCAACATGACAATGACCCGAAGCACACAGCCAGGATAACCAAGTGAGCTCTGTGAGTGGCTCTGTAAGAAGCATATAAAGGTTCTGGCGTGGTCTAGCCAGTCTCCAGACCTAAACCCAATAGAGAATCTTTGAAGGAAGCTCAAACTCCGTGTTTCTCAGCGACAGGCCAGAAACCTGACTGATCTAGAGAAGATCTGTGTGGAGGAGTGAGCCAAAATCCCTCCTGCAGTGTGTGCAAACCTGGTGAAAAACTACAGGAAACGTTTGACCTCTGTAAATGCAAACAAAGGCTACTGTACCAAATATTAACATTGATTTTCTCAGGTGTTCAAAATACTTATTTGCAGCTGTATCATACAAATAAATAGTTAAAAAACATACACAGTGATTTCTGGATTTTTTTTTTTTAGATTATGTCTCTCACAGTGGACATGCACCTACGATGACAATTTCAGACCCCTCCATGATTTCTAAGTGGGAGAACTTGCAAAATAGCAGAGTGTTCAAATACTTATTTTCCTCAATGTATATATACACTCACCTAAAGGATTATTAGGAACACCATACTAATACTGTGTTTGACCCCCTTTCGCCTTCAGAACTGCCTTAATGTTCTGGCATTGATTGAACAAGGCATTGAACATGGCATTGATTCAACAAGGTGCTGAAAGCATTCTTTAGAAATGTTGGCCCATATTGATAGGATAGCATCTTGCAGTTGATGGAGATTTGTGGGATGCACATCCAGGGCACAAAGCTCCCGTTCCACCACATCCCAAAGATGCTCTATTGGGTTGAGATCTGGTGACTGTGGGGGCCATTTTAGTACAGTGAACTCATTGTCATGTTCAAGAAACCAATTTGAAATGATTCGAGCTTTGTGACATGGTGCATTATCCTGCTGGAAGTAGCCATCAGAGGATGGGTACATGGTGGTCATAAAGGGATGGACATGGTCGGAAACAATGCTCAGGTAGGCTGTGGCATTTAAACGATGCCCAATTGGCACTAAGGGGCCTAAAGTGTGCCAAGATAACATCCCCCACAACATTACACCACCACCAACAGCCTGCACAGTGGTAACAAGGCATGATGGATCCATGTTCTGACTCTACCATCTGAATGTCACAATGTTGTGCGTGCTGTGGCTTCACAAATGCTTTGCTGCATACCTCGGTTGTAACGAGTGGTTATTTCAGTCAAAGTTGCTCTTCTATCAGCTTGAATCAGTCGGCCCATTCTCCTCTGACCTCTTGCATCAACAAGGCATTTTCGCCCACAGGACTGCCGCATACTGGATGTTTTTCCCTTGTCACACCATTCTTTGTAAACCCTAGAAATGATTGTGTGTGAAAATCCCAGTAACTGAGCAGATTGTGAAATACTCAGACCGGCCCGTCTGGCACCAACAACCATGGCACGCTCAAAATTGCTTAAATCACCTTTCTTTCCCATTCTGACATTCAGTTTGGAGTTCAGGAGATTGTCTTGACCAGGACCACACCACTAAATGCATTTAAGCAGCTGTCATGTGATTGGTTGATTAGATAATTGCATTAATGAGAAATTGAACAGGTGTTCCTAATAATCCTTTAGGTGAGTGTGTGTGTGTGTGTATATATATATATATATATATATATATATATATATATATATATATATATATATATATATATATATATATATATATATATATATATATATATATATATATATATATATATATCCATTATTAGTATTTCATAATTTCATTAATGATTAAACATAATATAAAGAAATAAACATAAATTATTAGTAAATAATCAAATATAACACTAAATAAGTGTCCTTGAGGAAAGGAAATGCGCTATATAAATTAAACATTATTATAAAAGTATAATACATTTAAAATGATATTTTGATTTGTAATAAAATATTTATAACAATTATTCATTTTATAATAGTTCATATACTAAATTTAAGGTATTTATTAATACATTTCGACATAATTACATGCTCTGGATTTGACATTGGTCAACAACTATAAACATGTATGCTTGATTTATATTATGAGCAAAATGCTTCTGTTTGAGTGTAGTAATGTTTGTGTGAATTGATGGCAGAAGATTTAGTTATTCAGAATTAAGGTTATATGATTGTCTAGGGACTGGCTTTTTCCTATTGGTCTCTGTGGAGGGTTTTACTGCAGGGCTACTCTCCCTGGACACTCTCAGTTCAGACAAAGCATCTCCTGTATTATTTATCACACATGTGCTCAGTGGTCTGCCTGATGTCTTAATCACGCCGCTCTCAGACTGCTGGAACATATGGGCCTGCATGAGACCGTTATCATCGCTTCATTTGTGTTTCTGACCTTCAAAATGTCCACAGTTTAAAACTGGTTTGCAATACAGTTTTCTTCCATCTTTAAAATTCTCTTCATGCGAAAGCCGATGCACCCTAATGTAGTGGCCACCCGTAGTCCCGTTTTCCCATAATCCCACTGCTCTCGATTAGCACTTCTCGGCTTCAATAATTGACGGAGAGCTCTCTTGATCAACAGTTTTCTTTGAGAAACAATGCAGTAGTACCTCCAAACATTATATATGCATTAGATGACTTTTCTTGCGCCAGTCAAGGGGCTCCTTCATATCGTTAGGCAAGATTAAACAAGCGAAGACGATGCCGTACATGCGTTCGCCATTAGCATTCTTTAGCAGGAAGCCAAATATTCCGGTACGGCGGAGCCCAGCGTTAGGCGCCATCTCCTGCCCTTTGATTAGCCATGGATTAATAGTGCCATTCCGGCTTCCTCCAATCCCACACTGTTTTTCGGCACAGGTTAGCACATCTTATTATTAAACAAATGAATTAGTGCCTGGAAATGTGTCATGCATATTACCTTGCAGCAGGAGGCACACAGGGCTGGTCAACTCCCGAGGAGCTCAGGAAAGATCCGCCATGCTCAGTTGACTGTTTGCCTGGCCCTATTAACAGCGCCATGATTTACCGGTGGCCCCTTGTTTGTGCCCGACAACGGAGATGCTGTTAATTCGGGCCGGCGTAAATCAGGCCCAATTAAAGTATTTGGATGTCTGTGACAGGCCCTAACTGCTTAAAATGATACTGAGCCATAAACAAAGACGCGGGGTGGGCAGGGACAGCAGAGGGTGGTCTAACATGAGTTAGCGTGCAGAGGCCGCATCTTAAATATAAAGCCTATTGTGTGTTAAGTGGCTAACCTCATTAGCACAATGCTGCGGTAAAGACATTTCCATATGATTTTGTTTTGTTTACATGCACTATTTTTCGTTAAACTAAATGAATCCTATCCCATTTCAGATTCTGAAAGTTCTGTTTGCAGGGCTTGACATTAACACCCGCCAAAGGTGGGTTTATTTCAACAGTGGCGTGTAACACAGTCACTCCTACTAGCCACTTTGGTGGGTTGAATTTTATATATAATGTAGGCTATACATTTTTCAATTGTAGTCTTTTAATAAAAGCATCTGAATATCAATGTTGAAACGCTTCCAATAATTTTCTGCAGAATAGATACACCCGCCTCCCCTCACTCACTCGTTTCAATTGCTCCGGATGAATATTGTTGGTGTTAGAGGGCTTGAATTTCGGATTGTGCTTTAGATTTCGTGCTCACACCCAAAGCTGCCTCTCAGTACTAAATTGGGTTATTTTTCGCTGCTAATATATTGTGCTTAGACAGTCAAATAAACATAAAATAATGCAACATGACATCATGACTTTGCGTAAACATACACGCCACTTTCTAAAGCCAAATGGCGTGTTATCTGTACGCATTTTGAGCTATCCGTGTGTATGTGTAAGCTGTGTGATTCCGTGTGTATGTGTACGCCGAAACGAACATCATCTCTGTGTGTATGTGTACGCCGTGTGATTCCGCGTGTATGTCAACGGCGTGTGATTCCGCGTGAATGTAAATGGATTTATAAACATACTAAATTATGCTTTTTTGAAAATGTAAAAATGCAGAATGTTTCTTGTGATGGGTAGGTTTAGGGGCAGGGGCAGTGTGTGTGTGTGTGTGTGTGTGTGTGTGTGTGTGTGTGTGTGTGTGTGTGTGTGTGTGTGTGTGTGTGTGTGTGTGTGTGTGTGTGTGTGTGTGTGTGTGTGTGTGTGTGTGTGTGTGTGTGTGTGTGTGTGTGTGTGTGTGTGTGTGTGTGTGTGTGTGTGTGTGTGTACGTGTGTTTGTGTGTGTGATGGGTAGGTTTAGGGGTAGGAGCAGTGTAGGGGGATAGAATGAAACGGCGTTGATAAACACTCTAAAAAGCGATTATGCGTCTTGATAGCACGCCAAAATGCCATAGCGAATTGGCGTGTCATACATACGCTATTTCATGAGATCAGTCTGAATAATGACAAAATGGCGGTCTTGGAGTTATGTTTTGAGTGAAGGTAAACCGCTGAGAAAGATAACACATGTGTAACAGTATAATGGATCCGTGCGTCAGGTCTTAAAGTGACAGCAGCTTAATATACCTGCTGCCAAATTATGAGATAATATTAAAAATATCTATATGGTAGTTTTTCCCCATGGTATTGATGTCAAAATTGTGGCCAGTGAAAATGCTGAGTGGCGAGTAACTTTGGAAAAACACTAGCCACAGTGGCTGGTGAGCCAAAAAATGTTAATGAAAATGTATTTACATGTGCTTTATGTATTACAAACAAAACTTAAGCGCATACAGACGGCATGTTCAAAAACTACCGCAAAAATAATACTTGTTTTTTTACATTGACGACATATCTAAAAAGAAACCTGACATATCTCCTCCACTGACCTGTTTTTTTACATTGACGACATATCTAAAAAGAAACCTGACATATCTCCTCCACTGACCAGTTAGTAAAGACCCATTCACATCAAGAACAATAACTATAAGAATAACTATAAGTAATAAAACCAAATATAACAAAATTAGCGTCCACACCAACGCACAATAATGTGCTGTTTATTCGAAGCATGCGCTGCTCAAGCTCTTTAAAGCTGTGTGTATTCTGATTGGCTTATAATTCATCAGCTGGGAAAAATCGCTCTGAAAAGATTCCAATGTCACTGTTATATCATTCAAACCGGGAATGATAACTATAACAATTTCTACATTAGTGTTTACAACAACGGACAACAATCTTCTGTTTATTATATAAGCATGCTGTAGTTTTGTCATCTGCCAGTTTAAATGCTCAAGCACTTTAAATTTAGGTGGATTCTGATTGGCTGTCAATGTTTTTGTATCGTACATCAGCTGGGGAAAATCGTTCTGAAAAAGATTCCAATGATATCGTTTCTCTGTGTTGTTATTGTTATAATTGTGGTGTGGAATTCAATTTATAATAGTTATCATTATTGTTATAGTTATCATTGGTGTGAACAGGCCTTAAAAGGGATATTAACCAAACAGTTGATGGGTCCCATTGACTTCTTCAAAATATCTTCTTTTGTGTTCAGCAGAAGAAAGAAGCTCATATAGGTTTGGAACAACTTGAGGGTGAGTAAATGATGCCAGAATTAAAAAATTTTGGGTGAACTATCCCGGCTTTAAGACAGGATATAGTCACCTTCCTAAAGTAATTGCCCACGTCATTTTTTCAGGTTTCTCAGAAAACACAAAAAGCTGAACCAATAACTTCAGAGGTTGAGTAGATTGTCATTCTTCCTGATGCAGCTGCCATCTTGAAAAGCTTGTAAAATTGCCTAAGGGTGCGTTCACACTTGTAGTTCGGTTCGTTTGGTCCGGACCAAAAAACAAAACATATAGTCCTGGTCCGCTTAGCGTTCACACTGGCATTTTTAACAGCAAACCTAAGGTTACCGAACCAAAGGCATAGGGATACTGTCACAACCTGATTGGTCGGCTTTTATGTCGTATATTTTGTGACGTAGCTTGCTTACCGAACATTCAAAACAATGCTGTGTGCTGGATTAAACGCCATCATTTTATGCGTGTACATATGGTTTTATTTTTACCAGCTGAGAACTCACGAGCTCATAAAATGTTAAAAACATTCAAAACAGCACAAGGATTTCCTCCGCTGTATGCAGAAACAAAGATCTGGATATACTAATGAGGCACTTTACCTTCTCGTTGCTGCACGTTTGCCCTCTACTCATTTTGGATACACCGATCTTTCCGCGTCGTCAAATCAGCTGACTTGTAGCGGCATCTTGTGACATCACATCCTGTTTTTGGTTCGTTTACATGTCTTTGGTCCGTGTTGCGTTCATATACCAATCGAACCGCACCAGAGTTCGTTTGGAAGCAGACCGAGACACATCTTTTTAGCGTTAGTCTCGGTCCGCTTGTTTGGTGCGCACCAGGGTTCGGATGGCAGCGTTCACATATGTTCAAATGAACCGCACTAACCGAGCAATCGCACCAGGGTTCGAAGCAAACATGACAAGTGTGAAGTGTGAATAAAACGGCCCAAGTCACACTCTTAACATAGGCCGTTATACTACAGAGGTAGAATTGCATGATCTGTTCAACTGAGGATGTGGTTGATTTTACCAGAGGTGGCCAGCATCATGAGGACTTATGCAAATTATGCATTATTTGAATCCGATTGAAAAAATAGTCAGATTCAAGCATTTACATGCTTAATTTGTTCTTGTTGATCGGATTATTTCAGGTCTACACAACCAATCCAATCAAAATTTAATTTGGATTGTTTACATGAAAACTATTCAGTCCGATTGAGCCATCAATCCGATTACTATCAGATAATTTGTCCATAATGTCTGGAGATCTGGATAGTCTACAATCCATTCACTTCGGTCCCCTACGGATGACCAGACCCCGCTTGTTTCTTGTAAAACACTTTTTTTTGTATCTGAAAAAGTATCCGCTCCTCATTATCCCATTACCTGCCCTTAGGATACTTTTCACATTGTCCTGATATATAAAAGGTGTTTTTGTTTATCAGTGCGGTAAACACTAATTTAGGCTGGGGTGCGTGGCATGCGGCTGTGATCTTTAGCGGTTTTAGTGGTGTCCTGGGAGACCGAGACGTCCCCAGACGCGTGAGATGAAAGATAGATGGAATGCCCCCTTCGCCTGGTCCCAGTTGGCTAAGTGCCTCTCGCTCATTACCAAGGTCTCTACGAGCATGTGGGCCGCACGGAGCCGCCCAGCCTCTCCTGATCATATTAAAAGCAGAGCTCATCTGATGACGGCATGCTGTTTACCAGAGTGCCCCATAAGAGATATTGAGGAGGTGTGTGAGGTCGGATAGTTTACTGATGAGGGAGGGTCATGGGCGTATGTCGTTAACCTTAACTTGTAAATTGAGGTTTTTGGGTTATTGAGTGCATGTTGTCAGTAGATTGTTCTGATGATGTTCTTTCTGAAACAGTTTGGTAGATTTTTTGATTAATCACGTTATTTTAGGTTGTTTTAAGTTTGCTCAGCAAAAATTTGCATTTCAATAGGAATCGGGAATTTCGTGTGAGGGCGAAGGATTTCCCTAGTAAGATTTTGCTTGTCTTTTGCTTGGTTTGAAAGTGACTTCAGTGTGAACCAGACTGTAAAAAAAAAATAAGGACGTAGTGTCCGTGATGTCACCCTTGGGTTTCTGAAGAGCATTTTTCAAGCCTAAAGAGGGCGGAGCCGGTCGTCTACATCTTGGCAGCACGTCATTGCGCTTCATTCCTGGGGCACGTTCAAGCTCAAACCGGTGAGCAACATTTTGCCACGGTTTCCGGGTTGAACGACATGTTTCCTAGAAAGATACGTTTTCTCTTGTTTGGTCGGTGTGACATTGTGGAGTGACACTTTTATAAACTTTTCTTTACTCCTCTGATTATATAATGGTATATAAAAAAGTGAGCAGCAATAATGATAAGCCTAATACTCACAATATAAATAATAAGATCATAACACAGTCTCGGAGGTAAGAAGTGGATTATCTTTCACCTGAAATGTTTGTCTTTTCATCCTGAAATGCGAGGCAAATGTTTAGGCACCACAGTTTCCACAAATCCCTTCACCCGATTGGGATGTTCTCCTTTATACTGGACGGCAAGGGAAGTGTCTGTAACATTGAGCGTATTTTGCCGTATTAAACACGTATTTATACCGATTTCATCCGGCTCTGAAAATTCTTCAAAAAGAACACAAGGAATGGCCTTCTCAGCTGCCATAGTTACAACACTTGCGTCATCAGAACAGGGTGTTCAATGCACCACTGTTTCCATTTTTGTTGGGGCTGGACGCAGCCCTGGATAACTGAAAATGGGCAAAGAGGCGGGACGTGGGTGGAGCTGAGGTGCCAGGTTGCTGAAACCAGCTCGACCATAGTGGCAATCTAAAAAAAAAGTCAACAGGATGTGATGTTTATGCACACTCCTGAGAGCCTACCTCTTCTGTTCTCTACATGACTGGGGCTGTGTCCGAAATTGCATACTCTCTTGAGTAGTTACTTATTTTGAATTAGTGCTTAATTTTAACCTGGATGCCAGCCGAACTTAGCCCCATCCACTACATTTGAGGACGGGAAGTTCGGTCTGGACTTGATCCGTTGTGCAGCATCTATATGCTCGAACCAGAGCTGATCGGACCAATCAAATTGTCAGGGCGGGCTTTATACGATGATGGACAGATGATCAACAGTAACATAACCATCCACGTCACCAAAGAGTGCTTGGGTTGAATTCGTTCTAATCCTAAACTGAGAACTTGTTCGTATATGCATTGACCTTTACTATTTCTCTCAAAAATGATGATCGTGTTGGTAAGTACTCCGTGTATCTTTAAATTCTTTTTACAACACCGGCAAAGATCGTTTACACTCATCTTCTTCTTCTACTTCTTCCAGCGTGCGTGCAGTTGAGTTCTGTTGACAACTATGCGTCGCTCAACATACGTCACCTACTCCGTTGCTCTGATTGGTTATTGGTCTATCCGATTGAATGCAGAGGCATTTTCTTTCCTGGTTCGGTTGAAATGCCCCATAATCACAGCCCAATGGAGCAGTATCAGACTCATATTCTGACTAGAATCTGAGTATGACGACGTCAGGCTAGCTTACTTTGTGAACGCTAAAAAAGTATGTTCTATATGTATGAATGTGTGTAGTATGAAAGTAGACCGGATGTACAACCCCAAATCAGAAAAAGTTGGGAAAGTATGGAAAACGCAAATAAAAAAAGTGATTTCTAAATTTCCTTTGACTTGTATTTCATTGCAGACAATATGAACACAAAATATTTCATGTTTTGTCTGGTCTTCTTCATGTCATTTGTAAATATGTATCCTTTCCTGTCATTCAGACCTGCAATACATTTCAAAAAAAGTTGGGACAGGAGCAATTTAGGGCTAGTAATGCGGTAAAATGGTTAAATAATGATGTGATTTGAAACAGGTGATGTCAACAGGTGATTGTAATTATGATTTGGTACAAAAGCAGCATCCAAGAAAGGTCCAATCCTTTAGAAGCAAAGATGGGCCGAGGATCGCCAGTTTGCCAACAAATACGTGAGAAAATTATTGAAATGTTTAAAAACAATGTTCCTCAAAGAAAGATAGGAAGAGATTTGGATATTTCACATTCAACAGTGCATAACATAATTAAATGATTCAAGGAATCTGGAGGAATTTCAGTGCGTAAAGGACAAGGGCGCAAGCCTAAGCTGAACAACCGTGATCTCCGATCCCTCAGGCGGCACTGCATCAAGAATCGTCATTCATCTAGAAGCGATATCACCACATGGGCTCAGGACTACTTTGGCAAACCTTTGTCAAGTACCACAATATGTAGTTACATCCACAAATGCCAGTTAAAACTGTACTGTGCCAAAAGGAAGCCCTATGTTAAAAGTGTCCAGAAGCGCCGTCAACTTCTCTGGGCTCGGAGGCATCTGGGATGGACCATCACACAGTGGAAACGTGTACTGTGGTCAGATGAATCAGTATTTGAGGTATTTTTTGGGAGGAATTGACGCCGTGTGCTCCGGACCAAAGAAGAAAAGGATCATCCAGACTGTTACCAGCAACAAGTCCAAAAGCCAGGGTCTGTCATGGTATGGGGTTGAGTCAGTGCCCTTGGCAAAGGTAACTTGCACTTCTGTGAAGGCACCATTAATGCTGAAAAGTACATAAAGATTTTGGAGCATAATATGCTGCCTTCAAGAAGACATCTTTTCCAGGGACGTCCATGCATATTTCAACAAGACAATGCAAAACCACATTCTGCACACATTACAAAGTCCTGGTTGCGGAGGAAGAGGGTACGGGTACTTGACTGGCCGGCCTGCAGTCCCGACCTGTCTCCAATAGAGAATGTGTGGCGCATTTTGAAGCGCAAAATGTGACAACGAAGACCCCGTACTGTTGCCCACCTTAAGACTTGTTTGCAGGGAGAATGGGACAAAATTACACCTGAAACACTTCATAATTTGGTGTCTTCAATCCCTAAACGTCTTTTAAGTGTTGTTAAAAGGAATGGCAACATTACAAAGTGGTAAATGCTTTACTGTCCCAACTTTTTTGCAGGTCTGAATGACAGGAAAGGATGCATATTTACAAATGACATGAAGTTGACCAGACAAAATAAATATTTTTTGTTCATATTGTCTGCAATGAAATACAAGTCAAAGTAAAAAACATTTTTTTTGCGTTTTCCATACTGTCCCAACTTTTTCTGATTTGTGGTTGTTCTACATTCGCCAAGTTGTCATTATCATGTGACCTACCAGCGTCAGTCATTCACAAATCCTCTCCCGTGGCCTCATGGGATAGTAAAGTGTCCATTGGATGCACACTTCAGAATCTCGCTGGAAGTAGTAGATCATCTGGTACTTTTTTTGCCTACTCTTTTATGAGTACTGTGAATAAGGACATAATTATTTTGTCACATACACAGCCAAAGTGTGCAACACAAGCTAACGCTAGCTTTTAAATGGAGTCTAACACCAACAAGAACAAACGCACAACACAAGCTAAAATAAAAAAGTTTGCTGTTTCACACTAACAGTGAGTCAGTGACATAAACAACATTAATCTGTAATGATTCAACAATGTCAACTACAGTGACACACAAAATTATTATTCTTATACAATGTTCTTGATAATGCTGAAAGAGCTATTCGTATAGGCTCATGTATTATCAGTGTTTCATGCAAAGAAAAGAGATTCATTTCAAACTATAATCTCACATAGTATAGTAATATATAGTCTATAGTCTCAAATGTATAATCAAACTATCATAAAAGTGTGTTTAAGTACCTCATCTGTCGACATGACGCCGATGAATTGCAGAGCTGGTGCAAATATCCACATCGCTATGATAAGAGGCTTTCTGAACCGCTGTCATTTTTGGTGTGTTTATTGTGTTATTGTAGCGTGCTGCACATGTTTATATATTCATCTAAACGTCGGTCTCAGCAGGATGTGAATGTGTTGGGATGTTCATTAACAGTAGGCTATTGTTGTTGTAAAGGTATTTCCAACTCGTGTTACTTCTAAACGAAGAACGGGGAAAAGAACTTCGAATCACGTTCAGTCACACGTATTTGAGCAAGAGCAATAGTTTCTGGCTGCAGTTCACTTAAAGGCCAGTGGGGCGGCAAATAATAGTTTTTTTCTGAATTCTACATATTGTATTTACATAATTGTACTCAGTATTGGGGAAGCTACTTTAAAAATGACTACAATTCATAGTTAACTATGGGTGATAGCATCATAGTTGAACTTATAAAAACAGAAAAATATGGGTGAATTGAAATTGATTAAATATTTTGCTGCAAAATTTTTTTTATCTGTGTAGGGACTTAAATAAATAGATGCAAAGAATCAAATGAATCAAAAATCATTTAAAATTATTTATTGATGGGACATGAATGAAGCAATGCCAGGATTCAAAGAAAATGGAGCTTAGAATTCAAAATTATAATTTTTTTGCTGGCCGGAAGATAATTTGCAATGCAATTTTTTTTATCAATCGGTGCTGGGATTCAAAATGTATTTGTGCAGGGAATCAAATCAAAATCTTTTTATTCAAAACAGTGAAGAGAAAACAGCAATGCCTGTATGAATATGTCAATGTGCATGATCACTGATTTTTTTTATTAACTATATATATATATATATATATATATATTGATGTTTCATTTGAAAGACTGGAGATCAGGGGTCAAAGGTTAAGTGCACTCAAGGGCCAGTTCTGAGTGTTACAGTTCATTGCATTTGACCAGACATATTGATTTCATGACATGTTTGCATATTGTGTGTAACTGAGTAATGCACTTCTATTATAGTTAATTAAATTACTATATTAACACCTTGCATAGTTTCCTTGCATTATTAATATTTTAAATTTTAGTTTTTTTAATGAGGGAAACTATGCTAAGTAAGTAAGTCTACAAAGAGTTTAGGTTAGCCAGTCTGTTAATTAATTGTATAGTAGCATTAATACATTAAATTAATCCCTGGATGCTTTCGCCGTCCACCATTATTAAACAAGCTGAGCAGAAGTGGCTTCACTTGAGCTGCTGAACAGTTTGGAAGGTACAACATCCAATAACAAACTGGTACACAGTGTCCCTGTGGCAGTCATGAATTATGCGGAGGTTTGTTACACACACACACACACACACACACACATTCCTGGTCACACACAGTAGCACAAACACGGGCCCCAGGTAGAGCGCTCATCACTCCTGCTGTTCTTCTCCATATGGACCCAATGAACTGGGGAGAGCAGAGACCCTCCACATGCACACGTTTCCCCTCACACACATACACATGTGTCTGCAAATACACACGGGGAGACAGACAGGTGTCGTTCATTTTGCAGCCGTAGCCAGCTGTGTGTCAGCCTGTATCTAACAAATGTCACCGTTGTGTGCCAGATGTCTGACAGACACAGGTGGATGTGGTAAAGACTTGACTTGATCCTTTAGTTTTAAAGGCCCTTTCCTTCCTCACATTCTAATACATGCCTCCATACAGCCATAATGATATTATATTCATCTGTGCCATTCTGAGCTGTATGAAATAATGGTAGACTGAGGGTGGGCTGACTGTGGCGAATGTGGGAGCTCTCCGTGGTGCTGAAAACATCCTGCTGTAAATATGAGTATGATTATGCTGCTGTGCAAATGTTAGCCACACGCCGTCCACTGACACTGTCTAAAAAACAACAATGATCAAATAATTAAATAACTAGTATATGTATGTGTGTGTATAATTAGTTTGGGTTGTTTTAACCCAGCGGTTGGATTGTTTTAAGCAAACATTTAACCCAACTGCTGGGTTAAAACGACCCACTCACTGGGTTAAAACCCAATTGCTGGATTAAAACAACCCATTCACTGGGTTAAAACAACCCAATTGCTGTGTATATATATATATATATATATATATATATATATATATATATATATATATATATATATATATATATATATATATATATATGCTGTGTATAATTATAATCGTTATTAATCTCTCTCTCTCTCTCTCTCTCTCTCTCTCTCTCAATATATATATATGCCTTAATCCCTTAATAAAAAAGTCATAGTTAATAGTAAGTTAAGTTAATAGTGAGAATTGGAAACTAAACTAAAGTGTGATCACTTATCATTCATTTTTATTATTATTGATAGATAATTCAATAATAATAATAATAATAATAATAATAATAAACTACAAATGTCCACAATCAATAAATAAATACATACATACATACCAGCTCTGAGAGAGAGAGAGAGAGAGAGAGAGAGAGAGAGAGAGAGAGAGAGAGAGAGAGAGAGAGAGAGAGAGAGAGAGAGAGAGAGAGAGAGAGAGAGAGAGAGAGAGAGAGAGATTTATCGCGATTATAATTATACACAGCACACACACATATATTATGTAAACACAAACTTTTGTTTTGGATGCAATTAATCGCGATTTAGCAAATCAGACAACACGAATCAGACAAAGCTCCATGACTTTAAACAAACATACAAATAAACATACAAGAAAAAAAGATTACATAAATGATAAATGTCATCTGTCGGGATAATACCTGAAATAAGGTCAAGTGGTTTACATGTATTCTCAATCAGTTCTCAATCAACTCAACAGTCTCAGTTGTATGTTTGCCCCCACCTGATGGCCGATTGAAGAACTGCCTATCTATCTATCTATCTATCTATCTATCTATCTATCTATCTATCTATCTATCTATCTATCTATCTATCTATCTATCTATCTATCTATCTATCTATCTATCTATCTATCTATCTATCTATCTATCTATCTATCTATCTATCTATCTATCTATCTGGACAAATGAGTCTTGACCGGCCTTTTAGTAAAACCCCTTTTGATTCCCTCAACGTCCCCAACTACACTCAATTGAGACATCCTCCACACCTGATGTGCTGTATAATGAAGGCCTAATTTATGTAATTAGTCCATTAACTGTAATCCCAGCATATGTTCGGCATGCCCTGAAGGCGTCGTTCTCCTCAGGTACTTCTTTTTGATGTCACTGAGAAGCAGCTAATTAATTTTACATGCATACTAATACGGGACTCAGCTTAGCGCGCTAACCTTTGTATTTATCGCTGTAACCTTTATGGGAAACGGGAGGAAATCCTGCACATAACAAAAGGGATTACAATATTTCGGTGTTTTTATGGTGAATTATACCACAAAAATTCAGTATATTAATTTATTATATTTATATTATTATTATTTTATTGCAGAGTCCATTGCACTCCACTAAAACAATAATAATGTTGAATTATTAGCATGTCTACAATAATTGCACACACTACGACTACGTAAAACAGTAACATGAGCATTTAAATGACGCTATATTAATTCATGTCTTATATCTAAAGGCTGAGCTCCATCTGCTCTGTGTATAGCCTATTATTGCACCGCGGTTCCTTTAAGATATGTGATGATACAGCTAACAAACCATAAGCCCATAATTAAGACAAAGTCCATCAAGCAAATGAGGGCAGTGTGAAATAATAGCGTTTAACTGGATTGGCGCGCGAGCCCCTCCCCTATAGTTTCACTCGCCACTAAAGGCTTTTGAGCGTCGTAATGAGAGCCCTCTGTCTGCTAATTAATTGACATTCTCTTGAATATTCATACGCCGCATCACAAATACGCTCTTAATTGCACCGTAAAACATCTCAGGGGAAGCAAATCGCCGCAGTCTTCATTAAAACAACGCTGGACGGACTCTGAAAGCTAAAGGATGAGTCAGATGCAAAGGTCCGACAGGTGACCCGCAACCCTCTCCGCGCAATAATGCGCCACGGCACCCGATCACGTGTTTCTGAAGAGAATGCACGATAAACACACACACATACATTACGACTAAAACAAACTTCAGATCATGTTTTTTTTTTTTACATGAAAAAATCGTTTATTGTTATAAATCATAATGCATTGTTGTTGGCACAGTATCTCGAAATAGTCATTTTGATTACATGTTAATACAAATGTTTGCATTTACAATGTCAATTACACCGCCAGCCACTGAAATTTGTTTATTCATTAGTTCTTTGATAAATCTACATTGCCTGCAGAAAGATGAGGCTAATAATGCGATGAAACAGACATTGAGTTGACGGAGGGCTCAGCTGATTCTGCTCGACATGCACAACAGAGACAGAGCGACCAGCACACAATAATAATAATTATCTTGTATATTATATGTAATATGAATTCGATTCCAGCTGTATCTTATTTAATTTATATGATTATATATGATACGATAAAAATATTCTGTTATTATTTGTGTGTCCATTAAGTTATTCATGTGTCACTATGACTAAATTTTTCAATGATTAAATGTAATTTTGATATGTTTGCTTAAGGTCAAAAGGGGTGTAACACGACAAAACTTCTTGAGAAAGGTAATGTTGGCATGATTAGTTTGGTGTGATTTGTTATTTCTTGTAGAAAAGCAGAGCAGTTGTTATTATAGATGCTATTTAAAAATATGATTATATTTTTCAAATTATTGTATTAAATATTATTAATAATATTTAAAGACAATGTGGTGTAACCGACGCTTTAGGTGCATGGACCTTGTGTGTCATATCTTCATATTTTATATCATATTTTATCAAAACGCAAGGAATGTTTGAATAGATGGAGTAACCCCGTCTTAAACCATTTATTGGAATTAATGCTCATTAATTCAGGATTATATATATATATATATATATATATATATATATATATATATATATATATATATATATATATATATATATATATATATATATATATATATATATATATATAAAGTATATACATGCAAATATTTCTTAAATACATGAATGAGTGTGTATTTTTATATACATAATAATTACACACAGAACACAAACATATCATGTAAACACAACTTTTATTTTGGGATGCGATTAATCGCGATTAATCGATTCGACATCATGTGTGTGTGTATATTAACAATATAGTTGTTTATGTGTTTTTGTTTGTTTGCTTTTTTGATGGTTACACCACTTGACATCCAAATATTGGCTATATATATATTTTTTTTTTCCGTGTCTAATTCACTCCTTGCATGGGTGTAAAAGGCAGAGCGAATATTTATCCCCCTGTCCCTCCTTTTTTTCCTGGGTGGCAGCATATCCCAAAGTTGATTCAGTTTGACAATATTGTTTTGCTATCATTCGCTGCCTTACAATGAATGGCATCGATCCTCTTTTAACAACATTTGTTTCCTATTGTGTGGCGGAGGGCAGACGTGTGAAAGTGGCTGTTTGATTCTCTTTTTCATCCGCGTGACCTCAGCCTTTGTGTCCCATCGCCCTGGGAATGTCACGCCTCACTACTCTACTTTAAGATGCTTCAGAAAGTGCCTTTGTTTTTCTGCCTTTTTCAGACGCACACAAAATTGTTCTCGGTCCCTCCAGCTGTAAAAGATACTTAAGACTAGAGCCCCCGGTTCACAAGTGCAATGCAATTTGGCTTAGACCAACCTTTGTTCAGCTTGTACAAATGACCAAACTCACTCGCACATTATACAGTTGATCTACTGCTGCAGGGACTCGAGCCATTCAAGAATCGTGGTGGCATTTGCAGCGCGCCATTCGAGCATAGCGCGCGGGACTGGAGGGAAGAAAAAGCAGCAAATCTTCAGCGAACAAATACGCGCTGCTCGTCCTCGTCACATTGGTTAACCGTTAAGTTAAGGACAAAGCTGATTTCCATGACAGCTGCCGGAAACTTTATCCCGCAAAAATGAAAAAAAAAAAAAAAAAAAGTGCAATGAGTTGGGTGGTCCCTCATCACAGGTTGATACTGTGCCATTGTGCGCGTGATTAACTGTGAAAACATTTGCCTGCGTGTCTGTAGGATCAGCGGAGCAGCGCGCGGGCGACTGGGCTCATTTGCATAATATTGCAAACATATTTTACACGGTACACGTTTAATTAAAAGATATGGGAACGCTTTGCAGTACACCCAAGAAAAATAGGATAGTGTATAGGAAAATATGATAGGATAGTGTGTAGGTTCCATATTTGTGTCCAATTTCAATTTGAATGTTTGTTTTCGATATATAGCCTATATTGTATTATGTTAGTTCGATATGTTCATTTCAATTCAAATGTTTCTAATGATAAATGGCATAAGGTTACACTTTATTTTGTTACAGTGTTATCTATTTGAGTATTGAGTAATATTGACTTACTGGTAGGATTAGGGTTTGGTTAAGGGTTAGTTGCATGTCATTATGCATAATTTACTGTCATTAAGTATGCATAAACAAACAAGGACATATGGATAGCAAGTGTAATTTATCACCAGAGAATAAATGTTCATGTTTTCTAATGGTGTTGGTGCATGGGTTAAACAACAAAATGGACAAACCCAAAAATGTCGTTTAATTATTTTAAACCAACGATTTGTTCATATTTGACACAAACATGAGTTGAAAAACAACCCAGCATTTTTTATTTTTTATCTGTCATTTGGACAATAACATAGTGGAATTGTATGGTATTAAGAACGTAATATTTTCAAAAATATCACTCTAAAAATGCTGGGTTGTTTCAACCCAAACATGGATTGAAAACCAACCCAAAATGTATTTTTTTAGATTTTGTTTTTAAGTTTTAGAGATACAATCCCAGCACCTTTACCTTTCACAAATCGTTTGTTCACACGAAACACAAATTGTAATTTATGGATACGTTATAGATTTCTAAACTTTGAATTTATAACCGACAAATCTGTACATGTAAATGTCATATAGCACATAGCCTACACACGTTGAAAAACACATGTTGTTCATTTACGTTATTCAGAGGCATTTAAAAACGGCAATGCGAAGTGAGTGCATTTATTATTTTTACGCCTTTTCGAGTGCCTCCTTTCTTTCCTTGAACACTTGAAAGTCACATAGTTGTTTTCCTATTGTTTCTAGTCTGGGTAAACATTTGGGCAGAGAAATAAATGGCTTTTATGAGCGGTAGATACACACACACACAAACACAAACTCTCCCTCTCTCGCGCGGAAGGTGTCGCACATTTGAAGAATACTTGCTCTGTCACACAACCTCGACGTTGCCTCAGAAGCGCTCTGGAAAACTTCATGTGAAAGAAGCCTGGAAAATTGGAATCCTTTGGCCCTTTTCTGTCAATACACAAGCAGAGGAATGACAAGTTAAAAGAAGTACTTCATGGCGCAGCGAGAAGCTGCATGACTTCCTAGCTTGGAAAGAAAGTGTTTCTGAAACGGTGATTGTGTGGCAACCAAGGAAACTATAACGCTTTGCTTGGTACTTTCCTCCTGTTTTGTAAATATTAGCTGCCTTTTTTCCCGCGGTTTAGATACAGACCTCTTCCCTCCTGCATCTTCCAAACAGGCATCAAAATAAACAATGCGTATTGCTTCTAATCACTTGTATGGCTGATTCTATTCGCGATCCGTCAGAGCAGTCAGGGGTCTCATTGGTGGATTTATGGTGGAAAATTTGCATAAATTATGAGCAAATCCGCGAGCTCGTGTGTGGTCCATCGCATTGCAAACTCGCCAAGCGGAAAGGTGGCCCTTGGTGAGCTCTGAAAAAAAAGCTTGAATGGCCATTGCTCAAAATAGGCTTCCATTTGGTTTTCACATTCATATAATTGACTTATGGATATTTTATACAGTTTTCACAAGGCCACTCTGAAGGCTTTATTTGCATATCTGAAGTACTTTTCAGTTTGCTTTACATGAGCACAAAAGCCCGCCCGGCATTATGAAGTTTCATTTCAAGAAGGTTTTTTTGTTTTGTTTGTTTTGTTTAAATGTTTGCACATTTTCTTATGTAACCTCCGGGTCACGTCACTTGTGTGCCTTTAGGAAAAAAATATCTCACATTTTATTTTTTAAATAAAAATATTTTTGTTACATTAGCATATGTCGCAAGCCTTAATCTGTACATAGGTCGTGTCTTTTTATATTTATCCTGTCGTCGGCTTTGTGAAGAGGTTTCTCAAGTATTGCCGTTAATATTGTAGGATGTGCTCGCGCATTTAAACCCGCAATAATGAGATCTTTGGCTACATCTTTAAAATTACGCGAATATTAATCATTTGCACAAAATGTGCTTTGATGATCTGTTCACACTTTACACTACAGTGTTAATGTGTATTTGCATAAGTAAGCAGCGTGTAATACTTCTAATGAACTAGCCCATGTGTAATTATTTAGTAAGCACGCATTGTCATTGTTATTAATTGCACCGTGAATATGTTTTCACCATTATGACATTTTTTGTTTCCATCCATTAAATTTGTCACAATCGGTCGTGAAATCAAATAATCCGAGCAGGTTGAAACTGAACTTGCGTTTCAAGTTTAGCGTGATTAGTTAACTTTAAAGTGTTATCGTGATTTATTAAAACTGTAGCGAAAATACATTTTCCAGATGCTAATAAACATATGCTTATGGGCTAAACGACACGTATGACTCCCTCGGCTCATTATAATAACGAGGCGCTCTGGTTAGTCATGTGGAAAAAATATGTCGCTACACGGTTTAATTTGCCCTCCGCGTGTTTACGTTGGGACGCAATTGACATTTTCGCTCTAAGGAGGCATAACAAAGCAGGCAAAAGTCATACGAACTGTGTCATGACAGCAAGACAAGCAAAAAGTAACTGTGACGATACAATGCAAACTGCATGCAAGTTCCAGCCAATTTCCATGTCAAACATCCCATTGCTCAGTAGCTCCATTTGTACGTGTGAATTGTAGACCAAGCACCCACGAAGCGCGCAGAAAGGTTCACACACATACCTTCACACACTGTTACCGGGTGCCATCGCAGTTCAATTCCGGTTGCCGAGCCTTTTCACCCCTTTGCTCTGTCTTCAAATGGAAATGATTTCTATTGGCCCAAGGTGTCCATGTAAATAGGTGTAAATGAAACCAGATTATGCCTTTCTCCCAGCCCCCCTCCTCCCAAGGCGATTGTCATGTGATAGCAAAGAAGTGGCACATTAATGAAGCGCCTCTACAGGGGTCTTTTCTGCCCATGTCGCCACATAAAACTATCAGATGGTTAGAGGAAGGACATGGAGGCAGCCACTTAGCTCTTAGTCTTATCAAGAAAGAGGGAGAGAGAGAGAGCGAGAGAGAGGAACGGGTTCATTCAAGCTGGCCTGGGAAGAAGGAAACCCTAGCCTACTTCTTCTTCTGCTCGTTTCTTGAGTTCACAGCTCCAGAGAAGTGAACTTGCAGGGCGAGTCTCGGCTCTATTTAAAGAAACACTTGCATACCTACTTGCAGACAGACTTCCAGTTGAATTCCGACACAGAACTCGGACAGGATGCCTAGACCCGGGAGAAACACTTACAGCGACCAGAAACCGCCGTACTCCTACATATCCCTCACCGCGATGGCCATCCAGAGTTGTCCGGAGAAGATGCTTCCTCTCAGCGAGATATACAAGTTTATCATGGACCGCTTTCCTTACTACCGGGAAAACACCCAGCGCTGGCAGAACTCCCTGCGCCACAACCTCTCCTTCAACGACTGCTTCATTAAAATCCCCCGGCGCCCGGACCAGCCCGGCAAGGGCAGCTTCTGGGCGCTCCATCCCAACTGCGGCGACATGTTCGAGAACGGAAGTTTCCTGCGACGCCGCAAACGTTTCAAGGTGATGATGACATCAGAGCACCTGGCACCCAGCAAGCCCTCGGACGCTGCCCACTACCTCCAGCAGCACGCCAAGATCCGGCTCAGCGCCCTGGGCACCCACCTCCCCCAGATGTCCAGCTACAACCTGGGAGTGTCCCAGCCGTCCACGTTCAAGCACCCGTTCGCCATCGAGAACATCATCGCCCGAGAGTACAAAGTGCCAGGGGGGCTGGCGTTCTCCGGGTACCCCCTGCACAACCAGCTGACCACAGCCTGGCCCCATATGTACAGCACTAGCGTGATGGACAGCGCGGCGCCCATCTCCATGACCAGCGGCGATTACAGTGCATACGGCGTGCCCATCAAGTCGCTCTGCCACGGCGGACAGACCTTACCGGCGATCCCCGTCCCGATCAAGCCCACCCCGGCGGCGTTGCCTCACCACATCCCCGCTTTCCTATCGAACTCTCCCCAGTCGCTGAGCCCGACGTCCCCGCAGACAGCGACCAGCCAAAGCAGCCCAGCCACCCCGAGCGAGACTCTGACGGGTCCCGCGACGCTGCAGTCGGTCGCTGTGCACTGACACCTGCGAACTGGGCCTACACCTGTACTCCAAAGTTGAATTTTAATGACAGACCTTGAAAAAAAACACTGGCTATACAATCAAGGCAAGAGCTATCTATGTTGCAGTGATGTTAATTTATGTGTATATGTGTTGAGATTTTAAGTGTTGCTTTCGATGAGTCCACTCACATGGATCGACACGGATATCATATTGTAAAATGGAGAGTTTTTACATTTTAAATATC
Organism: Gobio gobio; assembly: GCF_949357685.1. Taxonomy (NCBI): domain Eukaryota; kingdom Metazoa; phylum Chordata; class Actinopteri; order Cypriniformes; family Gobionidae; genus Gobio; species Gobio gobio. Next base: position 23,874,860 of record NC_137121.1, read on the forward strand.
CAGAATTTATGTGTTTATTCGAACGGGTCGACTGCTGACAAAAATCCAAGCACTGCGATCTGCTTCGTGTTTCAATCGCACAAGGCAAGTGCTCGTCGTTTTACAAGTTATCGCCTATTAATTGCTATCGCGCTGAAATTAATATCCATAAGTTGGGAATTGCTCACTACTTTCATGTAGTCATGCAACTAACTTCCTAACTTGTCTCAGTCTGCAAACCAAATACTATCCTACTTGATCTAAAACACACACACACACACACACACAGTATGGCAAACTTGAAAAAGTTAGTTTTAAAGCATCATCAAGTAAATATGTAAATAATTGCAAATAAGTGATATTGTGTCAAATGCACTTTTTAGTTAGATGTTTTACATTCTATTTTGCAGGAAATGTTTTGTGAGCGTTTAATTTAAAGCCGTGGTGACCATGTGTATTAAAATGCCGTACATTTGTACTTTTTGTTCGGATATAAAGCATGCCTTTTCCAGACTTTGTGTTGTTTTGCTGCAAGCATGCGTGCTTTTAAAAGATGTGCAAAACGTCTGCATTAAATTAAAAACTTGGTCATCAGAATATTTTTTCATTAAAAATGGTGTAAACTTAAATTGCTCTTGTATTCGTTTGTGCATTTCGCTTTTCTCTTTCTTCACACAGACTATGCATGTACACTCCTATGTTGAAACAAACACAACAAATATTGTTGTTGTTATTATTAGAGAATAATGCTGAAATACAAACATTATTAATAGTTACAGCACTGCTTTTTCTCTTTACAAGCGTTTGTTGGTGTAAATATGAACTTTCATTTAATTTCAATAATCTTACTAAGGTTATATTTTGATTGGCTTTCTATTTATTATAGAATAATATTGTCTGAACATCTTTATCGGTATAAATCGCTCATCGGATCAGGGTTATAGCACTTTTCTTCGAGGAAAAGCACAAGCGACGGACTGGAATAAATGAATGAAGCTGTTGATTAGGATGCATGAAGTTACTGTGCCGCAGTCACAGCACACACAAGCGGACTCATTCATCAGCACGGACACTCACTTCAGCACGTCCAGTTTTAAACCTACATTTTACCCGAGGACTGAAATAATAGCTACATTTCTGCGGTATAGATATAGTTTCATTCTGAGCGATTTTCACCAGATTGTATTGTATGTTTCCATACTATTTATTTTATACTCTAAAAAAAAAAAGTTGTTTCAACCCAATTATGGACACACTCATTCATTGGTTTACATTTTAAAATTAATTTTTAAACCCAACAGTTGGGTTTGTCCATATTTGTCCCAAACATACATGGGTTGAAACAACCCAGCATTTTTTTAGAGTGTACTATATATTTTTCCTATTCTATTTTATTTGTATAGAATACAATTATCCACAATAAAAAAAAACTTAAATTGGTTAAGTTGGTTTAACTTAAAAAAGCAAGTTACCTTCAAATTTTAAGTTCATACAATGTTTTATTCAACAGGAACTCAAAACATTATGTTATCTGAACCACATGAATTATCCAAGTTGGTTTGACAAAAAGAAAAAAAAACTGCTGTGATAAATTGTGAAACTATTTTTTTACCAGGCAAAAATCGGTCACACTTTATCGTATAATTTACCTTAAAATTACACTTCGTATTTATTTATTATTTCATTGTTATTTGCCTGAGATTTTTTACCTTATGATTTCCACACGTCCCCCCCTTTTTTAACTCTCAGATTTAATGGGGGGTCCATTGATAAAGGATGTGTCGCGGTCAGAATGCGAGAAACAGGTGCATTGTTTGCGTCCCCGCATAGAGAGCAACAGCCTTCTCCGGGATATTAAGCAAATACATTAGAATTCCGTCACTTTATGCAATTGAGCTGATCAAATAAAGGGTCCCTGGCCACTTCATTCACCCTCATTCACTTGAATAGAAAGTGCAAAGAATTGCAAACTTAGACTGGGCCACCGATGTAGATTTAGTCTTTTTTCAGAAAGACAAAAAGGCCGATTTCTCACAAACACATAGCTGACTGGGGGACTAGGAAACGAGTTCTGAGACCCCTTTGGAATTTAAATCCAACCCCTCCCCCTGAGAGACTGTTTGCACAACACTGCAAGTTTTTTTTTCCACTCTTCCCCTTTTTTGCTTTTCTTTTCTTTTTACTTTCCTTTTCGGGGTTTGACATTGTGTTGCATTGATGTTTACTCTAGGTTATCACACCGACAGAAGTGTGTGTTTAGTTTTTAAAAGAAGAAAAAGCATTTACTTAAACCAGGAATGTAAAGAATCCAAATAAAAGAAATGCCAATGTGTTTTACAGAGCTAAAAGAAATGTAAAAAAAAACTTTTCATTTTATTTATACGCTTTATTTAAAAACAAAAATAGACGTTTTACAGATGTAAATAAAATGTCCAAACGTATTTACAGGTATGTTTTTTAGATAATTCTTATTATTCAGTTAATAAACATAAACAAACAGATAAAATGTATAAATCAACAGACATGTTTGAACTTAATATTGTACATTTTAAAAAGATAAATAACAGACATTTTACTGAAGCAAATGTAATTTTCTTCTTATTTATTTATTTCAGTCGCTTATTATTGTAGGAATTATTTGACACTTTTATGAATAACCTGTGGAACTTTATGTATTTATATTATTTATTTATTTTTAGAAAGAAATAAAATATGATAAGTGCCAAACAAGTTACTGATAATTCCAAATCATACTTTATTAATTAACTTCGTATCACTCTAAAAAAAGCTGGGTTGTTTGAGTCAAATATGAACAAATTCAACAACAAAAAATAATAAAAAATACAAATCTAAACCAACGGTTGAGTTTGTCCATATTTGACCCAAATATGGGTTGAAACAGTGATATTTTAGAAAATGTTTTAATAACATTAAATACAATTGTATTGGCCATATGACAGATAACAGCCTAACTAAAAATGTTAGATTGTTTCAACCCATATTTGGGTCATATTTGGACAAACCCAATTGTTGGTATACATTTTTTAATTTCATTTTTCAGTTTGTCCATATTTGACCCACATATGGGTTGAAACAGTGATATTTTTTAAATTGTTTTTAATAACATTAAATAAAATTGTACTGGCCATATGACAGATAATAAAAAAAATGCTGGGTTTCAACCCATATTTGGGTCAAATATGTTGGTTTACATTTTTAAATGACATTTTTGGGTTTGTCCATATTTGACCCAAATATGGGATGGAACCCAGCATTTTTAGAGGGATATTTTTGATAATATTAAGCTCTTAATAACATAAAATGACACTATTTTATTGACCATATGACATATAGCCTAATAACTAAAAATGCTGGATTGCTTCAACCCATGTTTGGGTCAAATAAGGACAACCCCAACTGTTGGTTAAAAATTTGTAATAACATTTTTGGGTTTGTCCATATTTGACCCAAACATGGGTTGAAAAGGTCCTAGCACCTTTACCTTTCACAAAGCGTTCATTCACACGAAACACAAAGTGTGATGTTTTCTGTCAGATGCAGTCTTCATTTCCATAATGTTCTGAACTCTCGTTTGTCTGCCCTCTTCAAATCAACAGTCAGGCAAGTCATTAAATGCAGGCGAGCGGCATGAGCGTTAGCTTGTTGTGATTTCAGGGCTCGTAATAACGAAGGCCTCAGTTGTCGTTGAGTGGGCTTTTTCTGTTCATTAACACCAACGTGAACTCTGTTGTGTAAGCAAAGACAAAACGATCCATCCACTACATGATCCACTCCTAGAAGAAGAAGGTCATCCTAGGCAGGGGGGATAAAATATAGAGCGAGCCGCGCAAAACCACAATGTGCTAGTTTAATTAAAAGAATTCATTACAGTGGGAGCCCAAGGTAATTAGCATGCATAATTTATGATTTGCTTAATGCAAGCCGACCGAGGCGTCAGTAATAAACTCGACTTAACCTCCAGCGGAGGGAGATGAAATGGACAGTGGACGGTTGTTTATTGTCGAGCAATAAGTCAAATCCGTCTGACAGAACTTTGGTTGATTCTTGGCTTTCGCTGAACTCGAATGACTTCATTTGTTTTGCCGGATGAGAAGCGAACTTGGACCCAGTCGACAAAGGTAACGTGTAAACACGGCGTTAGATAGATGGTCTGAGGGCAAACCGTTCATTAACAGTTCGTTAAACCAATCATTTGATATCACAAGGGGTTACGCTGACAGGTTGTAAGTCTTCTTGTATCGTCTTCACGCAAACTGGTGGCAGAAACACACTTTCTTCGTCAACGCTAAAAGTCTCATCCGCGAGAGCTTCTTCTTACCTGGAGTTCTCCGAAGGTCTGTACTGACAGAATGAGGCCAGGGTTTGGTTGAGCTCCGCTCTCCTCATGTTTCCACTCATATTATGGGCTGTCAAGATGCTGTTTGTAAAAGCGTAAAAATTAATCGACGCTAAGCAAAAGTTGCATCCAGTTTACTCTGCAAATGTGACAAACCGCGCCGATGAAGGAGGAACGGATGTGTGTTTATGCTTTGCTGATGGCTATTTTTCTTTCTACTTTGCAGCCACGTTGATTTTTACTAAAACAACTGCAATAAACAAATATATTTATGCACTCGGTGCATGCTTAGCAAAATGTACTAACTGAGGTAGGCACTGTAGGCTATACCTGACCCATTGTTATGGAGGTGCTAGGAGGCATAAATTAAAGGTTTTTATAAAATATTATTTAAATATCAAATAAATAAATAGCATAGATTAAAATAATACATAAATAACATTGCATGAATAAATACATATACATTCATTTAAACGCGAACTCTTATATAAATAAATAAATACAATTGCATAAAAATAACATCATTAGATATAAATAAACAAATAATATTGCATAAACAAATAACGCGAACTTGTGTTGTGTGAATAAACAAATACAATTGCATAATGAATAGCTACAAATAAAAATAGGATCATTAAATGAATAAATAATTAAATATTATCCCATTAATGAATTAATAGCACGAACACTTTTGTATAAATAAATAAAACTACATAATTAAATAAATAAATAGCATTAGATTAAAACAATAAATAAATAAAAACGTGAAATCTTTTGTATAAATAAATAAATTCGCTTACAAATAAATAGCATCCTTAGATATAAATAAATAAATAATATTTTATAAATAAATAAAGCAAACTCTGTTATGTAAATAAAAACAAAATTAAGTTTGCATAATAAATAAATAAACAAATATTGTTTTGTTTTTTCACGGCAATATGTTGGTCCTTTACACAACCGCCATGCTTGATCCAAACAGATTTCACTCTTAATCCAGTCTGATGGCACTGCCATATATCTTTATGTTGGGTAGGCTACATGTAAATAATGTCATTATAACACGAGCTTCCGAGACTGAGTGGACCCCTCCAGTGGGGGTCAGGCTGGTCTCAGACGCTTGTTTCCAGGTACGATGGACACCAGAGACAGTGGGGTTGGGGTTGAACACCCTTGTGTGCATGAAATTAGAATGTCAACATCTGATTCATGCTGCGGGCAGTAACTGTGAAACAAATTATGTCAGTGGGAGGCGTCGCACATTTTCTACTCCGAGCTGAGTGTGGGGCAGGACTGGATTCCTGGAGAATTACAAAGCAAATATTTATAATGCAACTGAAGAAAATATAATACAAAAGAACTGTCTGTCATCTATCTATCTATCTATCTATCTATCTATCTATCTATCTATCTATCTATCTATCTATCTATCTATCTATCTATCTATCTATCTATCTATCTATCTATCTATCTATCTATCTGTCTGTCTGTCTGTCTGTCTGTCTGTCTGTCTGTCTGTCTGTCTGTCTGTCTGTCTGTCTGTCTGTCTGTCTGTCTGTCTGTCTGTCTGTCTGTCTGTCTGTCTATCTATCTATGTCTGTCTGTCTGTCTGTCTGTCTGTCTGTCTGTCTGTCTGTCTGTCTGTCTGTCTATCTATCTATCTATCTATCTATCTATCTATCTATCTATCTATGTCTGTCTCTCTGTCTGTCTGTCTGTCTATCTATCTATCTATCTATCTATCTATCTATCTATCTATCTATCTATCTATCTATCTATCTATCTATCTATCTATCTATCTATCTATCTATCTATCTATCTATCTATCTATCTATCTATCTATCTATCTATCATTGTCTGTCTGTCTGTCTGTCTGTCTGTCTGTCTGTCTGTCTGTCTGTCTGTCTATCTATCTATCTATCTATCTATCTATCTATCTATCTATCTATCTATCTATCTATCTATCTATCTATCTATCTCTGTCTGTCTGTCTGTCTGTCTGTCTGTCTGTCTGTCTGTCTGTCTATCTATCTATCTATCTATCTATCTATCTATCATTGTCTGTCTGTCTGTCTGTCTATCTATGTATATGTCTGTCTGTCTGTCTGTCTGTCTGTCTGTCTGTCTGTCTGTCTGTCTGTCTGTCTGTCTGTCTGTCTGTCTATCTATCTATCTATCTATCTATCTATCTATCTATCTATCTATCTATCTATCTATCTATGTCTGTCTGTCTGTCTGTCTGTCTGTCTATCTATCTATCTATCTATCTATCTATCTATCCATATGTCTGTCTGTCTGTCTGTCTGTCTGTATGTCTGTCTCTCTATCTATTTATATGTCTGTCTGTCTGTCTGTCTGTCTGTCTGTCTGTCTGTCTGTCTGTCTGTCTGTCTGTCTGTCTATCTATCTATCTATCTATCTATCTATCTATCTATCTATCTATGTCTGTCTCTCTGTCTGTCTGTCTGTCTATCTATCTATCTATCTATCTATCTATCTATCTATCTATCATTGTCTGTCTGTCTGTCTGTCTGTCTATCTATCTATCTATCTATCTATCTATCTATCTATCTATCTATCTATCTATCTATCTATCTATCTATCTATCTATCTATCTATCTATCTATCTATCTATCTATCTATCTATCTATCTATCTATCTATCTATCTATCTATCTGTCTGTCTGTCTGTCTGTCTGTCTGTCTGTCTGTCTGTCTGTCTGTCTGTCTGTCTATCTATCTATCTATCTATCTATCTATCTATCTATCTATCTATCTATCTATCTATCTATCTATCTATCTATCTATCTATCTATCTATCTATCTATCTATCTATCTATCTATCTATCTATCATTGTCTGTCTGTCTGTCTGTCTGTCTGTCTATCTATGTATATGTCTGTCTGTCTGTCTGTCTGTCTGTCTGTCTGTCTGTCTGTCTGTCTGTCTGTCTGTCTGTCTATCTATCTATCTATCTATCTATCTATCTATCTATCTATCTATCTATCTATCTATCTATCTATCTATCTATCTATCTATCTATCTATCTATGTCTGTCTGTCTGTCTGTCTGTCTGTCTATCTATCTATCTATCTATCTATCTACCTATCTATTATCTATCTATCCATACATCCATCTTATATATTATATTATTAATGCTTCTGACTGGTCAGTGACAGCATTCAGTGGTCAAATATTTTTCTTTCATGTTGATTAATTAAATGTTTTTCCACTCTAAACCATTATTAGCCAAGTTTTTACAATCACGACAGATATTATCTTGAGAGTCCTCTCTATTCAGGTGCACCTGGTCTCTTAACTTATTAAGATGTTAAACGCATTTCCTCCCTGTTAGTGTTAATGCGGGCTAACTTAGCATAGCAGGGGCAGTAAAAGAGTTCCTAATTGTTATTCAAGATAAGGATGTGTATTGTCTCAGGAAGGTGATAACAGGAACCATTAGCCAGGATCTTAGTTTTTTAAAGGTCTCTACTTTCACCTGTCTTACCAGTTCACAAGGTCAACAGAACAGCAGTCTCAAAGCACATTTGTTTGAATTCACTGCCTAATTTATCACAGTGTGTCACCTCGTGGTGATATTAATTATACCCTCTGTGAAATGTTGCAATATTAGCTGTAGGTTAGTTTTCTGCAGGACTCCGTATTGAATCCTCAGATGTTTCGAAGCGCTTTGAGGATTGTTGTTCCCGTGTTCAATAAGAAAACCCATAAATTAACATATGTTCTGACACTTCGCACATCTAACAAAAAGCCAAGCCTCCGTTATTGAGTGAAGGCACGCCGAAGCCTCCAGACTCTGCAGGGCTGTGCAGGTTCAGACAGAGCCCAGCGTGAGTTTTTCCTCCTCCTATTCATCACGCTTCAGGCTTTGGGTCTGTCAGTCTGGGCCTCGGCATTCCGAAGCCGGAGAGCTCTCCCGGTGCATTCTCCAAATATTACTCCCCTCGTCTTCAGCTGATTCTGGCCAACAGCCTGTGATGGTAAATCTTGGTTTTGACACAAATTGGAGAATGAACGTGCAATGGCGTTAAGAGTTGTTCTGCATTGTTTGATTTGGAGGACAATACCTGTTTGGCGAGACTCCAGGTTATTACGGTAATAAAACCGAGCATGTCTGTGCAGTCAGGTCGCTGAATTGAGGATAATTTAGGTGTAGTTGGGTTGAATTTAGCTTTGCAACCTCTTCTGACAGTACATTTTAATTGCTGTTTTGATGTTTTTATATTGTGGTATACTGTCTTAATTTAGGACATTTTCGATATCATATTGTATCCTCAAACCCAAAATCCCAGAATCATATAATAGATATTTGGTCAACAAGCAAACACACTGAAACCATATATTAGACTCGATGATATATTAGAGCAAGGTTTAATTATTAAGATTTTAGTGTTCTAAAGACAATATTATGTCAAGTTATATCAGTAATATCAAGGTTTTTTATTTATACGTTGCAGTTTTATACAGTTCATTAATGAACATTTTTGTCAGCCAAAACAATTAATTTCATGCATTTTTATGTATTTGTTGTACTGTTTACATTTGATTTAAAAGCCCTTAAAAAGACAATCATATAAATACAGATATAACATTAATATGGCCTAATTGGTGAGATGTCTGTAATATTTATGTTAATGAAGTCATGAATGATTCATTATATGGTAGCAGTTTGTACACACGATGTAACATATGGAAAGAGCGTTCAGAATTATTGGTAAATATTTTTGATTAATAATAAATCTTACAAAGTCCTACATTTGTTGAAGCACCACCTAACCAGATTAATTATGGGCATTCTAAAATATAAATCTTATTATTAATAATATACAACTATATAACTTTTTTTCCAGTCTATAAACGATTAACATAGATGTACATTAATAATATAGTATAATATAATATACAGGCTAATATAATAATAATAATATTGGTATAAAACAAAATATTTGGTATAACTTAACCTCTCTCTTCTTCTCCCTCTCTCTCTCTGTCAAAACTCATTTAACCGCAAACATAAACATCTCCTTTTAATGATGGGATGTAGCAAATTCGGCACTTGGGTGTTTGGGTGCTGAAGGGTCTTCACCGCAAGGTGTTAAATATGTTAGGACAGCAACAGCCTCTGTGGATTTCTGTGTATCCTTGCTATTTCCCCTGCTGCGACAAGCTAATCTATCACCATAGATCTTATCTATGATTCTGCTGTGGTAAGTCACACCCCGCACCACCTCTTCAAAGGCCGGCGGGGCGGTGTAGGTGCAGGAGGGAGGCTGGGAGAGCTGAGGGCTACATCCAGGGGTGAGAAGGGATGATGCTGATTAGTGGCGTTAGGGGGGGATTGGGTGGGGAGGTGTGTGTGAGTGTATGTGTGTGTGTGTTGGCTTCAGGAGGGACAGAGGTGTGTGCCTTGACAGCAGCTCTCGCGGTATCCTTTACTCTCTTGGTATTTCTCTTCTTTCTTTTTACTGGGTCACGGCACCAACGAAGCCCCAGCGATTCATTACACACACTGGTAATTGCTTGCTGGAAAGATCTGTTGGATTAGAGGGTCTAACTGCTCCTAAACTAATCTAAAAAGAATGAATGTGATAAAAAGTTGTTAACATGAAAAACATGAATAAGGTCTATTTTTATACAACTTTAAAAGTGTGGTTTTATTGGGTATTGGCCGCAGTTTAAGATTGCTAAACCTTGTTGTTTTCACATTATGATTTCACTTTACATGTAACCTACATGTAAAAATATATTGTAGCCTTTCGACCAAACAAGGTCTTCATCAGGCCTGTCTGAGCACCTGCCCAAGTTTGTACAATTTTAATGATATTATGAAATAAAAATATATTTAATAATAATAATATACAACTGTTTTTAAATTGATAAAAAACTACTTTTTCCAGTCTGTAAACTATTTACATAATATAATATAATTTGGCATATTTTATACATATTTTGGCATCAAAACTGGAGAAAAACACTTTTAATAGAATATGTGGTAACACTTTATATTACAGTGTTATTGTTACATGTTGTTACTATAGTAAAAACTATAAATAATTACATGCAACTAACCCTAAACCATATCAAACCCTATAGTAAGTACATGTAGTTACTTAATATTACTCTGTACTTAAATGTATAATTTCAGTGTAACAAAGACACCTTAAAATAAAATATATCTAAATATTTTTGTTTTTTAACACACTTAACGGGAGAGTTGATCATTTAGTTCATAATTTACTTGCCCTCATATTGTTACAACCCTGTATGATGAAATGTTTTCCTGCAGAATAGAAAAGAAGATATTTTGAAGAATGTTTCAATCGTTTTTTTCTATACAATGAAAGTCGGGGCCACACCGGACTCCAATGACTTATGGACCGAAATACACCAAGACATTTTTCAAAATATTAATAATTTAGCTTACTGTTTGTGGTAATATTTATAACTTTTTGTAACACTGGGTCGCCACTTGATCTGGGTCCTGAAGCAAAACCAGTGGAAACCACTGAGGTAACATACGAGATCCATCAACTGCTAAGAAACATCCATCAGCTCCAGGGCTTCATCGTTGTACATTTGAAATCTACCACACTGTATTCAACAGCAGAGGAAGCTGATAGTTGACTAAAATGGGCCCCTGTGACATGCAGATGGATGCCTCTTGTTGTCGAATAACAAGGCCCCATTGTCCCGCTAATGTAACTCCATCGGTCTTTGATCCAATCCCATGTTGTGACGATCAGTGTGAAAATTCCCCGTCAAGAGCACGATCCACTACTTTGTCTTTTGTTATCGTGATAATCTGCCGCATTCAAATTCGACTTTGTTCTTTTGTCTCTTTGTCGGCCGAGCACAATGCAGGGTTAATTAGCAGCCGCCGCAGCTCTCCGCGTTCCTCCACTGTTAATCACACTTGAAGTGTCCTCTTCAGAGTCAGCGACTCTCATCAGCGCCTCACTGCAAACACGGCCAAGGTCCAGCTATTAACAAACAAACAAAATAACAAACAGAGCGTCGTTAATCCCGTCTTTAGGTGACAGAAGAATCGCATCTGTTCATGTTTGGCATAGAAATATTGTACAGTGTAACCAGGTGTGGATGAACTACTGAAATGAAATCATTTCAAAACATTTGAAAGTTTTACATTTTTCACCAGTATGTGCATTCCCTGGGATACAAACCCGTGCCCTTTGCATTGCTAATGCAACGCTCTACCAATTGAGCTAGATGAAGAAAAAAACTTTGTTAGATTTTCTTCATATAGTAACTTCTAAATTAACTTTAAAGGGGGTGGGGGGTGGGGGGTATCACACTCAGTTTCACTCAAACTCATGTCAATCTTGAGTACCTTTAGAGTAGTATTGCATCCTTCATATCTCCGAAAAGTCTTTCCTTTTATTATATTTATAAAAGAAAGAGACGCTGTACCGAGTCTTTCCGAATAAAACCGAGTGGCTGGAGGCGTATCGTGTGGGCGGAGCTAAAGAATCACGAGTGCGCGCACCTATTGCATTGAGAGCGTCTGAAAGCTGTGACATCCTTAAACGTCAAGGGAAAAAACGTTTTCCTACATAAACCATGGCTATCAATTAGATTCATACATACATATATGATCCAGAATCTGATCCAGAGGCTGAAATTGAACAGGAGCAGCAGCAACAATGACTACAGCAGGACGTCTCTATGTGGTATGATGGGCGTACTGCTTTCGCTCTCTCGCTCTGGTCGACGGGTGTGCGCGCCCTTCCGGGAGAAGAGCCCGTACAAGGAAATTCCGCCCTTGTTGACGTCACGCAGACCCATACTCGGAAAAAACTTTCCGAAACTTGTGAGAAACCGGAAGGAGTATTTTTGGCACATAAATACTCCATCAAACGTCCAACTTAATTTGTGAAACTTTGTCCATGTTGAGCATGGGAATCCAAGTCTTTGAAGGCCCACTGAAGTGCTTTGAAATGCGCAGCATTATTCAATGTGTTGACGTAATTTTCCCTGAAACGGCTCCAGCTGTTAACAGCTCCTCCCCTTTTTTGAAAAAGCCAATAGCGTTTCGTTAATACCACAGCAGAGAATGTCTAATATGGCGAGAAGTTTCACTCTCACTGAACTTCCGGCTTCTGAACTGGTTGCAGTTCCTCTCTGATTCCATATGAGGGCGCTCACAGGACGAGTGCAGAATGAATGGAGGTCTATGGCGCTATACCAATAAAAATCCACTTTTCTCAGGATATAATTTTTTATCTAGTAATTTGAATGTTGTATTCGAAAGGAAATGCAAATAAATTACACATTGCTGGGTGTTAGATTTTTTAGAGTCACTTATTTGCTTTAAAAAGTCTTTTAAAGTGTCAATGACGTCATACACATGTACGACCAGAGATACTGCTTAACGGCAATCCTTCAGTCGCTCTGGTGCTTTCGCGCTCTGCACTTTCTTTTCTCTCGAGGCATCGACAACACAGCTGACACAGGTAAATACACGTGCTAGAAGAGTTTTTGTTTTGTTTGTTTCTGGTCCCGCTTCAGATGACACGATGCCATCAAGCGGGATCTCTGGTCGTAATCAGTCCTTCACTGACCAATCAGCGTTCATTAGCAGAATGCTAGCGTGTTATGGACAACAACAACTCAACCTGTAAGAAATCAAAAGGACATAAGTACTCGTTCATTCAACTTTCGACCTAAAACCCATGTTGAACTTGCAAAATCTACAATCATTTCTGAGATTTCTCAACGGCAATTGGGTGAAAGAGACAAATTTAGCCGTCAAGCCCCATTGACTTCCATTCATTTTGCACTCATGGCGATCGCCCCCAGTGGAACTCTGGTGGTACTACAACCAAAATTCTGTACAACAGGGCTTAATAGGGAGTGGGCAGGCTCTCCGTAGACGGGCTCTGACCACAGTTTGACTAGAGCCTTTCTGTTTGGTAAAGTCAGAGTTTCCTCCTAATCTCTAACCGTTTATCATCATAATCTCCTCCATATCCCTTTGAAATACAGCATTCTGTGCAGAATTTAAATGGGTCTGATATGTTTTGTTGTCTGCGCCGACTCGCGCATATGATCTGCGCTGCTCGCGAGTCAGTCGACCAGAGCCGTTGGGGTGTGTGTGTGTGTGTGTGTGTGTGTGTGTGTGTGTATGTGTGTGCTGCTGCGGTATGCGTGAAACTAATGTGAAACCAGACTTCATTCGCCCAAACTGAAAAGCATATATCTCCTAAATGCAAATTTTGTCATTGTTTTGGAACACACCAGCTTATTCCTAACCATAAGGCTAACATAATCATACTAAAAGCTAAAAAGATTTCAGCGGGCCTTTAACTGTGTAAAAAAGTCAGAATGCATGAAATAGCGTAACAACCCCCCCCCCCCCCCCCCCCCCCCGCTTTAAATATACCATTTAAAATGACTGAATCAACCTAACTTCATAAGGTTACACCAACAAGGGTATTTTTAGGGGTCAGGGGGCTCCTTAAAGGAATAGTTCACCCAAAAATGGAAATCTTTCTTCTGTTGAACAGAAAATAAGATAAAGAATGTAAGTAACCAGACCAGTTGACGGTAGCCATTGTCTTCCATAGTAGGAAAAAAAATACTATGGAAGTCAATGGCTACTGTCAACTGTTTGGTTACCCATATTCTTTAAAATATCTTTCTTTGTGTTCAGCGGAAGAAAGAAACTCATACAGGTTTGGAACAACCTGAGGGTGAGTAAGTGATGAGTAAGTGATGACCAAATTTTTGGGTGAACTATCCCTTTAAGTTAACAAATGCACGTTTTCAATGCTAGAGTTACAATCATTCATTAATCATTAAAAACCTATCGTTCTGAATATGTGGGTAAGCATGTGTATTTAATATGATTTTATTTGATTTGATTCCATATTTGTACTTATGGAGTGCAGAGGCACAAGATATTGATTCAAATTTGGGTCCAAACCATGAAAATTACCCCCCCACCCCCTCTCCAAATTGATTAATTTATTCAAAAATACATAAAAAAAAATTAATTCATGCAGTGACAATGACCATATTACAAGGCAATGTCAGTTCAGGTTGTAAAATGTCTTGTGGTGCGACTCTCCATCTACTCATATTTATGATAAAATTTATGATAAAACACTATTTACCTTTGAAAAATATGTTTAAAAATGTTTTCTTGTAAGGATATAATGACTTCTTTACTAACTGTCGTTAAATTGAAATCTTGACAATAGTATAAAATATTCAAAACAATATAAAACCATCATGAATACAAAGAGTACGCTTCTAGAACTTGGCATATTAAACTAAATTTTTTAAATATTTTTGCATTTACTCTTATTTGTCATTGACCTATTTACATTTATTCTCTTGACAGACATTTTGATCCCTGGGAATCGAACCCATGACCTTCCTTATAACAGCCTGTCCGCATAGACCGGATCCGAAAGCTTTCCTCATGTCACATTTTCTCTCAATATTACCCTTCTTCAGAGCAATATCTCCACGTTCCCTGGTGGTCTAATTTATGTTAAGTCACCAACCTCCCCCATGGCTGTTTTGAAACGTCTGCGAATGGAGACTGTATTGGTGCAGCCTAGCGCTGCGCCAGAGTCCCCGGTGAGATTACTCTCCACGGGAAAGAGCCACTCACCGAAACCATCTGCAAGTCCATGGGGCAGTTTTGGAAGAAAGACCAGACTTCTAAAGATCTCCACTCTCAACCCCGCTTCCCGTGCAAAGCGGGTAATTAATTCTGATTCTGAGGAAGTCAGCGGCTGTCCTTGGATCAGTGGCATGTGTAATACACGGAAACCGGTTCCTCTGGGAAAACTGCTTGTCCTGGAATGGACAATCGAGCTCTTGAATGTTTTGAAGCTAAAGGAAAAATCTAGGTGCAGTACAAGTTAAACACATTAGCCAGATATTGTATGGAAGCTTGTTTTGGTCATGGAATAAAAAATAAAAATGGAAATTGTGACTTTTTCTCTCACTTTTTATTGACTTTAAATCCTTTTTTCTCAGTATTGCGAGTTTATATTTTGCAATTCTGACTTAATTCCTTTTTATAAGTCATAATTAAAAATGTATACCTTGCAGTTCAGGCTTTATAACACAATTCAGAGTTTATATCTCACAATACTGACTTTTTTTTAGAATTGTGAGATATAAACTCGGAAGTCCAAGAAATAAACTCAAAATTGCGAGATTTAAACCTGCAATTGCGAGATTTAAACCCGCAATTGCGAGAAATAATTGGGAGTTGGGAGTCATAACCTTGCAATTATCTTTTTTATTTTTTGTTCTATAGCAGAAACTGTAACATGTATGGTCTGTCATTATGTTTTTGTTTCAGTCAGTTGGTCTGTGTTCATGAGTTCATCCCCTCATTTGGTCAATTATCCTGTTCACCTGTGGTCTCGTTAACCATCTCATTAGTTCCCTTTGTTTGTACCATGCATTTAAACTCTGAGTTCCTCCTTTAGGCCCAGTCCACACGGATCCAGCGTTTTGGGAGCCTGAAACCGATATTTTTTGAAACCGGGTCCCAGAGTGAATAAATCTGAAACGACACCCTTGCGTTTTCGTGTGTACAGCAATTGTGGATGTCGAAATTAATCGTTTCTTCGATGCATCGCGATGCAGACAAGGACGATTCAGTATCGGTTCAGTAATAGACCATAACCAATTATAATGTACTGACGCTTTTCTGCCGTCATTTGTCGCGTACGTGCGTTGTCACGGTAGCATACAAAGGCAGAGAGAGGCGAGACACTAGTGCGAGTAATTAAAATGCTCCAACTACTTTAAAAGCAGACATCTGGGCACATTTCGGCTTATATGAATGACCTGGAGAACACACGCGCTGTGTGTAAATCATGTCACTCACAAATAAAATGTGCATGGGGTAATAATACCACTAACTTGAGAAACCACGTCAGCCGTTTTCATCGTGAGCTGTTAACGCCTGTCAGTACTAAGGTGGACCCAGCTCAGCCAAAAATTTATCAAATTATATCAACATTAGAGTTCTTAAAGGGCCTGTTTACACCTGGTCAAATCAAAACGATTTAATTTACATTTGGTCACATAAATGTATCTCTGCAAAACGGATATAAATCCGATCTCCAATTCCCGCACTATATGCATATTTAATTGCGTTAACGTCACCGAAAACAACAAATATGAGCTGCATTTTATTAATTTCAAAATCAAAGACCGCAACAGCAGAGAGCTGTTGAGCACCTGCGACTTGCTTTCGGTTTTATTTGCGGTGGTTTGTGCGCTGGCTTGATGAAGAGATACGCAGCTGCTCGTCTGCGGCGACGCGTGCTTCAGTAGCGCTGTCATATCTGGCTATAACATGTCATATAGGCTATCCCATAATGCTCTCACATGTTTATTTTTTAGCATTGTTGGGAGGACTGGGAGTAAAATGTTTCAACAACTAGATGCATTTAGACTTTAGCTTCCACTGTAAAGCAGCCCAGACCACCTCCTGAAGTGGCTTTTAGTATTTTGTGTATTTGTTCTAAACGCTCCTGTTGTCTTAAGTTTTGGTTGATGTTTGATACATTCAAGAAGCGTGTTTTCTTTGAGCAGGTAAAATTAAAGGTTCAGTTCATATAAATGACTTACAAAATTATATACATAAGGATGCAGTGCATCGTCAATGCATTGTGATGCATCAGGATATCGAACCGAAGGCATGATAATCGTAATCGAACCCGAACCGTGAGACCAGTGTAGGTTCATACCCTTAACAGCCAACCAGTATATTTTGTGAAACGGTGATGTCATCACACCACGTCCCACACGAGAAAGAGAAAGGGATACAACTACAGGCACTGGGCATGCGCACATCAATATTGCATCATTTAATTACTGTATTTGCATTATTGTGAGGGTTGGGGTAGGTGTAGGCTTTAATAAAACACAATCTGGTAAGTAGCAAATTTATTTATTATTTTATTGTGAGATTTTGCCTCACTTCCTACCATTGCTGTATTCCTTCAAGCCACAACTCTTCTTTTCCGTTTTCTGTGGCAGAATTACAGCGCCACAGACTGGCCTGGCATGTGTACTACATTGTTTTGAGTCGGTTTCAGTGCTCTTGTGTGTACGCAGATACGCAGAGGACCACACCAGCCCCACTTCACATCCAGAGACCAGCCATCTGCCACTGACGACCGGTACAATGGAGATGCGAGAGCCGAGGCGCAGACAAAGGAGATCGGCATGCCGTGATGAATGAGCCGGAGTCCGAGCCCGCTATGAGGATGGAGAGTAACATCACCCTGGAGCCAGATCAACATGGTGAGTCTGACCAGGTGCGTGAGCACTGTCTCTGTATCCTGTCTCTCTGCTGGTTCCGCCCAGTCCTATGTCACCTATGATCCCTCCCAGCCTTCCTTTCTCGCCTCCTCTGACAGCCAGTTCCTCAGCCCTGCCTCCACTGGTTCCCCTCAGCGCCTCGACATCGCCTACCCCAGTTTGTGAGGAACTGCCTCTGAGCTTCAGTCCTCCAGCTCCGCCTATCCCAGATGATCCCCTGGCTCCGCCTCCAGCCACGGAACCCATCACTTCACCACGGCCTGTTGACATGTCAATTCCACCATAGCTCCTCCCTCCCTTGGCTCCACCAGAAACCATTGTCATGTCTGCTCCACCGGCCTCCCTTGACCCACCAGCGTTGCCTTGGTCAGACGTCATCCTGCCTGCACCTTTGGCTCTGTCTTCCCCCCGGCTCCACCTTCGGCCTTAGTCTCATCAGGCTCTGCGGCAGTGTGAGCAATCCAAGGCATGCATTTCGAGCGGATGGTTCCATGGATAACTTCGCTGCACTATGTGCGGTTTATGGAGTAGGTGCTGGTAAATAACAACTCCCCGTTACCATCGGCCTGGCAGAGGACCACACCAGCCCCACTCCACATCCAGAGACCAGCCATCTGCCACCGGCCAAAACACTGTGCGCCGATGAGGGAGTGCTTGTGGACTTCACAGCACCTGCTGTGGATGTGATGGATATGGCCTCTGGAAACTATTTGGAGGATTTGATGGAGGTGTTTGAGGAGGTAAATTCCCTGTTTCTTGTACCCCTTCTGGTCCTGCCCAGCCCTAAATTTCCTGTTACCCCGCTGGTTCCGCCCAACCCTGAATCTCCAGTTTCCCTGTTGGTTCCACCCAGCCCTGAATATCCTGTCCCTCTGCCAGTTCTGCCCAGTCCCGTGTCACCCGTGATTCCTCCTGCCTCCTCTAACAGCCAGATTATCAGCCTCACCTCCACTGGTTCCCCTCAGCATCTCCTACACCAGTTTGTGAGGAACTGTCTCTGATCTTCAGTCCTCCGGCTCCGCCTATCGTAGAGGATCCCCTGGCTTCGCCTCCAGCCTCGGAACCCATCGATCCACTGTGGCCTGTCGACTCTGCCTTGGCTCCTTCCTCCCTCTGCTCCACCAGAAACCAACGTCCTGGCGGCGTCACCAGGCTCCCTCGTCCCACCAGTTCAGCCTTGGTCAGACCTGTCTGCACCTTCAGTCCTCAGGCTCCATGGTTCCACCTTGGATAATCGTCGCCGCGTCTCCGCCTCTCTCTCCAGTGCCAGCAAGGTTGCGTGGGTTCTTTATCTCGTCAGCTCCACCTGTGTCTCCATCTCCAGCGGCTACATCTCTGTCGTTCATCCCCAAGGTGTCGTCTGCTGAGTTTCCACCATGGCTCCTTCCTCCCTCGACTCTGCCCTGGGGCCTTGTCCTGGCTGGTCTCTGGATCACCATCTGTCTCCTCCTGCTCCTCCCACCTTACACTCCCCCTTGGACTGTTTTGGTTTTTATTGACTGTGTTTTTCCCTCTCCTATTTCACGACAGTTTGTGGCGCGAGAACGCACATTTCTGGAATGGGGCAAACTGTAACATGTATGCTCTGTGTCATTAAAAAAATTACTAACATTTTATAAGGCCTATGTAAAGTTATATCCAGTTTTACAACTTTCAAATTTGTTATCTTTTAAATCCTCCAAAGACTTGCCCCATTTACTTTAAGAAGAACGAAAGAAAAACAATGGGAATCAAAATTAGTATTACATTATGCCACATATGCTGTTGATTGAACCTAACCTGTATTGAATGTTCTATTAAGGAACTTAAGGACCAATGGCTGGTAAGAGTATATATTGTATTAGATTGAAGTTATTTTTGAATACTACATCAGAAGTTAGAGTGCATTGAGTGTTATTGTGAACTTTGAGTTATTCTAGAACAGCCAGTAAAAACAATGAAAATAATAAAATAGTAGAAACCCATATAAAACCCATTTGCATTGTTGAATTTTTTATATTTTCCTCATGACCATGAGCCTTCGGGTAATATGTGTTAGTTACAGTATCTGTTTACACATGCAGATGCAAATGAAGCTTTAAAAAAAACAAGAAATGGCGCGTTTCTGAAGTCAACGGCAATGATACGCTGCCAACACAATCCCAAAGTCTCAAGTTCTCCAAGGAACATTTTTCTTGCCCAATCGTAAGAAGAATGTAGGTCGTTTTAATTAATTTGCAAATGCGTAGAATGATGAAATCTGATGAAATTAAGAAAAAGCGTATAGTTTTTAATAAACCATTAAAAGGAGAAATGCATTTCCGGAAGCAATTAACTTTGTGCGGACCTCATCCGTATTAATGCATGAATAATTTATCTGGAGTTTATGGATACAAATTTTGGCTTCTGTTTTCAGTCTCTTTCCCAACTTGTGATACCAATCAGATCTTCAAAAGTCACACTTACCACACTTCTTCATGTAATTTACATAAGCACAAGTTTCTGCACATTCAGTTTAGAGCTTCACCTCAGGGCGAAGCATAACTCACGGCTCCTGTTTAGAATTGGATTGACTGGATGGACTGGATAACTGGCTCTCTGACCTTCTTCAAAGACCTGCATTGGCTAAATACCTCCGCTTGAGTTTTGGTAGAAATTAATACTGTGTCGTTACCTGGATGATCAACAATGATTTTTGTTTTTGTTTTGTGATGGTTGTTCCTGAGTTAAACTGCCCAACGTTCTCCACAATTCCTCCAGGTTCTGCACATTTTTCAGTTTTCCAGTATGTGTTGCATATTTGAAATCCTTTCCAGCAGTGACTGTATGATTTTGAGATCCATCTTTTCACACTAAGGTCAATTGAGGGACTCAAACACAGCTATTATAAAAGGTTCAAACATTCACTGATGCTCCAGAAGGAAACACAAGAGCTTTTGAACAGAATGAAGATGTCCCTTTCCCGTTCCATTTAGTACTGCCCATCGGAAGCAACAGAAGATACTTACATGTTTCCCGGAAGACAAATTAAGTACAATTTACCTTGATCTTCAAATTCAAATTCAAGTCCCTCAATTGTCCTCGGTGTGAAAAGATGGATCTCAGAATCATACAGTCACTGCTAGAAAGGGTTCAAATATGAAAATTTTTTAGAATTTGCAGGACCTGACTTTTTTTGAAGAACATTGGGCAGTTAACTAATCAGGACAAACAAGGGACTCATGAACAACCATCACAAAAAAAATAAAAATGAATAAGATCATCCAGGTAATGACACACTTTTGAACAGTCTTCTTTTCTTTTCTTTTTTAAATGCAGCAATTCTTTTTGTCTTGTGGACATATTTTATATAAAATATCTTATTCAGGACAGTCCTAAATAAAAAATAAAATGTCTTTTGCATGATCTTCACGGATTCTGCAAGGAGTGTGTAAACTTTTGAGCAAGACTGTATATGAAAAAATATGATCTGTATTTTCTTTATAATTTTTTCTGTTCTATAATATTGAATTATTATTTAGTTGTTTATTTGAGTTGAAAATAAAATAATTACTTTTAATAATTAGTAATAATAACAATAATAATTCCAAAAATTATTTACAGAACAATATACATCCAGGGATGTAACCAGCATTTGTTTGCTTAAAAATATATTTTATATTCCTTATTATAAAACAAAACAATAAACAGAAGAACTATATACAGTACGCAATGTTTCATTATTATTATTGTTAATAATAACAACAACAACAATAAAACATATGTATGGAAAATTTGTATTTGTTCTGTAAATACAAAAAAACAAATAAAAATGTTAGATTATTATTAACATTGTTATAATTATAATGAATAACAACAACATAACATTTGTTTTTATTTATTTACAGAACAAATACATATTTTTCCAGTAATGTGACCTTATGTGAATGTTGTTGTATGTTTATAAGAATATATTCAGATGTATATATATCACATCTGAATATATTCTTATAAACATACACCCACATTCACATATACCAAATATGAATACATATAGAAGTTGCTGTACTTTTTTAAATCTGCAGTCCGTAACTTTTTGTTCTCTAGCAGTTAATAAACAGATCTGCAAGCGTTTTGCGGAAGAACATTGTAGCCGGAGCTACTTCTCTCTGTTTATGTCTATGGCGAGTCACACAGGGACTGTGCTCCTCCGCACCACTTCCTACCAGTCCGGTCTGAAATAGTCCCAATATAAACACGTATTATAAGTGTACCATAATGATTTGGGGTAAGACAAAAACACGGTTTAGAAAATGGATTCATGTTGTACAGTCTCATTATATAATTTTTGTAAATCTTAAACACAAACAAAGTTACGGACAGCAGCTTTAAATTACTATGACTAACTTTTATAACAAACCCCATAGTCTGCTTTATTGAAGCCATCATCAAATCCATTGTTTACCTTGGCTATTCTTGTCTTACTACAGATGCCAATGTTAAACTATGGTCGCGATGCAAGAACTATTGAAGATTTTCATAACACGGCTATTAGAGCGAGCCAACACTTTCCACAGAGGACCTTCCAGTTGTCATCCAGCCAAGTAAGTATGGTACTGCTGCGCCTCCTGTCCGTTAGCCAGCTAGCTCAATGTACGGCCAGTGTAAATAACCATCTCAATAACAAACAGAGGAATGCAGGAGCCAGTGCGAGTAAGCCTGTACCGGGCCACTTTAATGACGCCGTCAATGGGGCCTATGCAACACTCTGCTAATTTCTTTTCTTTGGCTTCATTAGGTGGCACTGCAGAGGACAAATAAATCACTGGAGCAAAGTGGGAGAGAAAGAGAGAGAGAGAGGGGTCTGTTATTTAGTCGCCCCGGGTCACCAAAGTCAAACAAAGTCACCTCTCTTGGCCCCTCCGATGACTTCCGCAAACAAAGCCAATGGTTCTATTATGGGGCAAGTGGATGTCTGGACACCCCCCAAAAAAAGTAGCAGGTAAACCTGAAAGTTCGCTCGAGAAGTTTCACTCCGTTCTTTCCAAATCCCCCTGCCCTTTAAAACTCGTCGCAACCAGGCCAGTGACCGCAGCGATCTGAAGGAGGGCTCTCGAGCAACACCATGTCCCCGTGAGGGGGGCCGCTCACTCTTTTGAGCTCTTCTCCGGCGGGGCTGTAAAGCGCTGGCCTCCGCAGGCCACAAATCAGCTCCTGAAAGCAGGCATGCATCTTCAAAGGGTGCATGGGCTGCCCCTCTGTGATATACGGCCCCCGCCGAGAACAAGTTAGCCACGGCCAGTGTCTTTGCACCTGGGCCATTATCAGGCGACCGGGATCATCTCCTCTCACCACACATTCAAATGTACAAGTAGCAGATTAGGCTGACTCAATCTTCTTTCCCTCTGAAGGATAGGGCGAGGGAGAAAAAGAGGGAAAGCAGAAAGAAAGAAACCTCCTCGGACTTCAAAAAGAGCTCTCCGGCTTCTGTCCTTCTGAGAGAGTGAAAGGCCCGGGAGATGAGAACGGAGGGGGGCTTGTGTATTCAGAGAACTAATTCAGAACTGATTCCTCTAATACACTCCTGAAACACTTTTAATTGTGTTAGTTTGCATTCAAAAGGCGCGTTTGCAGCTTTTAATTGGCGAGCGCTTTGAAATAATTGAAATGTGTGACTTTGTGGGGGACAACTTAAACAGTTCTAATGTGCTTTGCTGGTAGGTACGGGCCGCCCATTATTCCCTCGTTCTGACACTGTGGCATTTTCAAGGGGTCTTGATCTGTTCTCTAAATAAAATAGCTAGCAAGCTTTGGCACACCAGTTGCTACACACTACATTATACCAAGTAATTGCAGTTAGCAATTAGCTTTAAACAAAAAAGAACTTATTGTGGCAAAGTGTTAATGGCTTTTGACCAAAACTATAACTGTAAACAAAACTTTGTTGACATATTTTCATGTCTTTCTTTTGCATTTTTCAAATAGTATCTCCAATCCCAGCTCAGAGAGACAACTAATTAGGGCCCCAAACAGATTAAATAATCTGACTAAAGCATTGAAACAACCAATGGGATGTGTTTGGGGTGGAACCACGGAGGAAACCATTAAAAAAAAATCTGTTTTCAAGCATCGAAAGACGGGGAAAACCAGTTTGAAAACAATCACTTTTGGTGACGCTAATGGCTAATGTAAAGTATATACTGAAAAAATGTCATTATAGTTAAAGACCCAAAATATTATAGTAAAAAACATTGTTTCTTGTATTTTTTTTAAAGGTAGGGTAGGCAATTTTCGGAGAGGCTAGCATTAGCGAGCTAGCTTTGAAAGCATAAGATCCCACCCTCCCTTCAGAGCGTCTCCAAAGCCACACCTCCGCCGAAACAGCGTTAAACTACTTCATGTCTCAAAGCGCATAACATTACAATAATAATGAACATAAACAACTAAAAGGGTTAGTTCACCCAAAAATGAAAATTCGGTCATTAATTACTCACCCTCATGTCGTTCGACACCCGTAAGACCTCCGTTCATATTCGGAACACAAATTAAGATATTTTTGTTGAAAGCTGATGGCTGAGAAAGGCTTCAGATAGGCTTCCAATCAGTACATTTACACTCCCAAGACCCAGAAAAGGCACTTAAATCGTCGTTACAAAATTTTTACGCAAAAAAAATCAAAATAACACCTTTATTCAACTTGTTCTTGTCTTCCGTGTGTGCCTCCACGACACATGAGCGAGAATATGACGCAGATCCGGCGTTCGGACACATGACCCAGAAGCGTTTTGTTTACAAGCAGAGGAAGACGCGCGTGTCTAAGCTGTTGAATTCTACATTGATCGTGCTTTAGGTCTCGGCGTAGTTCTCAAAATCGCGCTAAAGTGTGCATTTCATGGATTCCCGAACCCCGGCGCTACGTCATATTCTCGCGCATGCGTCGTGGAGGCACACACGGAAGACAAGAACAAGTTGGATAAAGGTGTTATTTGGATTATTTTTTGCGCACAAAAACTATTGTCGTCGCATCGTAAAATTATTGTAGAGCCACTGTGGTGAGATGGACTTTGTAACAACGTTTTAAGTGCCTTTTATGGGTTTTGGGAGTGTAAATGTACTGAATGCCATTGGAGGCCTATCTGAAGCCTTTCTCAGCCATCAGCTTTCAACTAAAATATCTTAATTTGTGTTCCGAATAACAACGGAGGTCTTACGGGTGTCGAACGACATGAGGGTGAGTAATTAATGACAATTGATAATTAATTGGTTCAGGAGGAAGTGTAAAAGGCGGCTGCTGTTTTGGTTGTGAAAAAAAAACTCTGCATAGCATTAAACACACTGATGACGTGTGATGTCTGCGCAAGCAGGTGCGCGGTGATATCAAAATACATATGTTGACAGGCGGGTAGGACATTGTAGGACCATAAAATGTGCGTCCAATGATTGGACGTACATTTTATGGTCCTTCGCCTCCCACAGGCATTATATATGCATATAAATACATTTAGACCACTTAGTGATTTCTATCAGGATGTGAAATAAATAAATAAATAAATATATATATATATATATATAGTTCATTGACATTAATAAACTGAGTTAATACAATGAAGGAGATTGGTTTAATCAACAGAAACTCAAAATATTATGTTATCCGAACCACATTAATTATCTAAGTTGATTTGACAAAAGAAAAAAATGTTGTAATAACAAATCATGATTTTTTTGTGCTTTAAAGGGGAATTGTGTAATTTATTTGGTTAATATCTCCTATATTAGGTTTATTTCCCCCCAAATTTAAATAATTAAACAAAATAAAAATATTGTGCTGACAAAGCAGCATTGGAGCGAGTATCTGTTTGTACTGACCACTAGCAGATGCGTGTTAAAGATTTCACTGATGTAAAGTTACCAAAAACATGGCTTTGATTTTTTTCCCTTAAAGTGTTTTTTTTTTTTTTTTCATTTCATGTTAAAATCACATCTATCCCAGCTGAAAAGTTAGACATTCACAGGTTTATTTCCCCAAAAACGTTTTAAAAAACCATACAAAATATTACATTGTCAAAGTAGAATTGGCTGAAACAATAACTCACTTTTGGGGTGGAACTATCTGTTTTACTGAACAATGGTAGACGGTGCGAAACCTGTTCGAAAACATTATGTCTGGTGATGCTAATGGCCCAGAAATTGCATACAGGTCCTTTAAACAAAGCCCTCGATGTTGTAAAGTGTTGATGATCTTAGACCAACACAATCTAATATAAAAACTGCACATTTTCCTCCGTAACTCATCTTGGAGACATCAGGTGATACAAAGTGCAAGAGTTGCGTTTGTAAAATTCATCTTTGTGTCTAAGGAAAGTCAATTTTTTTCCTTCTCACCTCGGCAGTAGATCAAGATTTGTTTGAACTTCAACCTCGCCTCGCGTCTTGCGTTGCAAAGCCGAGCTGTGCTCACATTGGCACAGAGCTGTGAGCTGTCAATCTTCTCTCACCTCTTTTCTGCCGCCTTCTTTTAAATACTTTTATTTGTCATGGCAAGGTCTGCTGAGTGTGACAGTGTGTTGTAAATCTGTCTTATACCGGGTTACTCATCCATGTTACAGCCTTATAATGGATCCAGGTTGACGGGAGTAGAGCGAGAGGAATGTTTTGGCGGATTTCACAAAAGATGGCGGCGTACATCACTGCATTATTACTGGATTCGTGCACTTTTATTTTGGAGCATATTTATGGGCATTGTATCCCATTCACGTCAGTTTATCAAGCAGTCTGCTGTTGCACGTTTAGTTTGTGTTTCAAAGCAAATCCCTGAAAACGCTCCTTTCCCCCACGAATCGGGAGTCATTCTTTCTTGAATCATTTTAATCCTCAGGGGGCTCAAACTCTGGCTGTCATTTCATCGGCCGGTGCCAGCGCTCGGGCTCAGAATAAAACCAGCGTAGCGTGAATATCATTCTGTGGCCGCATGAGCTGCCTTGGTGAGCAGTGGGTTTGAAGAGCGAGGCGTCACGGCCCTCCCTCCGAATGCCTGCCGTCTACTCAGCAACCCTACAGTGAAAGGACCACCCACTTAGGCTTGAGAGGGGATTTCAAGCCTGCGTGCGTGTTCTGGGCTTTAGCCCCTTTTTGGACACTGTTTGCTGTTCGTCCGATTGTGCTCGAGGCCTTCTTCGCTCCTCAACGTCCTGCGGTTAAGCTGCCGTTTTTAAAATATTCGGTCAAAGGATGAAATGGGATGAGCGTTCATGTCGAGAGATGTCCGAATCAGATGAATTGGAGATAAGATGAAGTCAAGATGCGTGTTGACTTTACGAATTTGCTGTTCCTGTTAATGTGATAATGTGATATAACTTGTCATTGAAATTGGCTTTAAAGTTAAGTCAACATTATTTATATAGCTCTTTATATAATATAAATTGTCTCAAAGTCATGGATAAACAAGTAAATAATGAGCAAAACAAGTATTAAAGAGCTTTGACTAGTGTTATCATCATTGCAGAGTATTAAAATGAAAACTATTGTAATTTAAAACATTTTCCTTAACTGAAACAAAAATTAAAGACTAAAATTGTTTTGATATTGGTATACATTGTATATTATAAAACATATTTTATCAACCTTTACCAACACACCCACATTGCCCTAAAATACTAAAATTGAAATAGAACCTGAAACTAAAAAAAAAACTCTGAAAATGAATGAACAAAATAGAACTAAAATAGAACTAAACACTAAATAAAAATAAACTAATACATTTTTGTTTTGTTTTTATAATACCGTTTTTTTATAAAATTGTAATAAATATAATATGTATTATATTTTTATACAATTTTATATTATATAATTATTTTTAAAGTAGTTTTAGTTTGGATTTTTTAATATGTTTATCTATAAAATAATTCTATAATATGAAATGAACATATATATATACATAGAAGATGTGTGTGTGTATATATATATATACATACATAGAATGTGTGTGTGTGTGTGTGTGTGTGTGTGTGTGTGTGTGTGTGTGTGTGTGTGTGTGTGTGTGTGTGTGTGTGTGTGTGTGTGTGTGTGTGTGTGTGTGTGTGTGTGTGTGTGTGTGCATATACACACACATAATAAAAAATATACACGTATAAT
Organism: Gobio gobio; assembly: GCF_949357685.1. Classification (NCBI taxonomy): domain Eukaryota; kingdom Metazoa; phylum Chordata; class Actinopteri; order Cypriniformes; family Gobionidae; genus Gobio; species Gobio gobio. The sequence goes on from NC_137121.1 coordinate 23,902,624, forward strand.
CACGTATAATCATAATCATGTATATTTTTTATTATGTGTGTATATATATATATATATATATATATATACACACATACATACATACATACACACACACACACACACACACACACACACACACACACACACACACACACACACACACACACACACACACAGACACACACATATATATTTTTATATATTTAAATGTATATTTTCAATTACACTCAAAAAAATGCTGGGTTAAAAATAACCAAAGTTGGGTTGAAAATGGAATAACCCAGCAATTGGGTTATGTTAACCCAGCATTTGGGTTGTTTTAACCCAGCGGTTGGGTTAAATGTTTGCTAAAAACAACCCAATTGCTGGGTTAGTCCATTTTCAACCCAACTTGGGTTATTTTTAACCCAGCATTTTTTAGAGTGTATATCATTATTTTATAGGGATATTATATATATATATATATATATATATATATATATATATATATATATATATATATATATATATATATATATATATATATATATATATATATATATATATATATATATATATATATATAACATAACATTTCCAAATATAGCAGCATTGGCTGATTCAATGGTGCGAGTTTGAGGTTGGAATCTGTTTCTGTATCTCAAAGCGTTTTGCAATTCCGAAAGTGACAGAAAACTCTTTCCCATGACCCCCCAAAAAATTGCTTTCTAATCTACTTCGCAACTGCAATTCAAATACTTTTCATTGTTTATGTACTTTTCTTCCGGCACGGCTGCCCACAACATTTTGTGCTCAGCACTGCCCGGCAACTCTGTGAGGTCTTGTATGTTTGGATTCCCAACTTCAGCGCTCCACCCTAACGCATTTGTCCCCAACTCCCCGTCTTCATTTACAACCTGTTTTTATCAGCGCGCCTCACAAAGCACAACAAAACAGGGGGAGGGGAGTGGCTCTTCCCCGTCGGGGCCCGACATCAACGGCAACATTGTCCGTGAAGCCCTTCGGTATCTCCATCCCCTAGTGCAATATACAAATAATCATTTCCATATGCAGCGGAAAGGGTCACGGCATTAGCAGAGGGAGGAATGCTTTCGGAGGGAAATATTGTTCAGCAATGACACAGAAGTAATTTGGGTCTCGCTGAGTGATTCCATCAGGGCCTTTTGTCGCCTCAAAATGTTTGACCCAGGGGTCTGTGTCACCCCTGTTAATGGCCGCCAGAGTCCTGTGACAGTCGGAGAAAGTAAAACATCTCGCAACTAATAGCGGGCCTCTAGAGGCTCAGGCATAAATATTTAAGCGCTCTCGGCTTGTCCCGAATACTAGGGGGTCTCCATGCCCTGTTTGCACATAATGCAAGTTGGAGAGCGAATATGAATGCGTTTCGAGAAAGAAACAATCAAAAACTGTACGCTTATCAGGCGGCCCGTCTGGTAATCAACACCAAATTGCCCAACGCCATTATATGGGAATACAAACATGCTTTTAATCCACTTATGTCTTTGCTCCAGAAGAATTTAAGTCTAAACCAAGACAGATTAGCAATGTGATCTCGTTTGCGCAGCGTTGCCAAGATTACATCCATCCCTTCCTCATTGTACACCAAATTCTGGAGACTCTCATAAGACTCCATTTCTCAAAGTAAACTTAATTAAATATAGGGGGCCGTTGAGGTGGTTCGACGTGCCACGAATGATCGTCCTCGCGGACAAAGCTGTTACACAAGCCGTCGAATTATCTCTGTCAAACTTTGGCGTAATCTGACCTGATCCTCTTAAAAATATTTAAATGAAGGCATTTGCACATCAATGGGAGCCATGGCAACCTTGTGTATATTCTTCTTCGGGGCGCCTCTTTAACATACGGCTTTAGAAAAGCACATCTCTTCCGTCATGTTTACAAACAACAAAACAAACAATTCCCAAAAGAAAGAGCTGGAGTATTTTAAAACATCATGATGGATGGAAAGAGAAATGCGGATGCCTGAAAAGGAGGGAGCTAAGCCGGAGGAGAAAAGGGATCCAGCTAAGTTTAACTTCCTCTCGGAGTTCAGGGTGTTTGATATTATCCTTCAAAGGCCGCCGTCTTTTCCCTGATAATTTCACAGTGTTTGGGAACATATTTCAGGCATATCTGAAGTATGAGGTAAGCTGGGGACGTTCAAACTCCGGCTAAAAGAGAGCAAATCTCCCTCTTGTGGCCGAACCGAGAGTCTGCAGCCAATGTTTGGCTTTCAAATCTGGCCCATACCTCCTTCTCCAAATAAAAATGTCGCTAAAAGAAACAACCCACGCGCCAGTCTGTTTGCATCCACCTCTTCAGCGCACCATAAATAGGGAGATGTTTGTGAAAATAATAGCACTTCCCCATGTACTTCATTTCCATACTGGGAAAACTGTTATGTATTAATATAGCTGGTGGCCTAATTGGGTTCTGGGAGAGCGTATTAATTAATTTGTGGCTAATAGGCACAAACATGAAAAAACAAACTTCTTTACTTTTTCACTCAGATAGAGCATGGCATTTTTAAGCAACTAATGTAAATTATGCAGATTGTGTTGATTATGCCGACAAGAGAGAGTTCTGTGGGAGGCATCTTAAAAGACTTACTTTCCTGGCACCGAACCAATTGAACATTTCCATAATTAAATCATGTTTTCTTAAATTACGTTCTATTTGGCTTGAGTCCCTGTGATGTATTTATTCAGTTCGTAGTGACTCTTTTTCGCTTTTACACCCTACAAAAGTCGGGATATTTCGCTGGATAAGTCTACAGTTACGCCTACAGAAATGCTTCGCACGCATATAGGTTGCTTAGTAAGACAGTTCCCTTTGGTACATCCTGTTTCTATAGGTTTGACAGGCCTCAGGATGATCCGCGTACAAAAATAGAGCCCTTCAGCACAAAAATATGCCCAATCAGCAAAATCCCAATTAGCAAAATGGCGATTCAATGTCACCTTGACATTTTCAGCAGAACGTTTTTTATTGAAGAACCTACGCAAGCTTCGTCAAGAGGCGAGTAAAGTGTGTCAGACCCAAAAGTCGCAATCAGGGGCGCTTTTTACTTATTTGGTTGCAAAAGCAGCCCGAGCATTATACAGATAAACCTATTAAATATTAATACTAACTAATGACAGTCGATGTGCATAGAGTTGCATTTTCCAGCCCTCCCTGGTCTCCATCCAGCCTCTCTTTGGGCCGTAAATCAGCACGTCTCTTCACATGTGATAATTCTCCAAAGTTAAACAGCCATAAAAGCCTAAGGAACTCTGACCTTCACCATCTAACTAAGCAAGAAAACCAATGATGTGTACCCGTCCGCAGTCGCGCTGCTTGCGTTATGATAAACTACGGGCCCGCGGTTGCTAAAAAATAACAGTATGTCTTCGTTGACATATATAGGACCGGCAATTCAAAGCGATCCCAATTTATTTAGCACTAAAATATTTTATTGTTGGCTATAAAGCATGTGGCAGAGGGGAGAGGGGAAGGACGAGGATGTCTTGACAGCAGGGCTCCTCCGGATGCATTGTTCACCTCCGAGGAGAAACTGTCGAAACTTATAAAGGCCTCTCAGAGTGTCAGTCAGGCTGACGGTTTGTTGCAGGAGTTCTGCTTTTCTTCTGAAGGCGAGGATTACAGACGCTATACAATTTTGGGAGAAAATTATTCGTATTTTGTGTGATAAAAATAACAATGCAGTACTACTCTGTGCACATTGATTTTGTGATACACAGCTCCATATTTGAACACACATATCAATTTCTTTGAAGCATGTACAGTGTTGTTAATGTTCTATATGAACTAACAATGAACAATAATTATATTAAATTACATATATTATAAATATATTACAAAAATGACACCCAGCATTGTTTTAATGTGAAATATAACATTTGAATAATAATAAGTAAATGAAATCAGAATTTTATTTAATAAAAAAAATACATATATTGACAAGGTTACATTTTTCACCTTGGTTAATGATTACTAAATAAATAAGTTAAATTAATTCATTAATAAATGTTGTACATTATTGCATATATAAAGCATTGTAACATTCATTATTCATTATATTATCATATTTTTATGCAATATAAATAGAATATAAAAGTATATATTAATAAGGTTACATTTAATATAATTAATATTTCATAATCTTGGATAAATGAATGAATGAATGAATGAATGAATGAATGAATGAATGAATGAATGAATGAATGAATGAATAAATAAATAAATAAAATAAAAAAAATAATAATAATAATAATAAATAAATAGTATTGATTTAATGTAAAATATTAAAATGTATTATATTTAATAACAATAAGTAAATGTAATCAGAATTGTATTTAATAAAAATGAAATTACATATTGGGTCACCTCGGTTGATGTTAAATTAAAATATTATAATTATAAGTATTAATAAATACATAAAGAAACAAACAAATATTATGAATTCATAAATGCTGTAAATTATTGCATATATAAAGCATTATAATATAAAATATATTATTATATATAATATTATAATTCATTATATTATCATAATTTTTATGTAATATATAAATTGAATATAACATTATATATTAATAAGGTTATATTTAATATAATTAATATATAATATTTGATAATCTTGGATAAAGAATTAAATAAACACACGGACGCACTCAGTAAAATGATTGTTAACTTATGTCACTTTTCACACACTGGTTTTAAATTGTGTCCAAATAAGAAAAAAATGAGTAACAAAAAATTTGCCAACAAAATAAATGGGTTTAGCACACACAACAATAAGCACACTGCTAATCAGCATTATATTATAGCTGCATTCATGCATATTATTTTCATTGAGTGCAAATGTAAACACAATCAACTAAACAGTCAGTTATACTGATCACACTGAGTCCCAGTGCCGAGCCTCTCCATTATAGTGCGGGGTCATTAACAATCCCATAATGCATGCAGACCGAGAGGAAATAAGCCCTGACTGCATCCTCTGCCATCTCTGCCCTTCACAGCTGTCATGGCAAGATCATAAACAGCATTTATAACAATCTGGCTTTGGGGTGAGCGTGAAGCGACCCCCCTCGCCTTACAGTGCAGCCTCCCTTCAGAAGTCACAGGCGTTATCAAGCTATACTGGCTTATTCGGCTTGTCTTTTTCTTTCGAAAAAGCACTGAATCATGCACTTCCGGATAACTTAAGAAGTCACACAAATGCAGCCAATTTTATTAATTAATTCCTGTATTATTTATTGTCAGTGCTGTTACTCACTTCATATGACTGCTTGACCTGAATGTATTTTCCAAACCCACTGAGTACATTGTCGGTTTCATTTGATTGATTAATTAATTAATCATGGAAATGACTAGAATGCTTTTAGAAGGGATGCTCAGCACATTCCCACATTTATTTGCCAGCTTTTACATAACGCAAACAGCACGGGGCTGAAACGACGCATCCCCCTCCTAACAAGAATTTAAGAATTTAAACTCACCGGAGAGAGAATATCTTCTAGGTACATCGTTAATCATAATTAAGCGAAGTGTGACAGCAGCTTAGAGGCCCTTTTACTGAACCACCCCCTCTCGTCCTAAAGGAATACGGTCTCATATCTCCATTCACGTGGATCAGGTGAAAAAGAAAGAAAAAAAAACACGGCGCATAATATGATGAGTTTTTGCAATATTATGCCATTTGGCCTTGTATTAAGGCAGATCATCAAGGGTTTTGACCTCTTGTAGTAGAGAGCCCAAAGGCTTCTGGGATGCCGGTCCCTCTAAGTTATCTGTCTCCTTTGCAGATCTATGACTGTTCTTTGCACAGGGCTAAATACCATTTAATTTAGCCGTGCTCCCATATTCATCTTCAACTGGTGATTTATGGACTTTGTATGACTCTGTTAAAACATCCTGCTCCTAGCTGGAACCTTTATTAATAAAACAATGACAAGTATTGTAATAAAGCCATGCGAAAGCCACCGGAACAATGTTCAGCTGAAAAGGTGGTTGCCAGGGTGTTGCTATTGAGTTTCTAGCAATAAGGCTCACAGGAAAAATGTTTCTATATATAATTAGTTTTTTGCAAAAACATACCTATAGATACAATTCACTGAATTTTTCCAACTGAAATGAACACGGTCCTAGATTTCTGGGAGCCCTACGCAAAACTTTATCAGCGGGACCCTGTCGGTGCGTTCATAAAACCCCCAAAATGTTTGAAACCCCCAAACACCAAACCCCCAAAACCCTCAAGCCCTTAATCTTTTCTTTCAGATGAGTTTTACTATCAATACACAACAGAGAATTGAAACAGTCATTAATACAATAAAAAGAAGTTAAAAAAACAATAGGACAAAAAAATAACAATTAACCCTCTCGAGTTGGCGGTCTTGCCGGCGCGATCGGCTCTCTTTTTTTCTTATCAGTGCCAAAGAGACTCAAATAACTGTCGTTTTTTATCATTCAGGCAAGTGTTATACATCATTATAATCTGTTAAGTTTCTATTTTTTTGTGTACAGTCAAATTGATGTGCTTTTTGCAAAATAAAGAAAACAAACATGATGCGCGATCTGCAGCCTCTCTATCAAAGACGTTCATTTAAATAGTCTTCAGAAAATGACCTCTAGCTTAGTGAATACTTGTCTCACAAACATGAGACATATGTCTAAAGAAACGATGAACGCAGGTTTTAAATACTGTAAACCAAATCAAAAACAAAAATTCTGTGTTAATGTAATCTGTTTGAAAGCGGAAAGATGTTAGTCGTTCCTGAGCAGCTCATTATACACTAATGCGACTACGCCCACGGAGCAAGTTATCTATTGAGATTAAAATACTGAGGCTCCGGAGTCGACGCCCACACATCACATATCAACTCAAACAGAAAAAATTATAGCCTACAATACTGATACTGAATAATCAAATGTAAAAATAAAGGGTAAGGGTACGTATTATTGAGGGTACGTTTACTTTACACAACAACAATGTACAAAACATGGGAAAGTGTTTTCTTTGCATTTTTCTTGTACAGATGACAATGTTGTCAAAACGATCCCGTTCACACGGATCCACGAAAATGATTAAAAACGCTGTATTCTCACTTAAAACTATGTGCCTATAAACTGAACACATAAAACGTATGTGAATGACGTCACCGTTTTTCCTAAATTCATGTTTTTGTATTTACACAGAGATAATAACATTATCACTTTCAAAAACTGTTTGTGTGCTGCTGCGAGTCCCTGTGTGTGTAATAAGCACACACTTTAGACCAGGTTTTTGTTGGTCAATGGCGCAGTCGTTTTCAGTTGCCTCAAAATGGCAACACGACAACAATGCGCCTGAACACACCTCGTTTTCAGACCAGCACGTCCATGGGGGAACAGATGGGCGCGAGTGCATTTGCTATTTAAACAACGTGGCGCTGGACGTGAAAATGAGAACTGCGTCGAGCTGAAACTAGCAAACAACACCTGCGTCGCATTGCGCCGGGTGTATGATAGGGCTCTAGAAGTGTCACCTAAAATGCAAGAAGTAACGTAATATAATTTTGCATAAATGTCGCCACAGGCATGTTTTTCCAATGAGCTTGGGTTGGTTTCTAGGGTGTAACAGGTGGTTTCTAGGTGATATCTTACTAGTCCAATTCAAAATGACTCTCTATGGAATTCTGGTCTACCTCTACTGCTGAAAAAAAAAACTTAAACCAGCTGTTTTGGAAGTTTTAGCTGGTTTTAAATGGTCTCCTAGCCAGGCCGGTTTGTCTCCTAGCCTGACTTGCTGAGAAGCTAAAACCAGCCAACAGACCAGCCTGGCCCATCTGGGAGACCAGCTAAAACCAGCAAACCAGATTTGGCTGGTTTATGATTTTTTTTTTATCATCAGGGTAGGCTCAGGTCTCAGGCTTTCAATATAGTGCATATTTATGTGCATTTCATTTAGTGTGTTAGAATTCGCAATCATATTTACAAGAGGAATGGAAGATTTGTTTACGTGGGGTTATGTTTAACCTGTATTCCAGGCTGAGGAAGAAGATGAATTAGTCAGTGTACCATTACCCCATCATTTGGTCTCTCTGGGGAGTTCCCCCTCCTTCTCATCTTCCTACCACTGATAGACACGGTAAACAACACATGGATAAACATCCCGAATGATATGTCTTTAAATCCTATTAATCTTCTTTTGTCATAGTTCCCTCTCGCTTCGCAAGTGCTATCAATGCTGTACAGTGCTGTATTTGTGGGGAAATGGACATGAAAAGGCCCAAACTGTTTAAAATATATGAAATTATTAATTTAAGAAAAAATGTTCTTGTGGTGAAATTTCTGCTAAATGACATTATGTTGGTTCTAACACGTTTCGCAACCCATTCAAAGTCACATCACATTTATTTATATGGCACTCTAAACAACAGATTGCTTTCAACCAAACAGCTTTACATTATTAAACATGACTTATGTTTATGAATTACATGAATTACACTTCAATTTCTACTATAAAGTAGCTCTCCTGTTTTCACTCAGACGCTGACCTCGACAAACTCAACACAGGAAATGAACCGGAGAAGATTTCCACATCAAAAAAGGCGTCTCAAAGCCACACCTACCTATTACATCATCGCCATGGACCAATGGTATTTCAATGGTGTTTACCAGCCAGAGCAAACGGTTTCAGAAATATCGCTTTGGCAAACTGTTTCGAACTCGCGCAATGAACATGTTCTGGCATGATTTTGTCCGAAATGTCATCACACCAGTTCGTTCTTCTATTTCGCTTAAAGTATATAGGTCACTTAAGGTTACATTTAGGTCAACTTATGCCCCCAATGCATGTTTTTCTCCTCTAGTTTTCTTTTCTTCTGCCAAATGACTGTTCTCCCTACTTGGAAAGGGGGACTTGTTAATTGCCCTGTGATGCCATAGTGCCATGAAGCTCTATGACAAAGTGAGTGTACCATCTGTAGCAGCTGCTAACTGCAGGCGAACGCCCTGGGAGCCTGCATGCTGCACTGACAAGCCCTGCAAACTTTGAAATGTGTGGGGTGCAGCAGGTCCAGCAGTCCCACAGGTTAAATTATTCAGCCCTTTAAACTTGGAGCAGTCTGCATAAGACACCCGGAGGTAAAAAGCCATTCAGAGTCTCAGTCAAAACACTTGAAAGAGCTACATGTGTTCCAATTATGTTTGCCAACCGACAAAGCAGATGACTCCCTTCATTTGTTGCTCTGACCTGTCAACTCTGAGTGTACTTATTTACCTAAACATTATGGCTGTTATATATTTAGTGGAGCTTGCTAAGACAATTGCAATCTGTCATACTTATTATTATTATATTTGCGTTACAAAACTTTTATGTATAAATCATTCCTGTGTGAACGATACCTCTAAAAGTGTTGCTTGTTGAGGGGAGCTGTGTAATTACGTTTCTAAATGATCCAACTTAACATTTTCGTACGGTGTAAAAAAAAATCCCAATAGACTTCTATTGTATCCAAACATTTTATCAAAATATCAGAGTGTGGTTTGGGCTCTTTTCATTTGAGACTAGCTTAGTAACAGCCTATAGCAACACCCTAACTAACAATGTCCTAAAAACTACCAGCATCCTCGCAACCACATAATATATTAGCACCCTCCTAGCAATGCACTAGCAACCATCACACTAGAAACTCCTAGCAATGTCCAAAAACCAACCACAACACACTAGTAAACTCCTAGCAATGCCCCAGTATCCACCAAAACACATTAACATCCTCCTAGCAATGCCCTAACAACAACCAAAACATTAGCAACCCCCTATTAATGCCTTAGCAACCTCTAAGAACACACCAGCAAACTCCCTAGCAATGCCCCATCAAACACCAACATACTAGAACCCACCAAGCAATGCTCTAGCAAACACAAATCACATGATCAATCCCCTATAAATGCTCTAGTAACCATCAACACCCTAGCAACTCCCTAGTAATGCCCTATCAAACACCAACACACTAGCACCCTCTACCAATGCACTAGCTACGTCTAAAAACACACTAGCAAACTCTTAGTAATGCCCTATCAAACACCAACACACTAGCACCCTCTACCAATGCCCTAGCTATGTCTAAAACACACTAGCAAACTCTTAGTAATGCCCTATCAAACACCAACACACTAGCACCCTCTACCAATGCCCTAGCTAAGTATAAAAACACACTAGCAAACTCCTAGTAATGCCCTATCAAACACCAACACACTAGCACCCTCTATCAATTCCCTAGCTACCTCTAAAAACATACTAGCAAACTCTTAGTAATGCCCTATCAAACACCAACACACTAGCACCCTCTACCAATGGCCTAGCTACCTCTAAGAACACACAAACAAACTCTTAGTAATTCCCTATCAAACACCAACACACTAGCACCCTCTACCAATGCCCTAGCTACTTCTAAAAACACACTAGCAAACTCTTAGTAATGCCCTATCAAAAACCAACACACTAGCACCCTCTACCAATGCCCTAGCTACCTCTAAAAACAGACTAGCAAACTCTTAGTAATGGCCCTATCAAACACCAACACACTAGTATCCTCTACCAATGCCCTAGCTACCCCTAAAAACACACTAGCAAAGTCCAAGCAATACCCTAGCCACTCCCTAGCAATGCCCTAACAACCACCAACACACTAGTACCCCCTAGCAATGCTCAACAAACATCACAATATCAATCCCCTAGTACTGCTCTAGTAACCACTAACACCCTAGCAACTCCCTAGCAATGCCCTATCAAGCACCAACACAATAGCACCCTTACCAATGCCCTAGCTACTCTTAAGGCCGCAAGAACAGAGAAAAAAGTTCTCGCTCCCAGGTTTGGGACAGCCCTGGTTTGGGAGTCCTCTCAGCTTGTTTTCGACAAATCACCTGAGCAGAACTTTTTTCTTGTGGGTGTCCGATAACTATTGTGTGATTGGTCAGAAATTTAAAGAGGGCGGGGTTAATGCAGAGAAACTGAAATATTTGGCACCTGCTTTTCTCGTGAAGAATTGAATGTCCTGGCCAGAACGAACGTTGTTCTTGTTCTTTATGAATGCCCTATCAAACACCAACACACTAGCACCCTCTACCAATGACCTAGCTACCTCTAAGAAAACAATAGTAACTGCTCTAGTAACCACCAACACCCTAGAAAATCCCTAGCAATGCCCTATCAAACACAAACACACTCCACCACCAATGCCCTAGCAACCTCTAAGAACACACTAGCAAACTCTTAGTAATGCTCTAGCAACCACTAACACCCTAGCAATGCCCTATCAACCACCAACACACTATCACCCCCTAGCAATGCCCTACTAACTGCCAAGAACACCCTAACCCCCATAGCAACCACCACAACCACAACCACACTATCAATCCACTAGCAATGCCCTATCAACCACCAACATCCTAGCACCACCTAATGCCTTGGCAACCTCTCAGAACACACTTGCAAACTCCTAGCAATGCCCTAGCAACTAATCAAAACATATTAACACCCCTGTAGCAATGCCCTAGAAACCACCAACAGACTATCAATTCCCCAGCATTGCGCTTTCAACCACCAACACACTAGCAACCTCTCAGAACACACCACCAAACCCATTGCAATGCTCTAGCAACTGCCCAAAACACATTATTACCACAATAAGTTATACGAAATATCATTTTGCAATAATCAAATCAGCATAATTTGCTTTTTACAGATAAAAATAACTGGAAGCAGATGAATCTGGAAGCCTTGCACATTCAATTTACAAATGGCCACTGTCACGGAGTAATCCCGTGATCATGAATGGACTGCTTGCATGTACCCCATATCTAACACATACATTGGCCTATATTGTTGCAGCATTAACACAGTCTGGTTATGGATACTGATATCATACATCCTCTGACTTGTGCAATGTTTTTGAATGTTTGAATGCATTGTTTTTCATGTGTTTAAGATATGTGGGGATACAATGTGCATTTGTTTGTAATGTGTAGTGGATACATGTGCAATGTGTTTGGGTAAAATTAGCCGCTAACATTGTTCATTTATTGTTATTATAAATAACCACCAGAGGTGTCAAAAGTATTCACATTCATTACTCAGGTAGAAGTATAGATACTGGGGTTTAAAAAGACTTCTGTAGAAGTTGAAGTATCAACTCAAGCTTTTTACTCAAGTAAAAGTGTAAAAGTACTGGTTTCAAAACTACTTAAAGTATAAAAGTAAAAGTAATGTAAGGGGGAAAAATGCCATTAAAGGGGTAGTTCACCCAAAAATGAAAATTCTGTCATCATTTACTCACCCTCAAGTTGTTCCAACCTGTATGAGTTTCTTTGTTCTGAAGATTGAAGAATGTTTGTAAACAAGCAGATTATATGCAACCATTGACTGCCATAGTATTTTCCCCTACTATGGCAGTCAATGGTTGCTCTCTCTGCTTGGTTACAAACATTCTTCAAAATATCTTCAGAACAAAGAAACTCATACAGGTTTGGAACAACTTGAGGGTGAGTAAATGATGAAAGAATTTTCATTTTTGGGTGAAGTATCCCTTTAAGGACTAAAGATTAGGCCCCGCCACAGTGCATACATTTTTCTAAAGGCCATAATGACTATAATGTTATATTAAAAAGTTAATGTTGAACATTTTTAGATGCACTTGGCTACGCGTTTCAGCCGCATATATTTCCATTGAAAATGAACGCATTTTAGGACAATGCAAATACATGAAAGAACCATATACTACTGAGCATTAATGTGTTTCGTGGAGCGGAAGATTTGATGACTAGCTGCCTATAAATATTGTAAAGGTGCAAAAAGTCAAAATTCAGAGGCATGTTATCAATAACCATTTTTTGAATGTGTGATTAGTGTGGCCAGATTTGGTAGACGATTTCCAGCCCAAAAACCTCACCAAATGTACATGTATATATATAAAAAAATGGTTATTGATAACATGCCTGGTTATTGATAACAATTTTGACTTTTTGCACCTTTACAATGCTTATGCTGTAGGCAACTAGTCACTCCAAGAAAAAACCCCAAAACTTTAACTGCCAAGATAATGATATTATTTTATTGCCATACCAATCAATGTTGATAAGTAAGTTACCATTTTATCTACTTCAAACATAACATTGATGATAAAAAAATTAATTAAAAAAAATCCTTGTAAAACGGATCAAATATGACTATTTGTCCAGGTAGAAACTGTCAAAACGGCTATCCCTCAGAAAAACACATACATAATTTTCAATGTCAACAGTAAGAAGCCAATTTATGTGCAAAAAGTGCCCAATATAGAGATTGGAAAAAGCAATGTAATAAACAGGCATTTCACACGTTAATGCATATACACCACTGCCAAAATGCATAATTCATTGATACTGTACAATAATCCGCCAACAAATAAATAACAACAATGCGCTTACCTTTGTGTTGCACTTTGCTTTGACAAAACTACAGTATGTCTTTCGTGAAGTACATGGCACATGCACTTAGCACAGTCAAAACGGATTAATCGTTGATTTTAACATCTTTCAGCATCTGTCGGGGTTGCTAGTTGCAGTCATATGTCCTAACTAAGTGTGTATATGATGATGGACAGGAGTCATGGTTATATTTATAAAGAGTCTTTATATTTTATACTCTTTATACTCTTTATATTTATAAAGAGTCACGTTTGAGAGTTGAGTCACTCTCCCACTCTTTACTGTAGATAACACTTACTGTATATTTATGCCACTGGCATAGCGATCACTGGAATATACAGCTAAAGTTATCGCGCTAAAAACCCGGCCAAAGTCATGAATGAGCACGTCTGCCTGCTGATCGCTGATTGGCTGAAAGTGCGTGCTCGTCGGCGAGAACCCGCCCCTATCTGGCAACATGGTGTGTGATTTGTGCAGGTGCAGGCGTGATTGATCGCCTACAACCCAATAGGGTGTCGGAATGGTTTGAGTTTATCCTTCTCATCCAACCACAATCAAATTCACTCTGTCCAGATGGTGCGATTTATCTGGATAGTTTCTTTTTTATGACAAGCCGTAATGAAAACATGCCGAAATGGAATAGGAGTAACGAGGCTATTTTTAAAATGTAAGGAGTAGAAAGTACAGATAATTGCTTGAAAATGTAAGGAGTAGAAGTAAAAAGTAGGCTGAAAAATAATTACTCCAGTAAAGTATAGATACTCAAAATTTCTACTTAAGTAAGGTAACGAAGTATTTGTACTTCGTTACTTGACACCTCTGATAACCACGATACACATTTGCCTAATTTCAAGTCTTTATTTAATATGGGTTACACAGTATAACAAATATAACTTACCGGCTTTAAAACACCAGTGACCAAACCTGTAGTGTTTTAAAAGTGAAGTATTTAAACGTGGTGGACACGCTGTCTGAATGGGAGAAACCATGTTGGGTGATGTCATGGGGGGGTTTTCCAGTATTCCTGTAAAACAAGGTTTATCTTTGTTAAATCATTTGTTGAATTGTTATATTGTGTTATAGTGTAACTTGATCATGGATAGATAGTTTTTATATGTTTAAGGGGATAAGTAGTGCATATGTGAGGAAGTAAAACTTACCTGTAGAATGGTACACTCCCGGGTGTGGCCTAGGCTATAAATGGCTGCTGGAGTTAGTACATGGTGGGTAGAGTGAAGTCAAGCCTATAGATGGTCAGGTTGGTTTTGTGAAGTGGAAGCACAGTAATAGAATATTCTGTTTAAGAACAGCTTGCTGTTGCTAACAAAAATAACTTAACGTAATTATATATATATTTTTTCCAACATTTATTTTATTTTTATTTAATTATTTTTTGTACATAGTTCTTTGTTTTGACTTTGCTGTGGGATTTGCACTGTGTGCCCAATAAATTCACCTCAACTCGGATTCCTGTCACCTTGGTCTTATTATGCCTCAGATCGCGAATGCAATCGCTAACAGCCACGCTCACTCTTACATTAAAAATAAGGTGGATAGCAATTCACTAAAAATGATCAGAAAACTTTGTAGCTGCATAGCAACCCCTTAGCAACCACCCTTGCATTATAGAGGCTAGTTTTGCGCTGATATTTTATACTGACATTTTCTTAGGTATTACTATTATGCAAAAACATCAGAATTTTTTCTGCAGACGAATATCTTTGCATTTCTGTCAAATAGACAATTACAGTCTGACATGCAACTTTAACATTTTTGGATTTTGAGAGCATTAGATGACACAAAGTGAAGGAGAAAATAAGATCCACAAGGATGTGAAAAGGATCTGGAAGGAAAGTCCCAAATGGCCGACAGCCGGATTCTGTTTGATTTCATAAATAATTTGAGTCATCAGGGACACACATTGTTTTAGGCTTAAACATGTTGTTTACTGATGCCACATGTTTGAGGGACAGACGCCGCTGTTGGTACACAATAAAAGCCCTTCAGGATTTGGAGAGAATGAGAATCTCACCCTAGGCTCCAATGCTTGGCAAAGATATAAAAGACTTCTGGGAGTGCTGGCTGTGCCTTACTGTGTCTATGCAATGATTATGTGTGTCTGTGTCTAAAATGGTGTTAGTCCAGAATACCTAGAGGTGCTTTCGGTCCCAGTTGAATGATCCGCATCGCCTCAGAGCACCATCTTAGATGCATTAATGAGACACGCCTCATCAAATGATGTGGGAAATTAATCAATTCTTCAAATATGTCTCTGTCCCTGCTCACCCACACCTGTTCACCCTCTACATTGCTGCCTGGGACATTCAATTATTTAAGCACTTGATTCAAATAAATAAATATCTTGTTTAGATTTTAAATCAGTGATGCCTAGTTAATTTTAAGAACAATTTTGAGTTTGTCTACTTTCAACCGCTTCCAGAGGTAGTCGAAAATGCATTCGACCGGATTGCTTTCGTAATGTAGAAATGATTGAATGTGTTCGGACGGAACCAAAAGACCATCTACTCTCCGCCTAATTACCTAACACGTAAACAGATTTAAACTTTGTCGGCTGAAGACCCAAGTTTGGTTTGAAGTCGAAGGACGAAAAACGTAAAAGCGCAATGTTCTCTCACCATTCCTGATTTCTAACACACACTCACCGCGTTCAGCGTGGTCTTGCGGCTATCAGAGCGAAAAAGCTGCTGCTCTCTGTGCATTTCATTTTTGCACAAGCTTATTTCGTCCATTAGATTGAAATTTCAAAAAAAAAAAAAGCCTATATATTTAGTCGTTTATAGACCCTCCCCTTGAAGAAATCAGGACAGAAGTGCTTGAAAGTGGACAAAAGAGACAGGTGTAAACGGGTATGTGTTTCCTTGTCCACTTGTGATCCAATCTTAATATCAGGTGTAAAGTGGGCCTATGACACTTTTTGGGCCCTATCATACACCCGGCGCAATGTGATGGCAGGCATGACAAGTGTTTTTTAGCTAGTTTCAACCCCACACAGTTATCATTTTCATGTCCAGTGCCACGTTGTTTAAATAGCAAACACACTCGCGCACATCTGTTCGCCCATGGACGTGCTGGTCTGAAAACGAGGTGTGTTCAGGCACATTGTTGGCACGTTGCTATTTTGAGGCAACTGAAAACGACTGCGCCACTGACCAACAAAAACCTGGTCTTAAGTCAATAGTGCAGTATTTTTTTAGTTATTTAAAGGGTGCATTAGTAATATGCACCTATAGGCGGGTGTACAACGAACACTCTGCTTATTACACACACAGGGACGCGCAGCAGTACACAAACATTTTAAAATATTCTCTCTGGAGAAGTGTTTAGTCTTTCAGCTCGCAAATTCCACCATGTAAATAGCGAATCCGCCATGGCGCGAGCACAACTGGCTTTTAAAGGGAATGGGAGATGAAACTCTGATTGGTTTATTGCATGTTATGCCCAAAACACACCCACGACTCATTAAAAGTCTAGGTACAACCCTTTTGGACCATGCGCCTGGTGCACCGACCGTTTTTTCCATTGTTAAACTAACAAAAGTGGATCCGGACACGCCCTAAGTGCACCTTGGCCATGCACTTCAGACCATGCACTCAGATTGTTAAAATAGGGCCCTAAGTCTTGCATGTCCCGCCTAGTGGACGGCATAGCAAAACAATATTAATGTAAAAATTTAACAGGCACATTTTTTTCATGTGATGCTATAAACCACACATCATCACCTCCCATACAGTATAACTCTCCATGTGATTGGTTTATTCTGCTATGTTTGATCAGAAGTACATCTCCACATCAGAATCTGAGAGTCAGTGGAGAAAAGAGATGAAAGATTTTACTGTCTTTGCCAATGGCCAAAATCCCACTCCTGCTCTCTCAGTAGACTGAGGAACTATAGGAAAACAATAAACGTAATTCCATTTCCACCCGTATCCTTTGAGGCATTTGGCATAGAAAGAAAAAAGGAGATTTCATTTGGAAGTGCTAGTTTGAGTCAAGCATCAGCCTACCGTCTCTCCGCATGTCTCATGTGAACTGATGCCGGTTTGCCGTGTTGTTCAGAAAAGAAAAAGAAAAAAGAAGAGCGATGCGAAACTGCAGGAAGCACACAGCATTCATCTCAAAGCACTTCAGTCAGCGTCATGGCCCAATCACCAAAATCATTGCATTAAGTTTGTTACATTTCTTGTCTACATAGTTTAGAGGCCCATTTCCTCTACAAAAAAACATGCTTTGGTAAATCATAATTAGAATATAAAAAAGTTATAATTATGAGGTAAAGAGTCAAAATTATGAGATACTAAGTCATAATAAAAATACAACAAAAGAACTAAATAATTTTAGTCATAAAATGTCAGCATTATGAGATTAAAAAGTCATAATTAATGACAGAAAAAGTGCAATTATGAGATAAAGTAATAAAACAATTCAACCTTGTATGTCATGACTTTTATGTAATAATCTTGACCTTTTCATCTCATAAATATGATTTTTTTTCTTATCTGGGCAGAATTGACGTTTTGTCTTTGTGATGTGTCTTGCAGATTTTTATTTGAACATCTTGTGTCTTGAGCTTTGGGACACTGTTAGCGGTTCAACTTGAAACGTTCCATTGCATTCTATTTAGCAAACATTAGCGTATTTTACTACTACTCTTTCAGCTCAACTATGATCATGGCTACTATCATGGTTCAGAAATTTTCCAAAAATAATTCCAATGAACATTCGCAAACAGCATTGCAAACTTGGGTGGTTGGAGCAAAAGCTCTTGACCGGTGGTGTGACATGGACTTACATAGATCATGCTCTGACTAGCTAAGCTAACATGTAAATCCTATATCTTTCATTCCATTTAAATATATATACACATTTCAATCTATATTGTGTCAAAAATCATTTTTAAATAGTGTGCATGTATGTGTATGAAGCAAGAGCGTCCATGATGAAGGTGCCATGTTTCTTACAGCAGCATCTCAGAAAAATTATGTTATGTAGAGTTCTTTATATTGAAAAAAAAAAATTCACACTAAGAATAAAAAAGAAAAAAGAAAATGTTCACTGAAAAGTTCTTTGGGGAACCAAAAATTGTTATTTTATGGCGCAGAACATGATTTCATTAAGTGCTCTGTTGATCCTAGAACAACATTACAAACAGCCAAACAGATTTGAGGTTTAAGTTTATAGTTTATCTCAAGTTTAGGCTTATAACCAGGGTTATGTGCTTCTACATCAGTGTAATCACCAATCATTTCCCTTTGATTTTAGGCAGTAGGTTACGTTTAGGGGTATGGATATGGTTAGCATTAAACTTTCAGACAGGAATGTTGTTCCAAGATCAACAAAATACTGCATGTTGACCCAGGAATGCATCTAACTCTGCAAAATTAGAACGTGATTCTATGGCACCCTGCTTTTGATAACCCTTTTGAGTATAACATGCTTTAAATTAACTATAATAATCTGACATTAATTGTGAATCTTGAATCACTAATTAGCAGACGTTATTACTCTACCACCTGTGTGTGACGTCATCAACGACAGTCTATTGTTGAATCAACGTGGTTCAAATGACAGAAGTGCGACCACGGCTGCATCCGAAAGCTTAAAATTGCTGCCTTCGGAGGATGCATTCCAAGGTAAAAAAGCATCAAAGCATGTTTAAATCAGTGTTAGCTTCACTTCCTGTCTCCTGAGATACCTTTATCTGATCGATTTTTGAAGGCAGCATAGATGTATCCTTTACTGCATTTTGAACTGCGAGAGGTGTTACACTTTCTTCGTAAGTTGAATACAGAAGGTGGTTCGACGGAAGCAAGATATTTTTACTTTATAACGTGTTAAATATGGATATTTTTCCTAACAAAAACCCATCGATTCGAAGCAGAAGGCCTTTATTAACTCCCATGGAGCCGTGTGGATTACTTTTATAATGGATGGATGCACTGTTTTTGGCCTTCAAATTTTGGGCTGCCATTGACTGCCATTATAATGCATGGAAGAGCCAGGACATTTTTTAATATAAATCCAATTGTATTCATCTAAAAGAAGAATGTCATATACACCTAGGATGGCTTGAGGGTGAGTAAATTATGGGATAATTTTCATTTTTGGGAGAACTTTCCCTTTAACTCACTGCTTAACTAGTACAATGCAATGTTGGGGAAACTAACTAGCTAGTCACGACTGTTTCCCAAAAACTTTGTAACTTTGTCGCATATCCACCGTTTGAACTATGTTGGTTAATCAATAGTGCTAATGATATACACAGTCGGTGGAGTAATTAGTGTCAGATTATTACTGTAAATAACGTATATGGCATCTGAAGACTTCTTGGCTCTTTTGTTCTCTGTTGCTTTGCTTTATTTCCAAATGTTTCATTCAATCGCAAGTTCCTCTTACGTCACTCCAGGGTTCCCCCGGTGTACCAGAACACTTACGCACATGCGCACTCTTCAAAAACAGCGAATGAAAAGACGTAGAATGGAATGTGTATATTTAGAATGAAAGATATAGAATGTACAGCATGTTGCTTGCTTATTTTGCTCAAGATCTACGAAAGTCATACTAACAAGAAACTATGCTTCTAACCATGGGTTGAGAGCTTCCGACATTGTTTGCGAATGTTCATTGGAACTAAGATTTCGGGAAACACCAAATTATTAAACTATGTTGGTAAAAATTTTACTTCAACCATAGCCAGTGCTTTTAGGAAAAGCACCCCTGAACAAGAACTCTGATTTACTGACATTTAAAAGGTAACATTATCGCCCCCTTGAGGTTTGTTACTGCCACATAAAAGCAAGATCACATGCTTGCAATGCATTGGAATATGCATTTGCATACTTGCATAAAGTATAGTTTTCCTGCGCTTGTAAATAACAGTGTGAATCAAGCTGCCCTCCTCATCCTCTCCACAATACACTTCAGCGAGTCAGCGTGGTGCCAATTAGTATGTTTGAGGCAAACATATGCCCCTCCTTTTGTTTCGGATAAAAGCATATAGATGGTATAAATTACGGAGGACAAAAGATTGCTGAGTGTTTGTATGTAAATGTTTAATTAACCCGTGTCTTGATGATTGGGAT
Organism: Gobio gobio; assembly: GCF_949357685.1. NCBI lineage: Eukaryota > Metazoa > Chordata > Actinopteri > Cypriniformes > Gobionidae > Gobio > Gobio gobio. The sequence goes on from NC_137121.1 coordinate 23,923,161, forward strand.
GGTATAGAGCGCAGGTATTAATCCACTAATAGGACGAGCGACTGCGGAGGGAAGCGCGCACAGCATGACAAATTAATTGGAAACAGTGTGATGTTTCACTTACATACATTAACATAGCCAGTAATTCACAGCCTAATAGGATGTTTGTGTTTGTGCTTTCTCCAGCTATTCTAGGGATAATAATTCTTACGGCAGGTTCTGTCAACATTTCTAAGCTCCATAATAAAAAAATAACAATAATTTGTAAAATCACATTAAAAATGTAAAACCTAAAAAAACCCTTATTTTCAATATTTGAATGCACATGTAGAATATACTGAATATATTTATTTTATTTATTAGTTTATATAAATAGGGCAAAAATATGATTCCAGATCAAATATGCTGAAAAATATGCTTTGTACATTTGCATTTAAGGTCCCTGCTTTTCTCTCTCTCTAAAAAAAAAACAAAACAAAAAAACTACCAACACAACTTTCATCCCTCTTACTTTTGGTTAACACTTTTAAAGTAATATAATATAAATACATACATGCATATATCTACACACCTAAAAAAAACACAAAATACCTATTTTAATGATACTCCCAACCCTTGCAATATAGATAACAATGGTTATAACAATAATTAATTTCAATAATTTTAATTGATAGCTCTGGTTTGTAACCATATATTACAAATAAATCCATCCAATTTGCATTATGTATTTCTTATATATACACTTGTAGGAACCCTTGTAGAAGGCCTTCTCTAAATAGACCCATTTAGGCCCATATATATGTATTTGATGAGTTTTACATTTACTTTAATATTCACATAAATATAGGGATCTATAACTCTTGATCATGTTTGATAACCCACAGCTGAATTAATAAGCTTAAGATGAGTTAAGTCATGCTTCCACATCTCGGGCCTCCCTAAATCACAAAGCACATGAAGAAGGGCACAACGATTCCGTCTCTAAGGAGCATGTTGTTTTGCCTCCGAGGTAAGAGTTGGGTTCAGCGAGTTTTTTTATTTAATCACTGTATGCATGCGTTTGGCGGAGATGGCAATTATTATCACCAAAACCCGCCGTCCTGTTCGCGTGTGAGGTGTTCCCCGGGGCAGTTGAGAGAGGGGCACGCGGGGCAGCCTTACCCGCCATGAAAGTCCTGAAAGAGACTCGCCTGAAGAAAAATGCGACAGATAGTTACCATGGTTGCCTTTATTGAAAATAAACTGAACATGTTCACATGCTAAATTCCTGATTATAGTGAATTGATACAGTCCCGTCTTCTCCAACAAAACACTTTTCAAGGACCTCATGCTATTTAGTAGGCTTGCAACGCTTCACATTCACTCCGAAACTTTGTTGTTTTAAATATTTGCCTCTTCATGCTAATAGACAAACACCCTTTGACATATCACACGCAATGAAATCCTCATGAATATTTAATAGAATTAAATATAAAGACTCCGCGACTTGTTTCTGCTCTTGCGCTTCTGTTTGCTCCCCTGCAGATAGCAACATAAAAGCTAACCTCAGCTAGTCACAGAAAACACTGCGCTTTGAGTCCGCTATTCTGAGCGGAGTGGAATAAAAACAGCTAGCGCTCGAAAACTTCATTTTAAAGTCAACACAGGTATATAAAAGAAACTAAGATAAGTAGATTTGAAAATAAAACAAAGACAAAAAGCTAAACAAATTCCTCCCTTATTGAGTAAACATGTGTTGACAACACTTCGTCACCGTGGCTCTCGTTTCTCGCGCATTTCAAGGTGGCCTATTTCGCCTGTTCTTAATGTCAACAACCTTATAAGTATTAAAAATGGTCTAAATGATTATAAATTAGACGACGGGATCAATTATTCATACCTATCATGAACTCAGCCTTCCTAAACAATTATAGTTTTGCCGAACGACAGCGCGCGGAGCGCTTCCCGCTATTTTCTAAGCGCTCAGGGAGACAAGGTGACGTGGGAAGGCGCTGTTTGTGGGAGGAAGGATGAACCCTGAGGAGATTTTCAGGGAGAGAAATGATACGCTCTTTTCACAGCCGTCTCGGAAGTACGCGAGATATCATATTGTCAAGTCTTTGCGTGTCTTCTTGCTTCTTTTGTTTTCTCCTCGCATTCAAAATAATCCCCCAAGCCTACAGCAATCATCGCAGCGCACGTCCGATTCAGACGGGAAGCGTTGAGGACGGGTGGGTCCCTGGTCCCGCGCACCGGGGGAAAGTGACAGCCTGTCTAATTGGGACTAATCAAGCAACTGGGCGCGTGCAGCGACTGTCGCGATCAGAAAAGAAGCGACATTGACCCACAGAAATAGGTACTGCCGTAGGCTGCGTTCATATAACAGCGCGGCTGCATATTAGATCCACCTGCCTTTGCTAGCGTTGCCTCATCTCTTTGGTCAATAACAAAAAGCAGAGTGTGAGAGAGAGAGAGAGAGAGAGAGAGAGAGAGAGAGAGAGAGAGAGAGAGAGAGAGAGAGAGAGAGAGAGAGATGAAGTGAAAAGAGCCACGCTTGACAAATTTCCCACCGCACATTAAAAAGGAGCCGTGTTCTGAGGATAATGCTACATTATTCTTTTTTATTCTTTCACTCAGAGCTATTGCTTTGAATTACAGAGGAATCTTTGTTAAGAATAAGAAGGAGAGGAATCAAAAATTCATCAGAGAGAGTTCGCGATGGGCTGAGGAGAATGTATTTTTGTGCTGGAACCAACATTTGCGAAAGTTCCATCTCCTTAAGCAATTATTAGCGGTGATAGTTTGACATGCTCAAGAGTTGTCAACAACTGACTTTAAACAAAGTACAAAGCAGAAATAAACAGAGCCCGGGGCAAAATTAACTTGGGGACCAGCCGCTCTATGAATTATAAATGGCTATCCATTACTACGGCGAATGGTGATACCAGGAGGCCTCGTCAGTGCGGAATACAGTTGTGAAGGGTGTGAAACAAAGCAGGCGGAGAGAAAATGAGCTAAACACTGTTTTGTGTGCTGTAAAGATAGCAAATGAATGACCCTTACTGAGTGGCCCTTTGTAGAAGACGCTGCATCTATGTATTCACATTATAAAGAGTATTTTAACACTGAGACTTTTAAATTGATGCAGTTAAAATGTATTTTATAGCTACACTGTAAAAATTGTTGGTTTAACTTAAAAAAGTAAGTTACCTGGTTGCCTTAAGAATTTGAGTTAATGCAATGAAGGAGATTGGTTTAATAAATAGAAACTTAAAATATTATGTTATCTGAACCACATTGATTATCTAAGTTGATTTGACGAAAGAAAAAGTTGCAATAAACCATGAAAATAATGTTTTACAGTGTATGTATATATTGCAGTTGTGTACCTAAATTGCTACTAAAGCTAATACACTGTAAAACATTATTTTCATGGTTTATCGCAACTTTTTCTTTCGTCAAATCAACTTAGATAATTAATGTGGTTCAGATAACATTATATTTTGAGTTTCTATTTATTAAACCAATCTCCTTCATTGCATTAACTCAAATTTTTAAGGCCTAAACCCTAACGCTCAAAATAATGAATTGGTTTGAGTAGGACAAGCTTAAATTAAACAAAATTAGTATTAAGCACTTTCTTTTAATTTCAAGTTGACAGAACTGATATACTTTAAGTAAACTGAACCGTTTCATTGTTTTGAGTTTTATGAATATATTTCTTTTCATTTAGATTAACTTAAGTTTAACTGAAACTGGGCTGGGATTTCAATTTCCAGCATGCTTTGCCCATGGCACTCGAAAGGGACAGTAAATTAAAAAATTAAATGTTATATAATGTTTTTTCGTGCAAGATTAATGCTAAGTGGGAAATTTAGTAGTGACTAATGTTTTGTTATGCTAATGTGGAAGAGTTTCTGTTATTGTGGGTGCTTGGAGAGTTACCATCATGATGATAAGCGGTGCATGCGGCTTGGTTTGAGAGCAAGTACTTTAAATGCTTTATATTGCTGCACTCATTCAGCAAGTGCTATACTATTGTTAACAAGTTAGCAAATTAGCATTTTCTGAATTATCTTACTATAGCTAGCTAAGTTTAAACTAATAAAAAAAATCACATTGAGGTTACATAAAAAAGTGTACTCAAACATTTCAAGTTAAGAACAATTAAATTATATAAGTACAAGATAAAAATCTGCCAGTTCTGCTTACTTAAACTTTGAATTTCTTAACTTAAAAATGGTGAGTTTTGCCAACTTATTTGAGTTTACAGTGTATATACACACCGCATTTTTTTTTACATTATTTATTATTTTTGTGTGAAATTGTTATCTTTCACTCATTCATACAGTGTTCACACAACATTTACTGGCCTCATGCATTTCTACAGTGAAACATTTTTAATCTTCTTCATTAGCAGGTTGATCAAGAAAGGTTCCCACCTCTAGAGGTTCAGGATTTGTACTGTGAAAGAACACATACCTTCAGAGCATTTCACTTCCCTTTTAATCTCAGGATACAGCGGTGCCACACATATTGACCCCTGTCAACAAAGAGCTGGGAGAAGACTCGCCCCCAGAGGTGGATCTGTTGAAGAAATGAAAGCCAAAGCGGTCAACATTGATAAAAGCTATCAGCCAATTCAATTCGACGAGGGACCCGTGACTGCAGGACATCTGTGAGAGGGCGAACGACTTGATTGGCACCAGGGATAGAACCTAAATTCCCAGGTTTCCGTCCCCGCAGAACTCCACCAAAGGCATTTTTAGGCCGACCAACCATATCCTGAGACATCTCATTAATGGGAGAAAGCCATACAGGAACTAAAGAACGTGTAGCAGGTACTCCCAGCTGGCATGTAGCAGGAGGCTTTTTACATAATTTAAAAGTGAAACTTTCATATCAGACGTTTTCAATTCAAAAGTGTACGGATTTATTCGGCCCGATTGTCTGTGGAGAATGAAAACCCATCCCTGATGAAAAGCCAGATCTTTTTTTTTTTTGCTCCACCTCTGCAAACTTCAAAAAGGCTGTAAATACAGTCGGCACAAAAACACTTGAGAGAGGAAAAAAAAAAAAACGAAACTTCTGACTTCATTTGAAGTAAACCCAACATTTGCTCTCAAAGTAATGAAGGATCAACAACCTACTGCTACGATCGACGGCTCTCGGTAATTACTGTATGCTTCCGCGTTCGTATAATCGCATTACGATGTGTTAACCAATATATTTATTTATCATTATTCTGTTTAGATTCCCATCTAAAAACACAACCCATCTTCAAAAGTAGCTGTGATGCTCGCTTCGCTGTAGCCTAGCATATTTGAGGTGACTTGAAATAGCGTCGTGCAAATGGCACGCACTTAAACAACGAACCCTAAAGGTGTTGTTTTGGAAGTAAAAATATATATATCTGCAGTTTGTTTTGAATTATAAGTCGCTGCAAAAATAAACAGTAGAAGTAAACAGCTTTAACGACTGCATTACAGTGTCCTACAACGTGTTTCTGCACAGAATTACTTATGTATGCGACACGAACGCCTTGATGCCTTTGACAGTGATTAGAGGCTTAAAATAGGTCTCAAAAAGAAAGAGACAAGCCAAGACAATGGTCAAAACAGTACGTCGCATAAGACAGTGCGTCTTTGTAGACACCTAATAGTCCGTTATGCCTCCAAGACACGAAGACAGAAGGTTTGAAGACCAAAAGGCACGCATGTGTTTTGCATATGCATTGCGATGGGGCCAGTGCGGGTAAGGAGGGGCCCAAGCATGAGTGACGGCCGTCATCTTACAGTCATTTTGTTCATAATTAAAATGAACACTTTGTTCTATTATCCATGAGAGACCTTCAATGAGTTAACAGACTACCTCTACCACCCTTTCTTTGGTCAAACCTGTCAAACATCTCTCCACACTTGAAGGGATGCTAACTCTACAACGACTCCACATCAGGTAATTACCACTACATACTTCACACCGGCTTTGGGCAGCTCCCTGAAGTATTTGCATTTTTATGTATAATTGGCCCCAAACATGGCAGTTGGGACTTCAGAGGAGGACCACGGGAGGGACAGATGGTGAAACGTCATAGCGAAATGCAGCGTTCCTCATTCATCTGTGCTTCGCTTGTGCATGAAAGCATACGATGCTGTCGCGGAGCTCTTTTTGATTGATTATTCAAAACAAAACTCCACAGCACGAAGCCCAGCATTGAGCCACTGAGAAGTACTCAAATAGCAAAGGAGTGCAGGGGTCTGAGGAGCTTCTTTTTTTTTTTTTTGAAGAGCCGAGTAGCCAACGGCGAGCGTATCCTCATGCTTTTAGATCCTGTTTTAATCTTTCCCCTGCTTTTAATGATCTGCTTCCTATCCTAGAGTTACGTTCTTCATATGCCAAGTTCTTGCCTTTACGGAGTGCTTTGAAATGAAATGTAAGCATATATTTATTTTTATAGTTTAAAGGACTCAAGGCCTTGGCAGAAATACACATTTCTGCACTGGAATAAATAAGCATCGTGACACTTGAGCACTAGCTAAAGAGGCTGAAACTAGACTCACTATTTCAGTTTTGGCATTGCTTTCTCAATCTTGCCTGAACAATTGTAATTATTGCTTGGAAATTTTACTGAGAAATAAAGCTAAATCATATCATTTATGGGTAACCACCTTCTCCAAATGGAACTACAAAAATATTGGACTGACAAACACATAGCCCCGCCCCTAAAACTAGCCCCGCCCCACAGTAGACATTCCCAAACAAGTAGGCCTAGGCCTTAATTATAGTTGTGCATTTACCCTTGTGAGGAAATATTTCAGTTACATTTTGTGATTTAGGCCGCGTGTCCACCAAAGCAATTTTTAGCCAGCTGAAAACGCTAGGTGCTTTGCTGAAAACTCAGAATGCTTTGGCAGCGTAGCAGGTTTTTTTTTTTTTTTTCATTTGAGATGCTTTGCTTGCTATGATATACTAGCATCTCATTTCACAGATAATTTGTTTCTGTATTGTTTCTATATAAAAATGTCAATACAATATAAAGTATTTGCTCTGGCTCTTGTTTTAAAGGGGTGATGAATTGAGAAATCAACTTTCCTTTGAGCCTTTGATATATAAAAGTTCATCATCATATAAGAATATCCTGTAAGTTTCAGAGCTGAAAACGTCCTTGTTAGTCAAAGAAAAGCTTTTATTGACACCAGGCCCAGAAAACGAGAGATCTCAGAATATGTCGACCACTGACGTCATAGAATGCAGAAGCACCGCCTCAAGCCCACCCCACCTCCACTGTGGTTGGACGGCTGGGTAAAAAGTGACAGTGATGAGCACTGCCTTTTACTCAAAGTTGAACATTCTTCAACTCTTGGCAACCGGTAAAAAACTCCAAGCACTCAGCGCTTCAGCGTGAAAAAAGTATACTCAACTGTGGATGGCCACTAGGGTTGGGAATCGTGAGAAATTTTCCGGTTCCGGTTCCGGTTCCGCCTAACGATTCCGGTTCCGATTCCGGTTCCATTAAAATTATTAAACAAATAGTGGTAAAGGAAAAAGGCACAATACGCAACTCAAACAATCCATTTTGTGTTTATTACTTGCTCTAAAATTTATTTACAGGTTGGCAATGTCAAAAAAGTCCTGTACTGTACATATATTACAGTATTAATTAAGCCATTCTTGCAACACATTTTTTTTCAAATGAACACCTCTGAAATTGTCTTATTACATTTTATCTCTCTGTCTCTGAATAAAACCAAGTTATAAATTATATTTATTAGTTATATTTATTAATTAGTTATATATTAATTTAATAGTAATTCAGTTATTCAGTGAACTTGTAAATAATAAATTGCAATTCAGCATTACAAAGGTAATTGTGCCTAAACGCTTACCTAAACCATGGTGACTCAACGGTTGACAAATATATATATATATATATATATAGGCCTTTCACTATAAATCTGGTATAAGCCCTGAGGCACTCTCTGTGCTGTAGCAAATGTTTTGTCAAATTGCTAGTGCAGCCTCCTTTGCATGTTATTAACTTTTCACGTTACATTTTGCTTCATTATCATTCATTCTTTGGAAATGAATCCATACTTGTGACTTTGTCTTCGCTATGCTGGTGGTCAACGAGAAAATATCTGACGCAAAACCGTAAATGTGTAGCGCGAGGGCTTTCAGTGCTGAACTGCGTTGCCCTCCTGGAAGCGGCAGGCAACGTAATTAATATTCATGATGAGGTGAGCCAGGGTTGCCAGGTTTTCACAACAAAACCCGCACAATTGCACAATCGTTTCAACCCGCGGACATGAAACACAGCCCGCGGCAACAGTGGAAAACGGGAAAGCGGGAAAATCACGGAGTTGGCAACACTGGCTGTCACTCGCTATGAAAGGATACGCTTCCAGCGCTTCGCACACACATTGCACCAGAACCGTTTTCGGAACCGAAACTTAGGAATTTCACGCGGTTCTGGTATTTTTCAAAAATCCGTTTCGGTTCTGCATAAGAACCGGTTCTCGGTTCCCAACCCTAATGGCCACGGATGACCGAGTTCGACACATGCACAGTACAATTTTTTTAATACTCAACCAGACATCGGAGGTCAGCCCTGAGTTGTGTCATCAAAAGGACATTCGCTTGGCAGGATTGAAGAAGAAAAGTAGTGGATCAACCATTGCAACACAGTTCAGAAGAAACAACAATGCTTCGCACAACCGCTCATCAAGTTAGCCATCCATAGTGTTGTTTTTGAATCGCTCTTTCCGCACTCTTCTTCGAAGACTGTACACTGTGCGTATTGCCACCTAGTGGACTCTTCTGTCTTTCTTTCGCTGTTGTACGCGCACTTTCCTTGCAGTCTCAAAAATTGGGCTGCACGTGGACGGGGTGTGATGACCCTCCTGATGACGAAAATTATGTCATGCAGGCAGCCAAAGTATACTTTGGGCTTTACGCTCCTGCCGTTTTAAAAACAAGACGCTCCCATTGAAAACTATTGGAAAAATACGCTAGCCTTGGGAAAAAAACTTTTTGGTGGACACACGGCCTTAGGGTTTAGTTGGGCATTTTTATTTATCTCAGTGACTCGATTCTTTTGAAACCAAAATGATTTGTTCAGATTCGTAGACAGACTTGTTCAGTGACCCTTTCTGTAAGTTCATATGCGGGGGGTGAACCAACCCCAGGGTGAGGCTAAGGAGATGCACTTCCCCTTTAAAAACATAGATTTCCATGAAATTATTTCAAGTTATGTGTCACAACAACCTACACATCCCAGCATAAACGCCCCCTATAAATTATTTGTTAAAGCGGCTTTATTCACAAATCACTGTTCATTTTAACAGAAAGGCAAGCAAACTATATGTGATTTGGCATGGCAGCCAATATGAACAATAACCATTGCCTTACCTAAAGCAGAAAAATCCTGCATTTGGACTAGAATTTCCCAAACCAAATCACGAGGGTGCTTCTGAAATTAGTGAAAGTACTCTAGCCTTAAAGGTTTAGTTTACCCAAAAATGAAAATTCTGTCATTAAATACTCACCCTCATGCCGTTCCAAACCCTCAAGACTTTCATCTTCGGAACACAAATTAAGATATTTTTGATGAAATCCGAGGGGCTCTCTGGCTCCACATAGACATCAATTTAATTACCACCTTCAAGGCACAGAAAGTTAGTAAAGACATTGTTAAAATAGTCCATGTGACTCCAGTGGTTCAACCTTAAATTTTATGAAGTGACGAGAATACTTTTACAAAAATAAGGACTTTATATAAAAAATATATCTTAATTTGTGTTTCGAAGATGAACAAAGGTCTTACAGGTTTGGAACGACATAAGGGTGAGTAATTGATTTTTGTGTGAACTAACCCTTTAAATGCACACCTGTTTCGACATATATCTTTGTCTCGTCCATTGCTATGGTTATTTCGAGAGAGAATCCTGCATTTAGCCTATATGCAAATGTCACTCCCAAAACTTTTGCAGTGTGGCCGCTGGTCAAGCATAAAATACAAAAGTTTTATGAAAATTCGGAATAAAATTCAGATTTGTTTTTCCAAATCTGTTTCGCCAATATGAGAAAACTGACCCTAGACCAGCAGTTAAAGCTGTTTGAGTGAGAAAATGATATGCTAGTCTCGTTGGCCAGGGGAAGGTTCAGCCTTACCCAAGCTAACACATGCTTCCCCTATTGTAAGTTATTGGCTGCATCCAAAATCGCATACTTCCCTACTATATAGTAGGCGAAAAACAGTATGTGACAAAACAAGTATGTCCGAATTCACAGTACTCATAAAGAGTAGGCAAAAGGTACCCGGATGACAACTACTTTCAGTGAGATTCTGAAGTGTGCACATGATGGACACTTTACTATCCCATGAGGCCACGGGAGAGGATTTGTGAATGGCAGTAAAGCGATGCAACTGATGCTGGTAGGTCACATGATAATGACAACATGGTGAATGTAGTAAGTCCAGATTACATTCATACTGCACATATCCATACTATAGAATGTAATTTGTTAGCGGTCATGAAGTAATTACTTATTCAAAATAAGTATCTAAGAGAGTATGCGATTTTAGACACAGCCATTATTACGGCAATAAGTGGCGAAGTCGGTAAAATCGATATCGGCTAAATCTGTAAAAAACAATGAAAATGATCGAAACTTTTTATTATCCTTAATTCAAATTGGTCCGATTACAAAATTACTGAAACACTCCAGAAGAAAATGTAAGCATGGTTTCCCACAACATGAAATGACAACACGGCATACCATTTTTCTCCTAGTTGTGAATTGACTCACAATCGGAAATGTCCAAACCACATGCCGCCTTTTGTTCATTCCATTCCAAATTCTACACTCCAATAAAATGCCATAATTTAATTTCATTCAAACAAAACACAACTAGTGAATTAAATGATTCACCAAGAACCGTACATACAAGTAAGACATTCATCCTTTTTCCACAGACACCCCTATAGTAAGTTGATCATACACTGCTCAACTTCTCCAGCACAAGAATGAAATATTTATACTTATTCATAATTGGAGAAAATAAAAAAGAATAAAAAAAAGTCAATCAAAAATCAAGGTGAACAGTATCACAGACATTATTATCAGCCTACTTTTTAAGGTCTGAATTTCAAAGCATTTCTCCTTGATTTCCCAGTGTCCCATACATGCCCACGGAGCTCTGGTCCTCTTAAAATATGTTTATAATGAAGGAGGAGGCTGTCTAACGTTATTAGCATGCTTGGCCTTTTTATCCTACCTGCCCCCTCAGGCTCCAAGTACACCTGATTTGCTTTCTCTCTCTCTCTCTCCCATCGCCCAGCAATACTTCAAAAACTAACCCTTCAAAAAAGGGTGGAACAGTTAGCATATTCCAAAATAATAGAACAGATCTGAGCGTAGGCCATGATTAAACATGGGGATCAGAGTATAGAGCGAAATAAAAATTTTAAAATGCCCATGTCTTGGATCTGAGATGTCATTAGCTTTGTTACAAAAGATCAAGATGAGCGAGAACAAAATGAGATTCGCTACATGAGTGCTGATAATAAGCCAAAGGTTTCATATTCCAGAAAACTGCTCATGACTAATTGCATTCACACAAATCTCTTATCATCACATCTACTATTAGCTTAATATTTCTTATAAACTATTACATTACATACACTATTATCTTTATATACACTACCATTCAAAAGTTTGGGGTCGATACGTCAATTAAATTGATCAAAAGTGACAGCAAAGACATTTATAATGTTACAAAAGATTTATATTTCATGAAATACTGTTATTTTTTTCATTTTTATCAAAGAATCCTTAAAAGTTTCCATAAAAATATTACGCAGCACAACTGTTTTCAACATGGATAATAATAATACTAAATGTTTCTTGAGCAACACATCAACATATTAGAATGATTTGTGAAGGATCATGTGACCCTGAAGAGTGGAGTAATGATGCTGAAAATTCAGCTTTGTATCACAGGAATAAATTACATTTTAAAATACACTATATTACCAAAAGTATTGGGACACCCCTCCAAATCGTTGAATATAGGTGTTCCAATCACTTCCATGGCCACAGGTGTATAAAATGCCACTCGACTCTATAGAGCAGTGGAAATGTGTTCTCTGGAGTGACAAATCACGCTTCTCTGTCTGGCAATCCGATGGAAGAGTCTGGGTTTTGGCGGTTGCCAGGAGAACGGTACTTGCCTGACTGCATTGGGTCAAGTGTAAAGTTTGGTGGAGGGGGGATTTTGGTGTGGGGTTGTTTTTCATGGCTTGGGCTTGGCCCCTTAGTTCCAGTGAAAGGAACTCTTAATGCTTCAGCATACCAAGACATTTTGGACAATTTCATGCTCACAACTTGTGGGAACAGTTTGGGAATGGCCCCTTCCTGTTTAAACATGACTGCGCGCCAGTGCACAAAGCAAGGTCCATAACGACATGGATGAGCGAGTTTGGTAAGGAGGAACTTGACTGGCCTGCACAGAGTCCTCAACCAGATAGAACACCTTTGGGATGAATTAAAGCAGAGGCCTTCTCATCCAACATCAGTGCCTGACTTCACAAATGCGCTTCTAAAAGAATGGTCAAAAATTTTCATAAACATACTCATTAACCTTGTGGAAAGCCTTTCCAGTAGAGTTGAAGCTGTTATAGCTGCAAAGGGTGGGCCAACTCCATATTAAACCCTACAGATTAAGAATGGAATGTCATTAAAGTTCATGTGCATGTAAACGAAGATGTCCCAAAACTTTTGGCAACATAGTGTATATTCAAATAGAAAACGGTTAGTTTTAAATGGTAATAATATAATCACAATATTACTGTTTTTACCTTATTTTTGATTAAATAAATGCAGCCTTGGTGAGCATAAGGGACTTTTCAAAAACATAAAAAATCTTACCGACCCGAGACTTTTGAACGGCAGTGTATCTGGGCTTATATTTGGGAGGGTTCTGATATTTAGAATTACAGTCCGTGTTCATGGCGCTCCAGACAAGACTATGCGAGCAGTGCAGAGTATAGAATGACCTCTACTGTCGATGTCATCTATGTGCATGAACTACATTAGTGAGTTTAGGTGCAAAAGTGAATGTGTCTTAGAAGAGGTAGAAAACCTCCGGCGTTTGTGAGCGTGTTTTTGTCCTCTTTTTGTGTGGGTATATCATGCTGCATGTTATTATTTACAAAGAGTGTTAATTAACATCCCTTTTAAATTCCCTGTTGTAGTTTGTATTTGCAGTGCTGACAGATAAAGTAGTTTAGCTGTGCATACCGCTTCGGGACAGGAAAACAAAACTGGTGATGCTTCTGTTTTTTTTTCATGTATTTTACCCCTTGTGTGGGATTTGCTGATTAATTATGAAGCAAAAAAGGTCAATCATATTTAAAACCATAACAAAATGGTTTGCCAAACACATTGAAACAGAAATTTGGGGCGGGACATAAAGAGTGCAACAGTGCTCATCCACTTTTTCATTGGCCTTGGTTCGGGAAATATCTTTCCCATAGGGAATTTTTTTTAAAGTTTTGTTAAAGTGTTATAAGCCATGAACCAAACCAACCAGCCATCTATGAGGTGAATGGAAGCTTGTTTCTGCCACAGAATAAAAACTAAAAATTTAATTAAAAGAGTTTTTATCTAACAAATCTGACTTATTTCTCGCAATTGTGAGTTTATCTCTCACAATTCGGACTTTGTTAACTCACAATTGCGAGTTTGTCATCTCACAATTGTGAGAAAAGTCAGAATTGCGAGAAAAGAAATGTCAGAATTTTGATATATAGACTCTAAATTAAAAAAAAAGGTAATTGAGACTTTACATTTTTGAGACTTTAAATTGTGCAATTCAAACTTTAAATCTCGCAATTGCAAATATGTCTCAATTCTAAGAAAAAAAAAGTCAAAATCGTGAGATATTTAACCTCGCGATTACCTTTTTTAATTGCGAGTCTATTTCTTTTGTCCAGAAAATTGTTTGTTTAAATTTCGCAATTCAAACGTTACATCTCACAATTGTGTTTATGTCTCACAATTGTAAGAAAAATGACAGAATTGTGAGATATGGACTAAAAAAGGTAGGCCTAATTTCAACATTTTATCTCACAATTCTGACCTTTTTTTATAATTATAATTTGGACTTTATATCTTGCAATTGGGAGTTGTATTTTGCAGTGCTGACAAGTTGGTAAAAATTGCGAGATATTTGCAATTAAAAAAAGATAATTGCTTCTTTTTTTCCTCTCACTATTAAAAGTTTTAGAGAGGAAAAGAACTACAATCCCATGGCACATTGCGAATGACAATCAAAATAAAAATTGGATAAATATCAATGAAAATAAAAACGTTGGATGAATATAAAAATATTGATTTAAAGATGTTAATTATGTACATACAGAAACAATATATTTTTGGTTTATTGCAAAATTTGCATTAAAATATTTAAGTAGTTTGAGAGCATAGAGAAATTGACTTAAGCAGGGTCAGTTTGTCTTGCTCCATGTGAGTGGATGAGCAATAAAGTGATTTGCGATTCTCTGATTGTTGGAGATTTCCCTGCGTAATCATGAGTCATGTAGTTTTTTTCACCAGGAATTTCACTGTTGAACATGGCTATTTTTTAAAAATAAGTTGAAATAAAGCGGGCTTATGGCTTCAACAAAAGCTTATACATTCGATTAACAACCTCATAGCTCACTGTAGGTCTGTTTTTAAAGATTTGTAAGTTTGTTTAAAACCAACCAAATCAAGGGGATTTTTTCTTACGGAACCTGACGGTTGCACTCTCTAAAAAGTATTTTTAAATAGTAGCCTTTAAAAACCACAGCCTGGGAAAAAGCATACTTAACAGCACATACCATGGAGAAAAGCAAAAAACAAACCCAATACATTCTAGCCATTTCCTGGTTTTTGAAAGTAAAGTTTTTTTTATTTTATTTTTAGAAGTATAGCATATAGACACCAAAACTCTAAAATAGACTTATTTGTGTTGTGTCTATGATGGACAAGCTGATATTTTGGTGACATGGGATTATAATATATAAAGATTCATACATCATAAAGTGCATTTTCATGCTGACATCTGCCATAAGAAACAGCCATAAGACGAGTTCTCACTCAGTTTAAGTAGAGGATGCTTTGTGCCGTCTCCTCCTGACGGTTTTCTGAAAAGAGCAGAAGGAAAACATGTGTTTAAACCCATTTTTTTCCATTTCCTCTGGGTTCTCCAGAGAATGAAGAGCTGGTAGCCATTTTGAAATGTGCTGGTTCAGGATCAGCGTGTGTGTATCCCAGGGCACGGCTTTGATCAGTCCTATACCTCCAGACTTCACCTGCAGGTGATGCCGTGTGTTGTGGTCTCAGTGGTCCATAAGCACTCCCCGCACCCACCTAGGCTCCTTCAAACACTGAACCTGTTGGGTTGGGCTTCTCTAATATAAAGTTAATAATTAGAGGTTTATTTTCAGCAAAAAAAATAAAAAAAATAATAATAATTGCTTTGGCGTTCAGAGCAGTTTTGTAACAGAGGCCAGCTAGTAAGAGCTGTGTGTGTGAACCTCACTCCCCTGGCCTCAAGGTCTTTAGCGTCCTTGTTAACGCCCGCCTCCCATGTCTGAAACGCCAGTTCGAATCCCACTTGGAACGGTGCGAGTAGAACCGGAGGGGTTACATTGGTGCCGTGACGTGGATGGGAGTGAGGTTTAGGGGGGAGAGTGTAATGGAGGCCAACTATTAAGAGCTGCTAGAGTAAACCTTACTCCCCTGGCCTCAAGAGGCGCACTAGCAACTGACGCTAGACTGCAGTCTTTAGCGTCTTTCTTTGCGTCCCGCCTTCCATGCCGGAAACGCAGGTTCGAATCCCGCTCTGAGCGGTGTGAGTAGAACCAGAGAACCGGAGTAGTTACATTGGTGCCGTGACCCAACTGGAAGTGAGGGGTGAGTGTAATGGAGGCCAGCTCGTTAGAGATGTGTGAGTAAATATCACTCCCTTGGCCTCAAGAGGCGGACTAGAGACTGAGGCCTTTAGCGTCCTTGTTAGCGCCCGCCTCCCATGCCTGAAACGCCAGTTCGAATCCCACTTGGAACGGTGCGAGTAGAACTGGAGGGGTTACATTGGTGCCATGATGCGGATGGGAGTGAGGTTTAGGGGGGAAAGTGTAATGGAGGCCAGCTATTAAGAGCTGCGAGAGTAAACCTTTCTCCCCTGGCCTCAAGAGGTGCACTAGCGACTGATGCTAGACTGCAGTCTTTAGTGTCTTTCTTTGTGTCCCGCCTTCCAGGCCGGAAACGCCAGTTCGAATCCCACTTGGAACAGTGCGAGTAGAATTGGAGGAGTTACATTGATGCCGTGACACGGATGGGAGTGAGGTTTAGGGGGGGGGGGGGTGAGTGTAATGGAGGCCAGCTATTAAGAGCTGCGAGAGGAAACCTTACTCCCCTGGCCTAAAGAGGCGCACTAGCGACTGGCGCTAGACTGCAGTCTTTAGCGTCTTTCTTTGCGTCCCACCTTCCATGCCGGAAACGATGGGTCGAATCCCGCTCTGAGCGGTGTGAGTAGAACCAGAGAACCGGAGTAGTTACATTGGTGCCGTGACCCAACTGGAAGTGAGGTTTAAGGGGTGAGTGTAACGGAGGCCAGCTAGTTAGAAATGTGTGGGTAAATCTCACTCCCTTGGCCTCAAGAGGCCAAAAGCTCATCAGACACAGTTGATACTGGTCATGATGGTCATGACTGGTCATGATACTGGTCATGAGGGCATTGCAGAGGAGAGGATGCTGGCGTTGTTTGTTCGCCGCTTCTCCGCCCGTAATCTTTGAATTGCGCTTACATAGTGGGGAAGCTAGGTAACTAGGCACCTACCTGATTCAGAACACTTCCAGCTGTCTACCCTGCTCAACCTGGGTAAGGGCGCTTTTGGATCCAACCATCACGCTGCCTTGACGGACAACTTCTCTCCGTTCCACCACCGCTCCAGAGCTGGGTGCTAGCGCTGTCTGGCGGGCACCCCTATCCTTGGTCAGTATGGCGTTCAGCTACTCCAGCTCACAACTCCGGCGACTAAATCCCGTAACCACTCCTGGACTAAACATCCCCATCATTAAAGAACTTGGACTTGTTCGCCGCCCTCGTTACATTCATAGAGGGTCCGGTCGAAAATTAATCTTCCATAACCAGTCAAGCTGCTCTGCTACCAACAACATCCCATCTCTCTGGACATCCGTCGCACGACTGACGCGTCATCAGAGTACTGCCGCTTCAGTTACCATCAACACCGGAAATATCGCGAGATCTCTGCATTCCAGCATGAGATCCGTGAAATCCCGGCTGGATATATTTCGTGGACTGGATTCCAATCTGCGTGGAGTGGATTTTAATGTTTTGCGCTCTGAACAGAGATTCATCCCACAGTCACTGGTCAAATTCGAACTTTTTAACACTCAATCTATCAACAATAAATCCACACTGATTGAAGAACACATCAGGGAGAAAGAACTTGACTTCATGTGTCTGACAGAAACCTGGCACAAACCAGAGGTTTACTCTGCCCTAAATGAAGCCTGTCCCCCCGGCTACAGTTACTTGGAGGCAGCTCGCAGTACTGGCCGCGGTGGTGGCCTAGCTGTCATTTACCGACAGGACCTGCAGTTGTCTCCCATCTTGCTGCCTACAACATCTTCTTGTGAATGTCTTGCATTTAAATGTAAGCCGCCCTTTCCCATGACTGTTCTCCTTATCTATCGTCCACCAAAACCAAACTCTGCCTTCATCCCAGAAATGTCTGATCTCCTCACAACACTCTGTACTACCTCTGCCAATACCATAATCCTGGGTGATGTAAACATTCATGTTGACACCCCCTCATGTCGTCCCGCTGCTGATTTTCTTCAGCTGCTGGATTCCATCAACCTACGACAACATGTTGATGTCCCCACACATTGCAGGGGACACACACTTGATCTGGTCATCTCTAACTCCGCCCCCATCAGCAACCTACAGGTTTACGATCTTGGTGTTTCAGATCACAAAATCGTGTCAATGGAGTTGCCCTTCCCCCCCACCCACACCAAACCAAAGCGACAGATTCATTTCAGGAAAATAAAAAACATTAATGCAGATGCCCTGGCCCTGGACCTTCAACTTCTCTCCTCTGCCTCTACTGACTTCTCTTCTGTTGATGACTCCGTGGACTTCTACAATCAGTCCCTGAGCAATCTCCTGGACCTCCACGCCCCCTCAACATCCAGGTCAGTCTCATTCTCGCGCTCAGCACCCTGGTACACCTGCGAACTGCGCAAGATGAAGGCGGCTGGGCGTGTCCTTGAGCGTCGGCTCAAGGCCTCTGGATTGACTGTCCACAAACAGGCATACAGGGAACATAGGAGGGCGTATGCAGAAGCACTGAGGGATGCACGTTCCACGTTTTATTCCAACATCATCAACAACAGCCCTGGTGACTCCAAGCAACTTTTTTCTACAATAAATCACCTTCTCAAACCCCGCTCACCCTCCCACTCTGAGATCACCGAAGAGAGGTGCAACATGCACATCACTTTCTTTAAGCAAAAAGTTAACACCATCCGCTCTCACCTCTCCACCACTGCGATCCTGCACCTCCCAACTGCTGACCCACCGCTTGAGATTGTACAGTCGCTCTGCACCTTCTCCGAAGCCACACAGGAGGAATTAGAGGACATCATGAAAAGAATGAAGCCGCCCACCTGTGCCCTGGACCCTTTTCCTTCGGCCCTGCTGAAGGCAAACATCTCTGCCATCTCTCCATTCATCACCAAGATCATAAACCACTCCCTCCTGGCCGGTCATATCCCATCTGCATTAAAAACTGCGGTCATCAGACCTCTACTGAAAAAACCCACCCTGGATCCAGAAGTTCTCTCCAATTAAAGGCCCATCTCCAATCTACCATTCCTATCAAAGGTTCTGGAAAAAATAGTTGCAGCTCAACTCCATGATCACCTCAAACACAATAAACTGTATGAAAAGTTTCAGTCTGGTTTCCGCCCTGGTCATAGCACAGAAACAGCCTTGGTCAGAGTCACCAACGACCTCCTGATGGCAGCAGATACTGGTTCCCCATCACTACTCATCCTCCTGGACCTCACAGCTGCTTTTGATACAGTAGACCACAACATCCTTCTCCACCGTCTGCAATGCACCATTGGACTCTCAGAAAACGCTCACAACTGGTTCACCTCCTACCTGACCGACAGAACTGAGCATGTCGCCCTGGGCAAAGCCAATTCACACACCCACAACGTCACCTGCGGTGTTCCTCAGGGCTCTGTGCTGGGCCCCACCCTCTTTTCTCTCTACATGCTCCCCCTTGGCAATATCATTAGCAGCCATGGCATAGCATTTCACTGCTATGCGGATGACACACAGCTCTACCTCAAGACAACCCCCACTTCTTCTGCTCCTCTGCCAACTTCTACACTGACTAACTGCCTGGAGGAGATAGAGGCGTGGATGAAGCTCAACTTTCTACAGCTCAACAGTTCCAAAACGGAGGCCATCTTGGTTGGCACACCACATCAGCTCCGCTCTTCCACCATCACCAATATCAATTTCTATGGCGAAACCATCTCCCTCTCCACATCTGTCACCAACTTGGGTGTTAAAATGGACCAACAACTCACCTTTGACACCCACATCAAACACCTCAGTAAGACATCATTTTACCACCTCAAGAACATCGCCAAACTCCGTCCAACACTCACCCTACCAGATGCAGAGAAGCTCATCCATGCCTTTGTCTCCTCCAGGCTGGACTACTGGAATGCACTCCTCATCGGGATCTCTGGCAGGAGCATCCAGAGACTCCAGTACATACAGAACAGCGCTGCCAGGATCCTGATGAGGGTGCGCAAGCATGACCACATCACCCCCATTCTGAAATCTCTACACTGGCTCCCAGTCCCACTCAGAATTGAGTACAAGGTCTCACTCCTCACTCACCAGTGCATTCATGGACATGCCCCCCTTTACCTACAGGAACTCCTCACCCCCCAGACCTCCTCACGCACCCGGTCTGCAACCTCACACACCCTCCAAACCCCCAGAACCAAGCTCTGCAGTATGGGTGATAGGGCTTTTGCTTCTGCTGCCCCCAGGCTGTGGAACGCCCTCCCTGACCACCTGAGGGCCCCACCGACTACAGATGTTTTTAAAAAAGACTTAAAAACACATCTCTTTAGAAAAGCATACAACTGACATGTATAATTTTACTTTTAATTTGTTTAAACTTAATTTTAACTCTTGACTCTGTAGCACTTTGAGATTGTTTTAAATGTAAAGTGCAATATAAATAAAATTGATTATTATTATTATTATTATTATTATTAAGAGGCGCACTAGCGACTGAGGCATTTAGCATCTTTGTTAGTGCCCCTGCCTTCCATGCCGGAAACGCTGGTTCGAAAGTGTAAGATGGGTGATATTGGTGGGGGGCGGGGGGGGGGGGGGGGGGAGAGTAACGGCGGCCAGCTGATATAGCAGTCCATGTAAACCTCACTCCCCTGGTCCACTAGACACACTAGATACTGACACTACAGGCTGCGGTTTTTAGCATCCTTGTTAGTGCCCCCACTTTCCTTGTCGGAAACGCTGGTTCGAAATTCCACTTGGAGCGGTGCGAGTAGAAACAGATGAGTGATATTGGTGCTGTGACCCGGATGGGAGTGAGGTTAAGGGGGTGCGGGGGATTGGGGGTGAGTGTAACGGAGGCCAACTAATAAAGAGCTATGCGTGTGTTCAAGTGCAACTTTTTGGGTGAGACGCGGCCAATGAGAGGCGACAACACCGTCGGCTTTCATTGCTGCTAGTTCTTTGACATCGGGTTGGTGTGTCCCGACCTTAAAGGGGTGTAAGATGTGTGATATTGGTGCCGTGACCAGGATAGGAGTGAGGTCAAGGGGGGGTGAGAGTAACGGCGGCCAGCTAATAAGAGCAGTGCGTGTAAACCTCACTCCACTGGTCCACTGGTCCACTAGACACACTAGAGACTGACGCTAGAGGCTGCGGTTTTTAGTGTCCTTGTTAGCGCCCCCACTTTCCTTGTCGGAAACGCTGGTTCGAATCCCACTTGGAGCGGTGCGAGTAGAACCGGAGGGGTAACACTTAGCAGTTGCTAAGGTATTTTGAGTGGCTTTTAGCATATTGCTATGCATTTGCTTAGGTGTGATTGTTTTTTAGTGTGTGTGTGTGCAGTTGCAAGGATTTACAGACAGCATGTAAATGATTAAAGGAATAGTCTGCCCAAAATATTAATTCTATCAACATTTACTCACCCTAATGTCATTCCAAACCTGTATAACTTTCTTCAAAAGAAGATTGTTACAGTTTTGGTTACCCTTGACTTCCATTGTATGGACAAAAGAAACTAATTTCTCATAATATATTCCACAGAAGAAAGTCATACAGGTTTGTAACGACATGAGGGTGATTAAGTGATGATACAATTTACATTCACTATGAACTATCCATTTAATACAAAAGTTTGCGTTAATCTGTAAACTTTCAGCAGTGTAGTTCTGCACACCCTTCTCTGAAAAAAAGAAAGTTTGCTTTGTGTTTTTCAGGCAGGTGAAAAGGGCACCATGTCTGCCAGCAGCAAAGAAAGAAGAAGACACAGACAAATATTTCTCCCATAGTTTGTGTGATGGCTATAGGCAAGAAACCATATTTGGAGATACATTTATATGCTCATTTGCATCGCTGAGAGCAACACATGCGGGTCAGTCTGTCCAGGCTACGTTTAAGTGCACTTACAAAGCTCTGACGGAGAGTTTGATGGATGGCAATAAGTTTTGAGGATGCCAAGTGGGAATACAGCTAATTTTACAAAAACGCAATAGCCAAGTTCTGATTGGTCAACAAATGGCTACGTCAAAGCTTACTGCATAATTTCTGCTCGCATGGAGCACAACGTTTCTAAACCCTTGAACTTGTTTCTTCTACGTCCTTGCAACATACCTTCGAGAACATTGTGCTTTCAAATGTACAAACTGCACATTCCTCTGCCGAATGAAACCAGTCATGAATACAGTAAGCCGAGTATGCGTTAAAAACAACTGCTAGAGATAAAGATATTTTTTGTCTCTTCCTTTTTTATTTCACCTCTTGATGTCTCTGATATTTCCTTCTTCAAAGCTGTAACGCTCTACTATGCCCTAGGGTTAATTAACATGTACCAAACACTGAATGATCAGAG
Organism: Gobio gobio; assembly: GCF_949357685.1. Classification (NCBI taxonomy): domain Eukaryota; kingdom Metazoa; phylum Chordata; class Actinopteri; order Cypriniformes; family Gobionidae; genus Gobio; species Gobio gobio. Next base: position 23,945,375 of record NC_137121.1, read on the forward strand.
AGAATCCAAAAGCTCCATAGGTTAAGTGTCACATGGGAAACGTGTTGTCAGCCATGGATTCCTCCCGCCCAACCCCCTTCTTCTTTTCAAAGTGTTGAGATAGTGCAAGCAGCAATGAATTAACAGATACTTTCAAAACTTTGAATTTATTGTGCCTCCCTCCCTCCCTCCCTTGATCCATCCATCCAATCATCTGTCCGTTCCTCATCTATCTATCTATTTATCCATCTATCTATCCGTCTGTCCATCTCTCCATTCATCCATCTCTCCCTCGTTCCATCCATCCATCTCTCCCTCGCTCCATCCATCCATCTCTCCCTCGCTCCATCCATCCGTCCCTTGATCCATCCATCCGTCTATCCATCCATCCCTCCCTCGATCCCTTGATCCATCCATCTGTCTGTCCGTCCCTCATCTATCTATCTATCTATCTATCTATCTATCTATCTATCTATCTATCTATCTATCTATCTATCTATCTATCTATCTATCTATCTATCTATCTATCTATCTCTGTCCGTCCATCCATCCGTCTGTCCGTCCGTCTCTCCATTCATCCATCTCTCCCTCGCTCCATCCATCCGTCCGTCCCTCATCTATCTATCTATCTATCTATCTATCTATCTATCTATCTATCTATCTATCTATCTATCTATCTATCTATCTATCTATCTATCTATCTATCTATCTATCTATCTATCTATCTATCTATCTATCTTTCTTTCAATCTATCTATCTATCTATCTATCTATCTATCTATCTATCTATCTATCTATCTATCTATCTATCTATCTATCTATCTATCTATCTATCTATCTATCTATCTATCTATCTATCTATCTATCTATCTATCTCTGTCCGTCCGTCCGTCCATCCATCCGTCTGTCCGTCCGTCTCTCCATTCATCCATCTCTCCCTCGCTCCATCCATCCGTCCGTCCCTCATCTATCTATCTATCTATCTATCTATCTATCTATCTATCTATCTATCTATCTATCCGTCCGTCCGTCCGTCCGTCCGTCCGTCTCTCCATTCATCCATCTCTCCCTTGTTCCATCCATCCATCTCTCCCTCCATCCATCCATCCGTCCGTCCCTTGATCCATCCATCTGTCTGTCCCTCATCTATCTATCCATCTCTCTCTTGATCCATCCATCCAGCTCTCCCTTGATCCATCCAGCCAGCCATTGATCCCTCGATCCATCCATCATCGATCCATCCATCAATCTCTCCCTCGATCCATCCATCCGTCCCTCATCTATCTATCTATTTATCCATCTATCTATCCGTCCGTCCATCTCTCCCTCGTTCCATCCATCCATCTCTCCCTCGCTCCATCCATCCATCTGTCCCTTGATCCATCCGTCCGTCCGTCCGTCCCTCATCTATCTATCATCCCTCCCTCGATCCCTTGATCCATCCATCTGTCTGTCTGTCCCTCATCTATCCATCTATCTATCTATCTATCTATCTATCTATCTATCTATCTATCTATCTATCTATCTATCTATCTATCTATCTATCTATCTATCTATCTATCTATCTATCTATCTATCCGTCCGTCCGTCCATCTGTATCTCCTTTCATCCATCTGTCCCTCATCTATCTATCCATCCATCCATCTCTCCCTCGATCCATCCATCCATCCATCCCTCGATCCATCCATCTGTCCGTCCCTCATCCATCCATCCATTCATCCATCCATCCATCTATCTATCTCTCCCTCGATCCATCCATCTGTCCGTCCCTCATCTATCTATCTATCTATCTATCTATCTATCTATCTATCTATCTATCTATCTATCTATCTATCTATCTATCTATCTATCTATCTATCTATCTATCTATCTATCTATCTATCTATCTATCTATCTATCTATCTATCTATCTCCCTTGATCCATCCATCTGTCCGTCCCTCATCTATCTATCTGTCATCCATCCATCCCTTATCTATCTATCTATCTATCTATCTATCTATCTATCTATCTATCTATCTATCTATCTATCTATCTATCTATCTATCTATCTATCTATCTATCTATCTATCTATCTATCTATCTATCTATCTATCATCCATCTCTCCCTCGATCCATCCCTCATCTATCTATCTATCTATCTATCTATCTATCTATCTATCTATCTATCTATCTATCTATCTATCTATCTATCTATCTATCTATCTATCTATCTATCTATCTATCTATCTATCTATCTATCTATCTATCTATCTATCTATCTATCTATCTATCTATCCATCCGTCCATCTGTATCTCCTTTCATCCATCTGTCCCTCATCTATCTATCCATCCATCCATCTCTCCCTCGATCCATCCATCCATCCATCCCTCGATCCATCCATCTGTCCGTCCCTCATCCATCCATCCATTCATCCATCCATCTATCTATCTCTCCCTCGATCCATCCATCTGTCCGTCCCTCATCTATCTATCTATCTATCTATCTATCTATCTATCTATCTATCTATCTATCTATCTATCTATCTATCTATCTATCTATCTATCTATCTATCTATCTATCTATCTATCTATCTATCTATCTATCTATCTATCTATCTATCTCCCTTGATCCATCCATCTGTCCGTCCCTCATCTATCTATCTGTCATCCATCCATCCCTTATCTATCTATCTATCTATCTATCTATCTATCTATCTATCTATCTATCTATCTATCTATCTATCTATCTATCTATCTATCTATCTATCTATCTATCTATCTATCTATCTATCTATCTATCTATCTATCTTTCTATCTATCTTTCTATCTATCTCCCTTGATCCATCCATCTGTCCGTCCCTCATCTATCTATCTGTCATCCATCCATCCCTTATCTATCTATCTATCTATCTATCTATCTATCTATCTATCTATCTATCTATCTATCTATCTATCTATCTATCTATCTATCTATCTATCTATCTATCTATCTATCTATCTATCTATCTATCTATCTATCTATCTATCTATCATCCATCTCTCCCTCGATCCATCCCTCATCTATCTATCTATCTATCTATCTATCTATCTATCTATCTATCTATCTATCTATCTATCTATCTATCTATCTATCTATCTATCTATCTATCTATCTATCTATCTATCTATCTATCTATCTATCTATCTATCTATCTATCTATCTATCTATCTATCTATCCGTCCATCCGTCCCTCCCTCGCTCCATCCATCTTTCCCCTGATCCATCCATTCATAATTTTACAAACTATTTGTAGTTAAATTAAAATCTGTTCTTTTGAGCTTTCTATTCATCGGCAAATCCTGAGAAACTGCATCAATGTTTCGACAAAAATATTAAGCAGCACAACTGTTTTCAACATTGATAATAAAATGTTTCTTGAGCAGCAAATAAACATATTAGAATGATTTCTGAGGGATCATGTGACCCTGAAAACTGGAGTGCAGAAAATTAATTTTTGCATCACTAGAATAAAAACAATTTTAAATATATTCAAAATTAATTTGAATTGTAATCATATTTCACAGTATTACTGTTTTTTACTGTTTTTTTACTGTCACAAGAGAGCATGAGTAGTGTGTCTCAAAATGACTCAAAGCAAGTAGCCTACATTGTATTAATTTTTTGTATCCCTGATAAAAACTCCAGCACATTAACAGCGATAAGGAGATCTTCATGATTGTATGTCATACAGGTAAAAAGGAAATGTTTCTTTAGTGGACTAATTAATACGCAGTACTCTTCTCTCTCACTGGCTTGCAGCTGACATTTGGTTCATGCTTGAGTGGATGCGGGGCAGATTTCCATCTTTTGCATGACGAGACTGCGGTGTGTGTGTGGGAATGGCTGAAGCAGTCTAGCGCATGGCCTCACAAGGACACTGGCGACGGGCCCGTCTTCAGGAGACGGGATTAAGGTAGCGTGACAATCGTGTATTAAAAGCACTTTGGCCCAATCCGACTGCATTCACAGGTTAGAGGTTCAATGGCAGATGGTAAAATTCACACATGCAGAAACACAAGGAGACTGAAAGTATGTTGTTTTGTGTTCCTCAGCAAGTTTTTTAATATTCATTTATTAAATATTATAAAATTATATTATGCACATGTTGATTTTAAGCACCATTTAGCGTAGCATAAAGTTTATGCAAATAATTAATTTATTAAATTAATAGAATTAAATATATTATGTGACATTTTGTGAAATTTACACAAGGTAAAATGGACTTCCTTTTTCTACCAATATTGCTTTGGTAAAATATGATATTTGTTAAAGAATTATTCTTAATATCAAGACACAGTTTAAGGATTTGAACAAACAGAAACCGCTACGGCCATCTTTTCTGGTTAAACTTTGACTCCAAATGCATTTTTCCAGCCTGCCCTCATTACCCCTGAATCACTCAGGAAGAGCGTCTGTTTTATAGCGAAGAAGCTTGTATTAATATGCAACCTCCCGTAATGTTTGCCTTAACCAGTTCTCAAGAAGTTACGATTACAAATATCTTGTCTGTACACACCACGCAGTGAGTCGCTGGCTTGAACAAACAAGCCGGAGAGTCGTGGCAGCTGAACAGATGATTAGAGCCACTTCACGGGCAATCATGATTAGCGCCGTTGGCTTTGCGCCACCTTCCCACCTACCGACACTGCCTGCACTGCATGACCAGAACACACAAAATGGAAAAGAAGCCAAGAGTTTGTGTGTGCCAGACTGTAGTCATTTTTTCACACTAGGCTATATTGAAGATCAGATATTATTCTTGATATCTTTTTTCCCAAATAGAAAACTGAATTACATACAAAGACCTGATGAAACATAGGGGTCAATCACAAAAAAGTAAGTGCATGCGGCATTTCCTTATAAATGTAATAGTCATATGCATCTTGGTATCGTTTTTTTATTTTTTTTAAGCAAAACTTTTCAATAAATGACCCAGTGTTATTTTTGTATTATTTATAAATTATTATAGCAGTAATTAATATAATATTTTATTTTATAGTTATGTGCTTTTGTCATGTTTAATATTTTGTCAGTTGCAATATTTATATTTAACTTTTATATTTATTTTAGTTTTAGTAATTTTAGGATTTCAACAAAAAAATTTTCACCAAAATATTTATTTTATTTTTTATTTCAACGAACTAAAATTGTTTAATAGTTAGATTTTTTTAGTTAACTAAAACAACATACTGTGACTAAAATGTCAAGTGGTGTACCCATCATGCAAAAAGTAATAATTTCTTTAACATTTTTAAATACTTAACAGATCATTCTTTTCAAAATGGTTTTCAAATATATTTTTCAATTATTTTTGAGGTTATACCATTTGACAAACTTTCTTAAAAATATATGATCATTTCACAAGACTTTCTGACAGTTGTGCAGGTCTACATGTGTCTTTTCTGTGAAGTCCATCCAAACTGTGAAGTTTTATAGTTTGTTTGTTTTTTGTCATATGACAACAAAATGGCTTCCGGGATTTTCGCTAAACCACAATGACATGGATTTGGTAGACAAATATTTTTCAAATATAAAAATTATTAAACAGTTTTAAAAAAAACTGCTTCACTACTTGTGTTAAGTACTACTTCATTAAATAATAATAAAATATGAAAGAATTTCATCCTTTTAATAGTTTTTCCCCCCGTCATTTCAATCTCAGAACAGTTAAACTTGACATTTTGTAAATTAAACTGATATATTCATAATAGAAAAGGTCTATTCATTGTCTGTATAAATTGCATTTTATGGTATGTTTTAAAGAAATGAATAGATTTAGACTGAAAAAAGAGCATCTCATTCAGCCTGTAGCGAAATTCTGAACAATTTCAACCAGTCCAAACAACACTCAGGCTTCTCTATTGTTTTGCAAACCTTTGGAAAAAAAGACTCCTTTTCTCCAAGTCTTCAGTGTGCAGTAACGCTGCTATAGCACTGCTCGCGGCTTGAAAAGAGGCTGAGGCAGAGCGAGCTAGAGAAAGAGAGAGGATGAACCCAGGCTTTGCCACAGGGAGATCTCAAAGCGTCAGCGCACAGGGGAGAAAGACAGGGCTCCCTGTAGCAGCCCTCAAACAGACAGGCCTAAAGCATTACATAGTGCTGATCACACTCACTAAAGGAATCCAACGAACCCACCCTTTCTTTGTTCAGCACATCAAGACAAGTTAGTGTTTCCAGCCATTTTCCTTTCTCTAGCTAAAGTAGTATAGTTTGGTTTCCCAGCACAGTATTAGGTAAGAGACATAGCACAGTGCTTCAATCAATAAAAATGCCAATAGATTTCTATTACACCAGCAAATACAATTAAACATACAAGAATATTACAATATACATTACACATTTACTCATGCGTCTAGCCAAATGTTGAGGGTGTCCTTGCTGTATTCTCCACAAAAAGGTTCCAAAATGGTGTTTTCACAGTGAGGCCATAGAACCAATGGTTCCCCAAAGAATCTTTCAGTGAACATTCTTGAAAAGAACAAAGTTTTCCTTGTGGGGAAAAACATTTGAATAATCTAAGGAATACTTGTTTGCAACCTTTTGTGCAATGGAAATGGGGCAATGGAGGTTCTACGGATGTTCTTTACAGAACCAATTTTTTAATGCGCATTTTGAAGTATTGCATCAGAAACGAGTGATGGAAACGGCAAATTCCGGAAAAAAAATTCATCAAAAAAGTGTTTAAGCACACTTGAAGTGGTTTTTGACTTGGTAGAAAAAGAAAGTAGCAAACATTAAACCCAATTAAGTGACTAATCGGCTGTTTTGGCTTCTCGGTTACCAATACCACCGTCATCCGCTCGAACAACTTGATGGAAATGCACCTAATTCTCACCTTTCTTTTGCGATTTTTTAAAAGATTCGCCTCATATTTGGATGGAAACACAGCTATTGTTGCCAATAAATTATATTGGAATTTGACATTAGCATGTTGCTAATCTTATTTTCAATTATAATAAACCATGCCTCCATCCAGTCAACAACTTGTGCATATTTTCTTTTCTGATTTACTTCCATTACATCTCAACTTCAAAATTGCTGTCTATGAAGTCACAGTTTAGCTGGTTAGCTTCATTTAGCCCCTGCTGGTAGGTAGATATATATATCTACCTACCAGCAGGGGCTAAATGAAGCTAACCAGCTATGTCTGCCATATTGGAGCGGTCCATGAACATTCAAGAGCAAGTTGACTCAGCGTCTGCAACCGTAGTTAGATATGAATATCTATGTATGAAATACTTCAGCAGATGATTTTGCTAAACTAACACAATACAAGATGAGGGTGTCCATAATAAAAGTAAAAGTTACCATAATAAAAGTAAAAACATTTAAAGTACTATAGTAAAAGTAAAGAAAAATAATATAAAAACACAAACCAACACATTCTCACCTGTGAAAAGTTATCCCATTGCTTCGTAGCTGCGCAATGTTGTGGCATCATTGATTCTTACTGTGAGTGACGACACGCTGACCGTTGCAAGATGGTGGGCACGCTGACGTGTCTGGAGCGGTGGAATGGGGAATCTACATATATCTATGGGTAGACATATATCCTGATGAAATATTTTTTTGCGAGGAAAAAGCTAGTGGCATAAAACAGAAATTGAAATTAGCTAGTGACATAAAACAGAAATTGAATTCAGGTGTTCCAATCACTTCCATGGCCACAGGTGTATAAAATCAAGCACCTAGGCATGCAGACGCTTCTACAAACATTTGTGAAAGAATGGGTCGCTCTCAGGAGCTCAGTGAATTCAAGCGTGGTACCGTGATAGGTTGTCCCCTGTGCAATAAGTCCATTTGTGAAATTTTGGTAACACTTAGAATAATGGTCATTAGTTAACATTAGTTAATGTAATAACAGAAGGCTTTCGGCTGTTATAGCTGTAAAGGGTGGGCCAACTCCATATTAAACTCTACGGATTAAGAATGGGATGTCATTAAAGTTCATGTGCATGTAAAGGCAGGCGTCCCAAAACTTTTGGCAATATAGTATATATTGGGGCCTTTAGCCATCCGAGCAGCTGCCACTGAGAAGAATGGGAATACTAATGGATATCCCCACAAAACGAACAATTAAGAAATATTCAACCATGAGTCACTAATTATAAGCAGTCACCAAAACAAAGACGGAAAGGACAACAGTGTTTTTCATCGTTGTCGTTTCAGTCATAGCCTGTGCCGTGGTGACAGAAAGACTCTTAGCAGCGCTTCCTCTGTTGTCTGAGTTTGAGCCTCACAAAAGGAAGCTGTCATGACAACACCAAAGGCACCAACCCTGTCTTCCCATCCAGAGAGAGAGAGCGTCTGCTGGAGACGGGCCACCTCTCAACACGTCAGTCCTTCAGCAGAGCCCGTCTGCCCAGAGGCTAGAGTACAGAGGCTGGGGTCTGTGTTTACCATACGCACTGCCGACTACACCGCTAATGAACCCACGGGACAGCCGAGGCCTCCGAAATATAAAATAATGAGAATTAAGGAAATATTAATCAAACTCTGGCGTCCTCAGACTGCTTGTGTTTTAGGTAGCTGGTGAGGATGTCGAGCAGCTCTACTGGCCTAGCCTGTGGAGAAAATGTTTTCCAGAGAACAAGCGAGCCGCAAGACTGCTAGCTGGAGGACATGGGATCACACACACATACACCGACATACACATGCACACTCTGTCCCATTATGACTGGGAACTTCCCCAGTCTAGTCCATAATTAAATACCCAGCACTGCACAAGTAGTCAGACGGGCCACGGGCATCAATACAGACGACAAGAGGGGACGAAATCTGTATTACACAGCTCTCCCTTCATGAGGACTGCCGTCTACTAGTGTCTGAACAGCTGTGCTCTCTTAAGGGACATTCACATAGCCAAGTGTAGCAACTAATCAACCCGGTGTTGTCCATTTTCATTTGCTGTTCTAGCATACAAATTTGACCATTTCTACAGGTTATAGCATATATAAGTATTCTATATGCCAAAATGCATAATATAAGGAAAGTTCTACATGTGTCAAAAGGAGCAGAATACAAAAGATCATGCTGCATTAAATATTGTTAGAGTTGTCAAAAGTACTGACTTCGGTACCAAGTCGGTACTGGAACAGAAAAAATGTGACGATACCAGCATTTTGAGCGCTTTTGAACAGATTCTTGAACACCTCTGATTGGCCATTGTGTTCACGGCCTCAACATATATGTCTCTGATTGGCCATTGTGTTCACACGCTCAACATATGTCTGTGATTGGCTACAATGATCAACGCTCTTCACAGAGGGCTTCAACTTGCTTCAACACACTCCTGTGTGTATCTGTGCAAGCCCTCGGTGAAGATCATTGCAGCCAATCACAGATATATTGTGACATTATGTTGAGCGCGTGAACACAATGGCCAATCAGAGGTGTTCAAGAATCCGTTCAACAGCACTCAAAATGCTAGAGGGAAATCCAGGTATCGTCGTACTTTTTACATTTCAGTACCGACTTGGAACCGAAGTGATTTCTGACGCAATGAATGTGTTCAATATTTTTTATCTTACATTTCTGCCTACATGAGTGAAGCCCACTTCAGTTTTTATGTAGCCTATTCTAGGGTATGCATACTGTACGCACAATGTAAATAACGTCATCAGCATAGCCAGAGTTTTGTAACAGCGCAAAGTCTATACTTACTCAGCATTTCACTCGGCGGCCATCTTTGAAACGCACTGCTAAAGAACGTTGGCTCACTACACATTGGGACACAGATGACGAGACAACGTACTCATTGTACAACATCACTGGTATTTATGAACAACAGCAGAGCTGATATCTTTCTGACATTACTTGTAATGTTATTTAAAGTACATTATGATAAATTGCTTGTTAGTTACATATACGTGCAACATTTCAGCCTTAAATAAATTATAAATGTTAGCTTGTGTTCATTACCTGTCTAATGATGTATGTATAAGCTGAAATATAATAAAATAGTGGTTTCTATTTTTAAAAGCACATATCGCGTGACGTTATCGGTCATTATGTGTACGTTGTCTCACCTTATTTAAGTTTCGCATTTCAGAGCTTCCATTTAAGGGAGCATCGATGCACCCTGAGTTTTGCGGTGCATTGTGGGACTTTTTAGGGAGCGAACTTTCCAGTGCACAGGAAACGGTTACTTAGAACCGGTTCAATAGAACGATTCGTTCAAGTACCGAACAACACTATTGCACATTATTTCACCCATTCATTCATAGTACGAGTGCACCATCTTTCTATATAGCGTTAAAGTCTTTGGCTTGAGCATGTACCTTGAATAATAATCATTATTATGTGCACTATTAGTTTATCAACAAGGTTGCAGCACTGACTGACATAACTGTTGGCCGTTATTTCACAGTCGATATGAGAAAAGAAAACGAAAACAACAACAATACTGAACAACCTCTTGACGAGCGCGTATGAGGGAAATTAAAGTACATTTCCTGCAACTCTAGTCTAAACAAGTAAGTTACAAATACATTTTCGGTCATAATTTCTGGAGAGAAATACCACAAGTTTAACTTTTTAGTGTGCAATTATGTATCAAGTTCGCGTCACAGTTTCGATGGCCGCACCCAACGACGCAACCGAGGCTGAATTTGCAATAGCCTACTCTCAATAAACATATAAAAGGTAAGAATACAAATATGGTTGAAATAGTAAAAGTGTGCTCTTCCCATTCTAGCCCAAGTTTAGAAAAGCAAATAAGTTGCTACACGGTCACGTGATGTGTTTTAAATCGCTGTGTGTGTGTGTGTGTGTGTGTGTGTGTGTGTGTGTGTGTGTGTGTGTGTGTGTGTGTGTGTGTGTGTGTGTACGAAACTGGTTAAGCCTAACGTTAGGCCTACTATTTGAGGTCCACAGACAAATCCCCTTCTCCGAACATTAGATTAATGTAATCATATTTGAACACACTTGACCACATGCCATTTTGAAAAACGTCCATCATTTTCTCCTCCCATACCGGCGTGTTTTCAGCGAGGTCTCCTCGTGTTGTTGGTGTGGTCTCCCTTTGACATTCATGGGCTCTAGGTCTCATCTGAATGATTGAATGCCGGCGTTTGCCGTGCTAAATTGCGTCGTTTCAATCCGGGAGAGAGTCAGAGTTCCCTCTGGATCCCGCGCGGGTCCCGGTGGACCAGCCTTCGAGAAGAACAGCATGTTGTACATCCACATAAAACGGAAAAAATATGAGAGGTACTCTCCTCTTTATGACACAGAAATTAATCTGTCACTGGAGCTGGAAGTAAATCTCGGGCCTGCTTTACAAAATACTGTTTTAACCCCCTTTACTCTGTATTTTATCTTTTATTGGCAATAAACATAAAACAGCACAAAGGGGTAATGTCCTCATCAATATTATCACAAAATGATAATAAATTTGAAGGCTTATAAACTTGAGAAGAAATTTTCGTCCTCGAGTGATCTGAATAGATCCCCTGAAAAAGTCTGAATCTTTGAGGTAAACATTTTTATAGCCTAATAATATTATTGTAGCTAATTGTAATTCTCCTCGCAACATAAAACTTTCATTTATTGTACTTCTATTAATTTAAAATAATTTAAAGAATTATATTATACTTAAGTTCAATACTTTTTTAATTCATATTTGGTTAAAATTATGTATCTTTTTAGGCCTATGCAGTTTTATATTATGTCACAATACTAAAATGTAATGCTATTAAATATTTAAACACATAATATAATTCACACGACAGCTAGAATTTCACTAATTTGTAAAAAAATAAATAAAAAAAAGATTTATACAAATTGTAATAGTAATTTAAAAAATATACTATAATTATAATGGGATTGAGGCCACTACACAAAACAAAATGGTAACACTTTACAATAAGGTTGCATTTGTTAACATTAGTTTGTATAATAGTTAAAATGAACTAACGGAAAATAATTTTAAAACATTTATTAATCTTAGTTAACATTAATTTCAACATTTAGTCTATTAATACATTATTTAAAATCACAAATGAATTGCTTATTAGTTAATTCATTACCTAATGGGACTTTATTGTAAAGTGTTACCAACAAAATATATACATTTATCAACACATTTTAAATACATAATCAATAGGTACATTATATATATTTTTTGAAGGTCACAATGCAAAATTTTCATGAATTATTTTTTCCTCTATGCAATAGCAAAAATTGTGTTCTTTTCTTTGTGTAGGAAACATCATCCACGTGAAAACAACATCATTATAGCCGTCCAGGTCAAGATCTCCAAGCGGCTATGCGGAGAGAGGTGAGGGATATCTAGGCCCTATATTCAGTTGAATTCCTATCTTCCTCCAAACGGTTCTTTCTCTCTCATTAGGTTTCTCTCTCTATAAAGGAACGAGGCCTGCTGGGGCCGTTAGAAATGCATTGTCAACTCTTCAGCGGATCTCACCCTCAGAGACCACAAACTAAACAGGGGAAAGATCTAGTGGAGGAACCTCTTTCTGGTATGCTAATCAAGTTAGCTGGAGGTTAAATTAACATTTTTAATTAAAAAATTAGCACCAAACAAACACAGCAAAACACACTAATGATTAAAACATCTAAATAAAGCCTCCTCGCCAAAGAATGAACAGGAGAAGGCAGCGTGAAAACAGTTTTATTGCTCCCATAAAGCACGTCCAGAGAGGAAATTCACATCTAAATGACATTGAGTCGTTGGCCGATTATGTAGTGAAATGAATGGACTGGCTGAGGCGTGTCAATATGTTGTGGGTGATTATCATGGAAATGATTGGGTGTTAAAATACGACGGCGGATTCCCTCAAGTATCCAGTCAGGGAAAGTGTTTTGTAATTAAACCCTTTATGTGGTGATATGTAATTCATGTATGTAAAGCATATTTAAATTTGATCACAAGCAGAATCTCAAACAGTAGAAAAATACTTCCTCATTTCTAAGTTACTACTTTTGAATTTCTTTTAAAACTAAAGGGAGAAAATATGTTAATTTCACTGGAGATCAAATATTAAGTATTTGTTATTGAATAAAAAAAATAATAATTAAAGAGGCCGTTGCAAACATCAAAGTAATCCCACAGCAAGCGGTAGATGTTTTCTGGCTGTCAGCCACACACACACACACACACACACACACACACACACACACACACACACACACACACACACACACACACACACACACACACACACACACACACACACACACACACACACACACACACACACACACACACACACACACACACACACACACACACACACACACACACACACACACACACACACACACACACACACACACACACACACACACACACACACACACACACACACACACACACACACACACACACACACACACACACCCTGTGGCTCTATCGCTCTCTAGTGGAAATACATAATAAATGCAACACACTACTTGCAGCTGATTTACATCTTACAAAAGGCCCAAAAATTTGGGTATACAAGGTGGGGGTTTACCAACTTTTTGATGTCAAATACGCTCAATTTCGCGATTCCCTTGCGAAGGACCTCTTTCCTAAAATACAAAGGCTGCAATATACTTAATAAGAATAATTTAGTTTAAAAAAAAAAAAAAAATTACAAAAAAAAAAAAAAAAAAAAAAAAAAAAAAATATATATATATATATATATATATATATATATATATATATATATATATATATATATATATATATATATATATATATATATATATATATATATATATATATATATATATATATATATAATGTATAATAAATATTAAGTGTTATAATATTAAGTATATAATATAAATACATATAATGTATTCCTTAAACGTTTACAGTACTTAAGGCAAAAAAATCAGTTAATAAATAATTTAAGATCATTTTATAATAAATAAAAATTATTCATTTAAATAATTAATAAATAGCATTTATTTGTATAGTATTTTCACAATAGTGGTCAAAAGCATATTTTTAATCTATTTTTACAGTTTTTAATATAACATTTGCAACTGATCCCCTAGTACCCCTTGTAAAAAAAACAAATAAATAAATTAACTTTTTTGAAAACTTAAGGCCCTTTAAAAATGTATACAATCATATATATACACACACACACACATATTATATATATATATATATATATATATATATATATATATATATATATATATATATATATATATATATATATATATATATATATATATATATATATATATATATATATATATACACATAGTAATAAATAAATAAATATATATAATAAAAAGTCCAACAAAAATGAAGCCGAAATGAATGGTTTTGTTTTATTTCTTAGTATAGAAAAAAAGGGTTGAAAAGTACAAGTGTGTTCTTTGTGCAAAAACCTAAATGTGCCATTATCAGTTCACGTTATTGCTTATTGACTTTGCTGTGGCTAAATGGCTGATTTAGATCTTACATACGCTCTTAAAAACAAAGGTTCTTCATTGGCATTGATGGTTCCTTAAAGAACCTTTATTATCCCTGGAACCTTTCCATTGCACGAAACATTCTTCATAGTGGAAAAAAGTTCTTTAGATTATTAAAATGGGTCTTTTAAGAACACTGAAAGTTCACTGAAAGATTCTTATCTGTGAAAAAACTCATTTTTGGAACCTTTATTTTTAAGAGTGTAGTTCATGTTGCAATCCTTCTTAATGGAAAACACATGGTTATTTCCAGTCTAAGCAAATGCATGTTTACTCGATGCCTGTCTCTAAAGCTGCAGCAGGGTAGGGACTATAGTCAAGTCCAGGCACAGGAGATCTATGTCTGGACCTGCGCAGAGCTCAAGTTCTTCTCGTAGTCCTTCTCAGACTCTGTCGGGATCGTCGACTTAATCGTCTCCACCGCACAGGCTCAGCAGGGCCTTCTGGTAGTCTCCCTTTGTGTGCTCCTGAGAACATTAAACAGATACAAAGCAATGCATATTTAGAGGCTCCTCAATATCTGATCCCAAAGGATCGGTTTTCTATGGAAGCTTGTTTCAGCCACAGAAAAAAAAGGTAATTGCGACTTTTTATATAAACTTGATATAAACTTGCAGTTGCAATAAAAAGGTCAGAATTGTGATATAAACCTGTAATTGCGGGAAAGTAAAAATTGTGAGATTAAAAACTCATAATTCCGAGAAAAGGTCAGAATTGTGAGATATAAACTCGTAATGTTGAGAAAAAAAGTCAGAATTACGAGATATAAACTCATAATTGCGAGGGAAAAAAAGTAAAAATTGCGAGATATAAACTCATAATTCCGAGAAAAGGTCAGAATTGTGAGATATAAACTCGTAATTGCGAGGAAAAAAAAGTCAAAATTGCGAGATACAAATTCGTAATTCCGAGAAAAGATCAGAATTGTGAGATATAAACTCGTAATTGCGAGAAAAAAAGTCAAAATTGCGAGATATAATCTCATAATTCTGAGAAAAGGTCAGAATTGTGAGATATAAACTCGTAATTGTGAGAAAAGGTCAGAATTGTGAGATATAAACTCGTAATTGCGAGAAAAAAAGTCAAAATTGCGAGATATAATCTCATAATTGTGAGAAAAGGTCAGAATTGTGAGATAAACTCGTAATTGTGAGAAAAGGTCAGAATTGTGAGATATAAACTCGTAATTGTGAGAAAAGGTCAGAATTGTGAGATATAAACTCGTAATTGTGAGAAAAGAAAAGTCAGAATTGCGAGAAATAAACTCATAATTCTGAGAAAAGGTCAGAATTGTGAGATATAAACTCGTAATTGCGAGAAAAAAAGTCAAAATTGCGATATATAAACTCGTAATTCCGAGAAAAGGTCAGAATTGCGAGATATAAACCCGTAATTGCGAGAAAAGATCAGAATTGTGAGATATAAACTCGTAATTGTGAGAGAAAAAAAGTCAAAATTGCGAGATATAAACTCGTAATTCCGAGTAAAGGTCAGAATTGTGAGATATAAACTCGTAATTGTGAGAAAAGGTCAGAATTGTGAGATATAAACTCGTAATTGTGAGAAAAGAAAAGTCAGAATTGCGAGAAATAAACTCATAATTCTGAGAAAAGGTCAGAATTGTGAGATATAAACTCGTAATTGCGAGAAAAAAAGTCAAAATTGCGATATATAAACTCGTAATTCCGAGAAAAGGTCAACTTGCGAGATATAAACCCGTAATTGCGAGAAAAGATCAAAATTGCGAGATATAAACTCGTAATTCCGAGTAAAGGTCAGAATTGTGAGATATAAACTCGTAATTGTGAGAAAGAAAGTCAGAATTGCAAGATATAAACTCATAATTGCGAGGAAAGGTCAGAAATGTGAGATATAAACTCGTAATTGTGAGAAAAAAAAAGTCAAAATTGCAAGATATAAACTCATAATTCAGAGAAAAGGTCAGAATTGTGAGATATAAATTCGTAATTGCGAGGGAAAAAAAGTCAAAATTGTGAGATATAAACTCATAATTGTGAGAAAAGGTCAGAATTGTGAGATAAACTCGTAATTGTGAGAAAAGGTCAGAATTGTGAGATATAAACTCGTAATTGTGAGAAAAGGTCAGAATTGTGAGATATAAACTCGTAATTGTGAGAAAAGAAAAGTCAGAATTGCGAGAAATAAACTCATAATTCTGAGAAAAGGTCAGAATTGTGAGATATAAACTCGTAATTGCGAGAAAAAAAGTCAAAATTGCGATATATAAACTCGTAATTCCGAGAAAAGGTCAGAATTGCGAGATATAAACCCGTAATTGCGAGAAAAGATCAGAATTGTGAGATATAAACTCGTAATTGTGAGAGAAAAAAAGTCAAAATTGCGAGATATAAACTCGTAATTCCGAGTAAAGGTCAGAATTGTGAGATATAAACTCGTAATTGTGAGAAAAGGTCAGAATTGTGAGATATAAACTCGTAATTGTGAGAAAAGAAAAGTCAGAATTGCGAGAAATAAACTCATAATTCTGAGAAAAGGTCAGAATTGTGAGATATAAACTCGTAATTGCGAGAAAAAAAGTCAAAATTGCGATATATAAACTCGTAATTCCGAGAAAAGGTCAACTTGCGAGATATAAACCCGTAATTGCGAGAAAAGATCAGAATTGTGAGATATAAACTCGTAATTGTGAGAGAAAAAAAGTCAAAATTGCGAGATATAAACTCGTAATTCCGAGTAAAGGTCAGAATTGTGAGATATAAACTCGTAATTGTGAGAAAGAAAGTCAGAATTGCAAGATATAAACTCATAATTCAGAGAAAAGGTCAGAATTGTGAGATATAAATTCGTAATTGCGAGGGAAAAAAAGTCAAAATTGTGAGATATAAACTCGTAATTGTGAGAAAAGGTCAGAATTGTGAGATAAACTCGTAATTGTGAGAAAAGAAAAGTCAGAATTGCGAGATATAAAGTCGTAATTCCGAGAAAAGGTCAGAATTGTGAGATATAAAGTCACGATAACCTGCGGAAACAAGCTTTCATAGTTTTCCACCTTGGTATGCAATAGTTAGAAAACAATATTACAGGAACGTACAGCAATGGTCTGGTACAGAGACTTCCCGTGGTGGGTCTTGAACTCTTGTCTGATCTTCTTGAGGTCCACCTCGCATCGGGACACCATGATCCGGGTCAGCACCTTTTCATTCGCTCCTTTGCTCTAAAAGACACAAATACGCAAGATTAAAAGAGTAGCGCACCGCCTGATGCAATTCTACTGCAAGACATCTGAAACATCCACAGATACATTACAGATGAACTTTTTAATACTTTCTTCCAAGTCCATGAAAGAATAAAAAAGTGTTGGTAGATGAAACGTATTTTACCTTCATGGCCTCTTGCAGTCTGTTGGCGAAATACAGCTGTTTGTTTTCAAAGCACTGAACTGAGGAAGAGAAGATGTGGAAATTAGATTCAGCTGCTGGGTTAATAGTAGCTTTCTGACTCATAAAAAAACCATTTGGATTCGACTTAAAGCCTTTTCTAAAGACTTTTGTGGCTTTTAATCAAAGTCTGTAAGTTTTAAGGCCATCTAAAAAAAATTCAGACCCCAAACTTTTGAACGCTAATGCATATGCTAAAGTACAGCTAAAGGTTGACAAATTTATTAACACACATAGTTTAGACATTAAATATTCACTTTGTCTTCCTGCAAAATGAGCCAAAAATATTGATGATTGTGAATGAAAAAAATCCTCAAACTTTAAATACCACCTCCATTTGATTAGCATTAGCAAGTAGCTAATCATGCTTTTGCTGTGTTTCTTTGGTCTCACTAATGCTTATACTTTATTTCCTGTTCTAACCTTAATTTATTAAAGCAAGTGCTTGAAATCTAGCAATTAGAAATAAATAAAAAAAACAGATGAGCACTTTGCCCTATCCCGTCCTAACTTCCTGTTTCAACAGAATATACTGGAAGGAAAACTGAGCTTCATGTGGTCTTCAAAGCAAAGTCTCACCCAAGGTAAGGAAGGACTTCTCCAGATCTCCTTTCACCTCTTTGCGGATGCTCTCCTGCATGTCATATGGGCTGTAGCTCTTGTATCTGTCAAACACTGTAATATAGAAACAAAAAATTTGCATTAATTATATGTGTGCTACTATCTTATGAGATGCAAAAAGGGGTTTTAAAGGCTCTCAAACCTTTCTGGAGGTGAGGAACGCTTCTCTCAGACATGATGGAAATCCAGCACTTCACATCAGTGCCTTTCCGTTTGACTCCAGCCTCATACAGGGCCTGCACATTATATGAATATAGTGACATTTGCAATAAATGTAAATAAATAGTGTATAAATAAATATGTAATTCCTCCAAATCAACAATTTATATATATTATAAATAAATGTATATATTATTTACATATAATATATTTTATAAATAAAAATATACAGTATATAATATGTTATAAATAAATGTATACTTTTTTAGTTAGTTAATATTTACTTAAAATAAATGCAAATATATAATATATATATATATATATATATGAGATAAACCACAAGAACTTACTCTGGCATCGTCATCGATTTTCTGGTAGTCAATGACGGAGCTGGGTTCATCTCTCTTGGTCTGATGTGCGATGGGGTCATGTGTCCATCATGTGAAATTACAAATGATATGTTAAACAAATCCTCAGGATCTTAATTCAGATGATTAAATGGTTCCACATACTATTTAAAGCACATGAGAAAAGTTTACCCCACCTGAACCAGAGCCAATAGAAGTTTAGCAAAGTCTCCTGAAGTATCTCCAGCCACATCCTTCTCCAGGTCCTTCTTGAAAACTGTGAGAAGGCACGCAGGTTTATATCACAACCACATGCTACTAATAAGTGCACTTAAATACTCCCATACTCACATTCCTTGTAGACTTTCTTAATATCAATGAGCTCATCACTGCTTCGAGAGCAGACGATCTCAATCAGAGATTCTTCATCTGTTCCAAGACCCTGAAAACACAGATAGAACCATGACTATGTAGATTTCACTCCCATTTCTTCGAAAAGTCTTTAAAGAGGCTATATTATACCCTTTTAAAAAGTCTTTATTTTGATGTTGTCTAGGTCTACTTGAATACATTTTCATTCTTGAAAGAAAAAAAAACAAAACGACATTGTTGTAGCACCTCTCTTCCCAGTCTGTCAGTAACGCTGTTTAGTTGTGCTCTGTGCTCTGATTGGTCAGCTGGATCAGTGTTGTGATTGGTCAACTGCTTTGAGCGTGTTTGGGAAATGTCACTATAACCGTGAGTTTCAACACACTACTCAACCAGGCCTTGACATTTTTTTTCATGTATGCCTTAAGCAGGAATTATTTAAATGAGGAATATTGTGATGTGTTCGTTCCCGAAAGAAAACTCAAAGCGTTTCAGGCAGTTCAGAAACAGTGCGCTCTGATATAGAGAACAACTCCCTTTGGAGTGACTTTGTGCTTTGTAAATTTGCAGACTCAAACATTTGGAGCCCCTAAAAGGACATGGTGATGGAAAAAGCTTTTTCGTTCTCTCTTTAACAAAACATTTGTGTTCTTTGTGAACAAAATTGTGAGCAAAATCGTAATTGTGCGCAAAATCATAATTGTGAGAAAAGTCAGAATTGCGAGATATAAACTCATAATTGTAAGATATAAACTCGTAATTACGAGAGAAACTCATAATTGCGAGAAAAAAAAAGAGTCAGAATTGCGAGATATAAACGCGGAATTGGAGGAAAAAAAGTCAGAATTGTGAGAAATAAACGCGGAATTGCGAGGAAAAAAGTAAGAATTGCGAGGGAAAAAAGTAAGAATTGCGAGATATAAACTAGTAATTGCGGAAAAAAAGTCAGAATTGCGAGATATAAACTCGTAATTGCAGAAAAAAAGTCAGAATTGCGAGATATAAACTCATAATTGCGGGGAAAAAAAGTCAGAATTGCGAGATATAAACTCATAATTGCGGGGAAAAAAAAGTCAGAATTGCGCGATATAAACTCATAATTGCGGAAAAAAAGTCTGAATCGCGAGACAAAAAGTCAGAATTGCGAGATATAAACTCATAATTGCGAAAAAACATCAGAATTGCGAGATATAAACACGGAATTGCGAGGAAAAAAAGTCAGAATTGCGAGATATAAATGCGGAATTGCGAGGAAAAAAGGGCAAAATTATGAGATATAAACTCTTTATTGTGAGAAAAAAAGCCAGAATTGCGAGATATAAACTAATTGTGGAAAAAAAAGTCTGAATTTTGAGATATAAACTCAGAATTGCAAGGAAAAAAAAGTTTCTCAGGGGAATGCAAACATTTTGTGAGCAAACTCAAAAACATTTGCGAGAGAATGCAAAAGCATTGACAATTTTTCCTCCCATCTCTTATTTTCTTCCTTCTTCATGTCCCTTTAGAGGCTCTGTCCAAATAGCAATATTACACACTAAAGAAAATTGAAAATGTAAAAAAGCATAATAGGTCATCTTTAATGTTCACCTTGATGGAGGCTTTGATTTCAGAGGCATCATACTGGGCTGTGCTCTTCATGAGGCCCAGGATGACTGTTTCCAGTTGGCCAGACAGCGCCCCCTTCAGGGCTGAGATCATATCCTGAAGAAGTGTGAGGAATGAGCATTATTACAAAAAAATGGAAACGGTTACATAAAGTATATCGTATATATACTGACCTTCTTGGCTCTCTTCTCATATGCAAAGGCAATTTCTCGCCGTTGGTTGTATGTCCGTTTGGTGAGAACATCAATTATGGTTTGCTCATCCACCCCTAAAACAAATAATTTATTTTTTTAAATTTAAAGTGAACTTTGCCATATAAAAATATCATGTAAAACAACTTTTTTTGTATAGTGATTTAAAAAATATCATGTAGATATATACATTTCCATATTATATTGATATAAATCCCATATATATATATATATATATATATATATATATATATATATTTTTTTTTTTTTTTTTTTTTTACCTTAAATTAAATGTTTAGAAATTCTTTTGACTATTATTTTAGATATTTTTGGAATGTTGAGTAAATTTAAGGATGTTACATCTTGCAAAATCTTCGAAGAATAATCTTACAAGAATATTAGTAGAAAGTTTCTTAAGCGGAATAGAGTACAAAGCCATTGAATGGGGGAATATGGTTGCTGCAATCAGGCGTTGGCCTGAAAATGTTCCACATGCGGTTCAATCCCTTCCAGACAGGATGATGACTCACTTCTACCACTGCTGCCCATTGTGGCCAATTTTTACTTCATTACGGGGCACAGCACACAAACATAAGGGGCGGGTCAAAGCCCACGACCAACCTTGAATGTCTATTGTTTGTTTAATGGCTCACCATCATCAAATTACAGGCTTGAACAAAACCGATGGTACAAATGCATCTGTTCCCCTTCACATGACATCATCATGTTCCAGTAGAGGGCAGCGGTTCAGCTCTCTTACCTTTAGTTTTGATAGCGGTCTCAATCCTGACAGCATCCTTATCTGGATCAAAGTTAGAAGCTGGCACCACAGTAGGGTAGGTGGGCTCCCCCTAGGGTGGAAAAATGTAATAATGCCATAAATAGATGGTGCACACGTGAAAAAAAAAATAATAATAATAATAATAATAATAATAATTCTATATAAATGTTGTAACATATAATAATATTTGTAATTGATTTATTTTTTTCATTAATTTACTTTATAAAAATGGTTATATATTTTTTGATTATCTATCTACATATATAAATACATGTATGTGTGTGTGTGTGTATATATATATTTTATATTATATATATATATATATTAGTTTTGATTTATGTAGTTTTAATATATTTTGTATCAACATCTTTATTAATATTTATTTATATATATAATAATAATTTATATAAAATATTTGTTAAAAGTAGTTTCATTTATATAATTATCACTATATGAAATGTAATTTATAATAATAGTTTACTAGCAAGTATTTTTTTACTAGCTAGCTATATTTACATAAAAAATATTTATATACATATATATATATTTATAAAACACATTTTTAAATTAATATTGATATATAAATTAGTTTTGATTTATGTAGTTTTAATATATTTTGTAACTTATATCCTTACTCATATTTATTTATATATAATATTAATTTATATAAAAAATTGTTAAAAGTAGTTTCATTTATACAATTATTACTATATGAAATGTAATATATAATAATAATTCTGTTTTATTTGCATAGTTTTATTATATACAGTATATGAATTTGATCAATATTTATGTATATGGGGGGGAGGGGTCATTACATGATCATGTGGAAAACTGGAAGCTTGCTTCTGCCACGGAATAAATAATTTTTTTAGCAAGTTTACATTTCACTATTCTGACTTTCCCCCCTCAGAACTGCTAGAAAAAAGTCCGAATTTCAGGATATAAACCCAATCCACTGGAAGATTTTTGTTTTCTCACAATTCTGACTTTATAACTCTTTATGACTTTATAACTCACAATTGAGTAATTCTGAGGGGGGAAAAGTGAGCATTGTGAGAGTCACAATTACCTTTTTTTTTTATTCAGTGGCGGAAACAAGCTTCCTAATAAAATGGAATAAAAAAGCTTGTATGAAAACTTACACCACCCATCTGCAGAGTCAGCTGCCCTAAGAACTCAGAAACCAAAGACATCCTGGACTTCCTGTGGAGAGCAGCCACACCTATTAATTTCCATGATATTTTGCTTTATGTGCTGGATATTGAATGACCAACTGATTTACATTGGTTTTCTGCTACAATAAGTGCACAGAGAGCAGTCTCTGTCTTCAGAGAAGACTCTGAGTGTCCCGTCACATGCTTCAGAGAGTTATGTAATGCTGAATAGCTCAGAGGGCATGTTAGTTCACAGGGAGAACAGCACTTCATTTCCCCATCTTGTGTTTAGAAAAACTTAGTCACCTCCTCCTTCCACAGTACCCCATGAGTCATAAAACAAAGCATTTCTAACATATACAACATATTATCAAGAAAACAGACTCAGAGAAGGATCAGGTATACTACAAGAAAAGTCAATTCTGGTTTGATTTCTGCCTTTTTACTATTTAAATCATTAACTTTCAAAGTTATATTTAATGCCAAAACCCCCAAACGCTTGACAAACATTCTTTAAAAAAAAGGGGGGGAAATGCAACAAATTACACTTAATGTGCAGCAGTTGCTATGCAATTAGACAACAACAAGACCAGTAAACAGTCATTTCAAAAACCAGCATCTGGTAAAACCTAAGCAAACAGACACACCCATGAGAGTGCATGCTGGGAAAATTCTTTAAAGCAAGCGAGGCAGATCTATCTTTCTCTCAGCCATGTCTCACAATGGTTAATGTTGTAACACAAGGCTGTAACCTGAAGAGTCTCTTTTTGTTTTGAGAAATCTGTTGATGTGCATGCCAAATTGCTAATGCTAAAAGAAAAAGAAAGTTTAGCTTGACATATATTGTACTTCTAACCTAACACATATAGTTTTTGTTATTTTAAAAAGTGCCTTAATGAATACAGAAGTACTAAAGAAACAAGATTTGTACTTACTTTAGTGATCAACAAATCTCAGATGCTGTGCAGAACAATCCCAGCTATGGAGTGTGGGATGGGTGTGGTGGTTAAATACCAGAGGCGGGCCAGGAGTCTCGAGGTCTCGTCCTCAAATGAAGGTGGGCTCCACCCCGCCATGACACGCCCCTCTCACTCTGTCCAACTCATCACGGTCTAAAGAGAACCTCTTAAGAGTATGAAAGGAAGTAGGAAACTGTGGCTTATGGTTTCTGATCTGAATGAAAATTAAGGATGTGCTAGTAAACCATTTGTTAAGTGGTGACTTCAAAGTCTTAGAGTCTTAAAGGAATACACTCAAAATGTCTTATACTTATCAAACATGACTTTCTTTGTCTTTGGTGACAAGTGTTGCCAACTAAAACGTAAAACTAGGGCTGGGCAAAAGATAGATTTTTCGATTAATCGTTTTTTTTTTTTTTTTTTTTTTTTTTAAATGTGGTCGATTCAAAATCGATTCTCAAAGGCAACGAATCGATTTTTTTTCCATATTTATTTCCGCAAATATTGAACTTAAGATTAACGTAAATCTAATTACTAGTCTTCTCCACTAGATGTCAGCCTCTTATTGGCCTTGCGCATGTTACAAAGGAACGAGAGGCAAATGGCGGCTTCCGGTGCGTTGTCGACGTTTGTAATGCTGAGGTGAAATGCTACAAATCTGCGGAACCATTTGATGAGACATCACCCAGACGTTGCAACACCACCACAGCCGAGCACACAACCAATAACAGGACCAATAGTTAAAACCTAATAGCTTATATTATAAACAGATTTCCTCATGTAAAAGTTAGTCCACATAAGTTTGTTGTTCGCTACCACGGCAACTACTTGTGTCCAGGTATGAACGTGCTTCTTGTGTATGAAAAGTAACTGCACACATGACAGTCGGCAAAATCGCAAGAAAAGCTTGCCGTGTACTGAAAATTGCTGAAAATCATCCAATATCCTTTTTATGTTTTACAATAAATGTATCAAAATATCCATAAAAACAAAATTGTATAAAATACATTTTTTAGAATAAAGTTGCATCAAAATTGTATTGTATTTAACATAATTGTATGCATTTGAAATATAGAGATGGGTTCTGTTTTAATGTACCCAAGTATACCTAAAATAAAAAGAGTTTAATATACAGTTTTGTGGCTCTTAATTTCTTTTTAATTACCCACTTGTAAACATATGTTCACGGTTCTTTTTTTTATAAATATAGTATTCGTATTAAATCTATATTCAATGAGTTGAATCGAGAATCGAATCGAAACATCTGAATCGATACCCAGCCCTACTTAAAACCCATCTTTGATCACTAAAATTACATATTTAAATGTTTTTCCTATGAAAAAATATCTTCATGCCTTAAAATAGCTTGAATGTAACTCGACACCCTTGCTTCATTTAGTACATGGATTCATGAATATGCAAATGAGCCCTGCCTCCACTCACTCACACCAGCTTAGAGATCCACTCGCTCAACTTTACTGAGGTAAACGCTGCACAATGGAGCTCTTTACGTTGGAGACATAACGGTAATTAAAATGATTAGCCTTCGGCTTGACTATGTTATCAAGCAGCTAATGTGTTACTAATGTTACACAAACCATGTTCCCGTTCGTCATCTCAGAGTCGCTGCCTTCTAAAAATCAGCATCCTTTTGGTATATGCACACCCAACGCAAAGTTAACATTCGCATCGCCTTACTCGCGGGATAACTTGTTTTTCGCGTCACTCGTGCGAATAAAAACATTGCGTGATGAGTGTTTTCACGCACATCATCGACAACATTTCTTTTTGCCATTTTTTCCCGTCATCAAACATGTTGGAGATAACAACTATAGCTGCTCTGTATCTGTTGTAGAAGTCCCAAATACAGCAGAAAGCCAAACAGTGATGTGTCTGGGTTCACAGGACCATCCAGAGGCACACACAACTCTGTGAATTTCACCGTCTTCTCCAGGAACTGTGCCTGGATGACAGACACTTCCAGCTAACACCATTAGAAGCGCTTTGAACATCATAGAACATCAGTGGAGAAAGGCATATAGTTCATCATAACATTGTGATATACATCATATTATATATAGCTATATTGCTAAATCTACCTGATGTTTCATACCAACAGAAAAATATACCAGGATAAACTGGCTTCTCTTGAGGCTTCAGAGAATAGTTAATGATATGCTAAAGTCCGCCCACATGTTGACGTGATTGGTTACAAAGTATTTTGTGAAGTAAGAAACTACAGTGATTTTAAACCGTGTTTTTGAGACAGTCTTTTTTTCACTGCAGTTTTAAGGAGAGAATACTCAGCAATGTTGACTTATGAATTTGCACATGGTTTGGTTATATTAAAAACACCACATAGACATACAAACATAACTTTTTTTCAGCACAGGGATTACATTTTCAGTAACTGAAATCAAATATTAACAATAGATTATAGATCACAATCGCACATTTTGCCTTCAGCTAACTGAAATAAGTTTAAAGGGGTGATGAATTGAGAAATCAACTTTCCCTTGAGCCTTTGATATATAAAAGTTCATTGTGATATAAGAATATCCTGTAAGTTTCGGAGCTTAAAACGTCCTTGTTAGTCAAAGAAAAGCTTTTATAGACACCAGGCCCAGAAAACGCTCTATCTCAGAATATGTCGACCATTGACGTCATCATGTGGTGAAGCACCGCCTCAACAGATAAATATGTACGCCTGATTCTGTAGCCCCTCCCACCGACTTGTGGAGCTAAACGGATCGTGCTACCGAGCAATAAACATGCCGAAGATAGCAAGATATTGCGCTGTGCCTGATTGTGGAAGAATACAGACCCTGCATAAGCTTCCTTCGGATTCTAATATTGGGAATGTGTGGTTGAACTTTATTTTTAATGAATATCCAGCTTACGTGGGGAGTATGAGCAAGTATGTTCATTTCACCGGATTCGTTTGTAAACAAGAGACTGGATTTGAGGAGACAGGATGAAATTACATGAATGAATGAAGCAACACACTAATGTGAGTAAAACATGTTTTTATATGTGATAGTATTGCGTTGTTACAGATCAAATACAATGTTACATTTTGTGCATGTCTAACTAAACATAACTTACCACCGTCACAGGGCTCGCAAAGCCCAACGTCCAGGGGCTATGTGTTTTCCAGACGGGGTACCAATACGTATCATCTTAAATAGTGAAATAACATTCCTTTCTTAATGTGCGTTGTTCACTCTCTTGACTTGATATTTGAAGGAAAAATACAATCGCGGAAGTTTTGATCATGCTGTCTGCGATTTACTTGCCGTGGGCGTATATCTACCGATCAGGCGGGCCAAGTAATATAAAATAGCTTTCATATTAATTGCTGGTGGATGAGAGATAAATAATTGTGTTAGTTTGATAAAGACCTTTTGCGAGCCCTGTGGGTGAATCATTCCGGTTGCCGTTTTCCCACATGCTTTCAAAACAATGCCTCACGCGTACTCTTGGGGGAGCTGAAGCTCATTAAATATGCAAAGCTTATCCAATCATAGCAGTGGGCGTTTACTTCCAAGTCTTCAGTGCGGAATGCCCATTGCCCCGTGTCTTGAGAAAGGCTCAAAACCAGGGCAGAAAATAGCCTAATACTTGTTCAGTTATTGAATGTAAAAACCACGCGAACATCACAAATAGACCTCAGACAACAGTATAAAAAAAGCCAGTTCATGACACTACTAAGGGTATGTTTAAATGACAAGGATGTACTAAAAACTGAAAAGTTTTTCCTTTGTGTTTTTCGTGTACAGATGACACTGTCCAAACAATCCCCGTTCACACAGATCCGCGAAAACGACTAAAAACTCTGTATTCTGCCGCCAGGCCAGTAGGTGGCGATGTCACTTTGTAAAGAAACACTATACGCGACTATAGACTGAACGCGTAATATGCATGCGCATGACGTCGCCGTTTTCACAAATTTGCGTTTTTGTAATTTATACAGAGATGATAATGGTATTGTTCTCAAAAACGTACACTTCAAAACCCGTTTTCAAAAGTTTGCGCTTTTAGGCAAGTAGGGTTCAATGTTCTTTAGTATTAAGTATAAAATAAATATGACAAATACTATATATAAAAATATAAATCAATAATACTAAAATATAAAAATTAGACATGAAATGAGGCAAATGGATGTGTTCAGATCTACACAAATACTAAAACCCCCTTTTTGACCCAAAGGTCAACGCATGATGATAATGCAAACAACTGAGCTCTTTCTCTAGTGGGTCTTGTGTCAGTTCATAATATTACACCCTGGGCAAGAGCACATGAATTTATGATTCACGCTCTGCTAAACAACTGTGTAGATGATATGATTATTTTAAACACACCTGCCAGCAAGGTGAGAGCAGATTATGAAACCGCAGAAACGTTTAGTTTAATGATCACAACTGAAGCTAAGAGCTAATTGGAGCATCATGCTCGCAAATGCTCAAAATTGCACAAACAAAACACAAAATTGTTGTGTTAAAATTGAAAAAGGACATTTTTATTAGATATATAGCGTGCTGTCACTAGTAATAAAGAGTTGTATGACCCCAAAAGTCACAAAACAATGAAATTAAATATTGTTTTTGGCATTTTACTGGTCGATACAACCGTCGTCTTGGATTTTTTACTAACACAGGTTTTCAGTTAGAAATGCCATTGCAGAAAAAAAAAAAGTGCTGCCATGATTAATGTATTCAACAAACTAAAGTGGGGTTACAGAGAAAAAAATTTGTCGCATTGAGATGGTCATGGATCTCAACATCAGGGGTGACCAATGCTGTGTAGAATAACAGCTTTTCCTAGGCCTCTGAATATAACTGGAGTCATCATCTCATGTGTGGATATCATTTGAAAAAAATTTTTAAGACCATGGACGTCGGAAGCAAAACAAAATGTGGGTGGGTCCTCTCTCAGAAATGTTTTACTGGATTAGATACCATTTACATTAAGTACAAATATACTGCCTTATATACTAAACGTCTGGTTGGGCCAGACAAAATTAAGGAAATCACTGAATCATTTGGAGCGGCTATAGTGTTGGGGTACGACGCATGGCATTCCGTTTTGACTCAAATCTACCCGAGGTTCGAATCCACCTTTTGCCAAACTCGCTCTACTCCCTTTTCCCGCCTTTTGCCAAACTCGCTCTACTCCCTTTTCCCGCCTTTTGCCAAACTCGCTCTACTCCCTTTTCCCATCACATATCAGATCGGAAAGGCATTTATATTCAATAAAAATTTTAAAAGTGAAAATAAAGCGTCTAACGTGTTTAATAATAAGTGTTTATCGGTTAGGGGTAGGTGAACAGACATGCGCTGAATTAGAGACGATAAAAGTGAGTGGGTCCAATATCATTGGTCGTAAAAAGTGGGTGGGTCTTGTCCCTCACACATGTAAATTCTTAAAGTCAGTATGAAATGGAAGTTGCGATTGGATTTTCTTCCCTATTGTGACATACTGTAAGTGAAACGGCTTCTCAAACAAGAAAAAATGTAGTGCTGGACTTTTTGCTATCGGTCGATTTCATGTGAGTGACAGGTTGTCCCGCCAGTAAACATGTCGTCAGAGAAGAGATGACGCTGGAAGGGGAAGTTAATATGATTAAATACTATGAGAGCACATTCATTTTATATAATGATGGGCACAGAAAAGCATGATCAAATTTGATTTCATGGCGACTTTTAAACAATAGGATGTAAGCATTAGCATCTAGCTAAATCCATTCCCTTAAGTCATTATTACCTACTTCACTTTCAGGTTAATGCATCTTTAAAACTGCGGTGGCAGCTTCTGTCACATTCCTTGGCACTGTCTTCAATTGTATGTCATAAGAGAACTGTGACACATTCCTCGTCCTCAGTTACGCAAAGGGTTTTACTTAATATTAGCTGAAATGCGCACACACACACAAAAAGTGTCTCCTCCAGCCTAGGGATAGAGTAATTCTAATCTTGCATTATATTTAGTATGGATAATGCTATTCAGGCACACGTACATCTTTCTCTCTGGCTTGAGACAAGGCTGCCCAAAATTACTATTAAAAACAGAATGTCAATGAAAAATGTTGAAGGGACACAATAATTATATTAGATGATATATGAAACATTTTTTTTTTTATTTACTGCTGACAAAATACAAAATTGAACTGTTTTTTTAAAAAAGTTAACCGTTTCAGTGTTGTTTAAGGATTCTTTCAAAATGTACAAAATATAGTCATACACAATTTTTGGGTTGTACAAAGTGCTATTGAAAAAAAAAAAAAAAAATAACGCAAGTACAGAAATCAAGATGAGTCTTTCCATCTTCACTGGTTTGGCTTTTTTGCAAGTCTTTCATTAGCTTGACTCACGTTGTCCTTCCATCCCTGTGCCTTCCGAGTGCCTTTTTTATTCTTTTTAGGTGATTGATTCAGATTGGCTGCTTGTGGTGGTCTCACAGCGTTTTTTCTTTGCCGTTGTTTAGGTCGTTTTGTCTGTATAAAAAGTAGAAAAGTGACATTTGATAAATCATGACAACACAATTTGGATGGTAGTATTGCAGTTTTAGACTAAAGGTTGTTGGTTCAAATCCCAATAGTGGATGTCCATGAACTGGAGAATTACAGAGATCTCTTGGTAAAAGTACATCCACCTCCAATGTCCCAGCATGCCTTGGGACATGCATAAAGAGTGGGCATGTCTTTACAGGACAGTGTGAGCATGACGCTCAATAGTTTACACAATCGGCACACATCCCAGGTTCGAGCATGCGTTTTTGCGTCAATGAAATTTGAAGTGTCATGTTTCCTCAGGCTTCAGTCGGGACCAATGCAATGATGTAAGGGTGTAATTGAGCATAGAGCAGGATGGGTGTGATTATCACAACTTGTCCCGACACATATTGCATGTCGCAAGAGCATCGGACAAGTGTATAAAGAGTACAACCACAATCATTTAAAAAAAAAAAACGTTGAAATTTTACATTCAGACATATGCCAATATTAAAATGATCGGATTCTGGTCGTTATTTTCATGGTATGGCCAGTAATCGATAAATGGCTGATATTGAAATTTGACATATATATATATATATAAAATCAATCATTCTATCCATTTTAAATGCTACAAGTGAATTTAGGCATAATAAATATCTATTTTCATGTTGTACATTTATATTGACATTTGCGAAAGACTATATTTAACAGTGTTATCAAAATTAACTTTAAGCAAGCTTTAGATGACGACAAAAAGTCTAAATGCAAAAATAAGGGAAATGACCAAAGATTAATAATACCACAAATTTTGCATTTGGTTGCGGTGTGCTATTAAAATCAATCACGTCCGTTGTACAATACATGAGGTTAGAGATATGAAGAAACGGTAATCTAAGTATGAGCAGTGTTTGCTATG
Source organism: Gobio gobio (assembly GCF_949357685.1). NCBI lineage: Eukaryota > Metazoa > Chordata > Actinopteri > Cypriniformes > Gobionidae > Gobio > Gobio gobio. The sequence goes on from NC_137121.1 coordinate 23,976,826, forward strand.
GCAAGCATCGCTATAACTAAGAAGCAACTTTGAAATTAAGTGAAGCAAATTCAGGCACTACTAAAGTGAACTTACTGTTGCACCATCAATTGTTACTCAAACAGATTCATTGCACAACTGCCAGATCATCCTGGGTGTGGTAACTGCAGGAATGTTGTTTTTTAGATATCATGGAAAAAGTGTCCACTCTGAGTAAAAGCTGCATATCCCTTTAAAACAAGACTTTAAGTGCTCAACGGCTCAAGACCTTTCATTTACCAACTCTTATAATAACTACACCACACCACCTCTGGAAATGCTGGATAAACAGTATGTTGCAGGATAAAGAAATAAACATGTCGCATATCAAATTGATCTACAATATTTCCTTTATAAGATACTCTTTTAATTTTTCTGAAATTCAATTGACTTTTTGAGTTGAGGTGTTTCAAAGACCTAAAATGACCAGCAAATTTACATTTAAAAGTATCAATTCCCACTGCAATTGCAAAATGAAGTAAGAAATATAAATGTAAACCATTATATAATGTATACAAATAATAATAAAAAAAAGTGTTCTGAACACATAGAAAAGTGTCCGTTTATATGAATTGGACTAAAAGGGCAAATGTGATATGCATTTTACAATGATTCATATATATATTGTATATTATTTTAAATGAATATATGGTCGCACCACCTGACATTTTCTGGGTGGTAAAATCAGAAATCTTGTTTAATAATGAATTAATACGGTCTTAAAAGCTGTAAAACCAATATGAATCAACACCATACATTTTTTGGACAATGCATTTTAAAACTCAAACTCAAAACTCAATGCATTTAAAACTCAAAAAAAATATTTTTCTTATTTGTCATTGACCCATTTGCGAACCAGCAAAAACCTTTCATTTACCAACTCTCATAATAACTACACCACACCACCTGTAAATACTGTATAAAAGGTATGTTGCAGGCTAAATTCGAACCCAAATATTCCACATAACATGTCTGGAGCACACATGGGTACATTTTGAAACCGCTGGGCCACATTTTTAAAGTGAAAAGATGGGCATACCGGAGGGGGTGGACATGGGGGGAAGGTGCAGGGCGGTCTGTTGTGTTTCTGGTGAAATGGCAGGACATGCAAGGGGTCCAGGGGAACCCAGGGAACCCCTGGCGACACAGCAGGGGGTCCGCAGTGCACAGTCTGCAGGTGGTACAAACTGCGAGCAGCCTTGATCTCGTCGCTGCCTTTGAAGATGGTCACAAAACCCTCACGAGGTTTGTGAACCAGCAGGTACCGTCCTTCCTGTAAACTGGGAAAGGTGTTAAAAGACATAAGCACGAAAGCATAGATTGGCTTAATCTTAAAATACTTTCACATATCCCAGAATAACATGCAGAGACAACTGTTTCAATATCTCGACCAGCCCAACACAGAACCAGTGGCGTGCATTTTGGGTGGGACTATCTGTTTGCCTGATTGCCTGTTCTTTCGGCTAGTCGGCACAGAAATGACACACTTTTAAGGACCGATTGGAAGACCGATTAGGAAATGGAAATCACTTCTAAATGGATATAAAGAAGTGAAAGAAACTTACCCTGAGACTTTTTTCAGTAAGTGGTAGAGTGTGTTTAAACATCTAGTCGGCCTGAAAAAGAAATATTGAAATCGCATTCAATTCCATTAAAAATAGTTTGAAAGCCTAATATTAATGCAATACATACAATTAATATTTTTGAAATACTAATATAAATTCGTAAAAAATAATATTACAATATTTCAGATAAAAATGCGAGAATTTGTCAAATATGCACGCTTTATAAAATAAAAGGCTGAAACGTTGTTAAATCAATGTTTTATAACACTATATATTCCAGAGATTTACTCACTTGAAGTCACTGGTGAGCTTCTGAATCCAGTCGTCAGGCAACGTCTGCATCTGAACCACTTCTGATGTGTGCGCATTGATCCGACCTACACACACAAATAGGTCGATTTTTTTTTTTTAACAGTCTATAATCTTTTAATAACGATAATACTTCAGTTCATTTTCCATAATGGTTGGTTAGGCTACATTTCTATTTAACAGTCAATATCCAAACAAAAGTCTGCAGAGTAGTGTTATTTCTAACTGAAAGTGCTCCTATGTTTTCGTTAATTAAAATAAAGCTGATATAAAATATAAATAACAAGATGAAAAACCTCAACAAATGCTGAAATGAAATGTTGCCTGGGTTTGCTAAATAACAGCTAAATAAAACTATTTTAAACAAATACTATAAATGACAAAAACACTTAAAATATGAAATGGTATATAACTATATAAATAAAACTAGACCGCTGCAGAGCTTGTAGTCCGTTTAAACTGAAAAACAGCTAAATCTGTGTGATGCAGAGCAAAAGGACATGTGTTGACCTGCAACACAGACTGTGAGAAACATTGTAGATGTTGCAATAACTGTTCACACGTTGTGTCTGTCTATTGTCTCTATGCCTCGTAATATTTCACACTGACGGTGTCGTTCAGAGTTCATGCCAGAAGAAAATGATCTCCACCCCCCTACTTGTTCCAAAGAACACAAGACAATAACGAAACAGAGGACATTATCAAGATCGGATGAGCCACAATCGGAAAAGTTTATATCCATCAATGAATCATTAATAAATAAAGAATGCCAATAACTGATATTAAGCTGATATATTGTGCATCTCTGTTGTTTGTATCACTGTTTGTCTGTGTTCCAACACTTGCTGCTTTGTCTTTTTTTAAGCACATTTTTTTTTTTATTAAAGAGCACCTATCATGGAATTTTGAAATTTACCTTTCATGTAGTGTGTAACATAGATCTAAGTGAACAAAAACATCCTGCATAGTTTGAAATATGACAGTGCACCGTATATAAAGTTATTTTCTTTCAAAAGTAAGAGTCGACTCTGAGTCATTTTTAAGAATCGTTAGAAGACCGAAGCTTTTTCTCTGACTAGATGACGTCAACTTGTCAAGTTATTTGAATACGATACGCCCACTTATTGCGCTCCAAGACGCCAGTGAAAACTAGAAAACATCATGGCGACGAGACGCTGTGTTCTGAAGTGCGACTCAAAAGCAAACTTTTTTCATCTGCCCAAGGATGAGCATTTGAAGACTAAGTGGCTTGAAGACAAACCATACATCGTCGCGATTGAGTGTTTATTAGTCGTCAAATGTATGTTTCGCGATCTCAGGAAGCTTTTATTATGGACTTCTATTATGGCACATGGTATCTTCTTCGTCTGTCTGTACATGGACTACATGTGCACAGAGCGCCCTCCGGCTGCCAGTATGAATCGAAAACAACACATAAGAGACTCGATCGCTCATGATTAGGCTATATCTGCGCATTTTGAGGAAGTATTGAATAAAAAATACTCCTCTGTTTAGAAATTTGACACAGACATATGAGAATCTATCAATATGTCTCCTCATCTGCACACTTTTGAACTAAAAGCCCTGAGGGATGTTGATTTGTCGCGAGTCTTCGTGAGGAGAATAGAGGAGTTTTTTTATGAATGAGATCAGCTGAGGCTCATATTACAATCAAACGGTACAGACGCGGTTTTCATATTCATAACTCCTGACACATATTAACAAATTACTGTCACTATAAGACTTTGATGGGCGTTCCGTTTCCGAAAATATCTGCACAGACTAAACCAATCACAACTGACTGGGTCATCGGACCAATCACCGCAGATTAGCGTCACGTAAAGGCGGGGTTTTGAAAAGTGAATCACTAAAGGAATCATTTGAGAATCGCTGTCAAAACAGGTAAAAATAAATGCATATTATAAGAAAACTAAAGTCTTTTTTGTCATTGCATGCATGCAAAACTGTTGTTGGGGACTTCTAAAACAATATTTGGAACATTTTAAATGCCATGATAGGTGCTCTTTAAATAAAAATCTGGTCATATTGACCAAAATGTCAATTAATTGATATTCATACTACCACACCAAATCCTCGTATTAGAATGATTTCCGAAGGATCATGTGACACTGAAGACTAATGATGATAAATTCAGCTTCATCACAGGAATAAACTTGCATGCAACTTTCATCATGAGATTACAAGATGGCAACTAATTCTGTTCAGAGCTGATGACATCCGTTGACTCTTTAAAATGATGTTTCTATGGCAACACTCATAACACTAAACTCTAACACTAACACTCATAAAACTAACACTAAATACATAACCACATCCCTTGTGAAAAAAGTGCTTAAATGTGCACGTGTTTTACAAATTTTTTGTTTAAATTATTGTTTTAATAAAGTTCGGTCATGATTTAAAGAAGTGCACTTATTTGAATGTGTTGACTAATAATAATAATAATTAATTACATTTATATAGCGCTTTTCTAGGCACTCACTCAAAGCGCTTTTACATAGAAGGGGGGAATCTCCTCAACCACCACTAATGTGCAGCATCCACCTGGATGATGCGACGGCAGCCATATTGCGCCAGTACGCCCACCACACACCAGCTGATTGGTGGAGAGGAGACTGAGGGATGATACCAATCGTAGATATATATGGGGATGATTAGGAGGCCATGATGGACAGGGGCCAATGGGCACATTTTTTTGGCCAGGATGCCGGGGTTACACCCCTACTCTTTATCGAAGGACATCCTGGGATTTTTAATGACCACAGAGAGTCAGGACCTCGGTTTAACGTCTCATCCGAAGGACGGTGCTTGTTACAGTATAGTGTCCCCATCACTATACTGGGGCGTTAGGACCCACACAGACCACAGGGTGAGCACCCCCTGTTGGCCTCACTAACACCTCTACCAGCAGCTACCTAGTTTTCCCAATTTGGTCTCCCATCCAGGAACTAACCAGGCTCAGCCCTGCTTAGCTTCAGTAGGAAACCAGTCTCTGGCTACAGGGTGATATGGCTGCTGGACTACATATTAAAGCACAAAAATACTTAGAATTTTAACTATAGTGTGTTATCCAATATTACATTTAAAGGAACACACCGACTTTAGCTTATTCACTGTATCCCCCAGAGTTAGTTAAGTCCATACATAGCATTCTCATCTCTGTGCGTGCCATAACTCTGTCTGACGCATTTTCCTGGCAAAAACGTCCTTCACATAAAAATCAAAGACAACTTAGGAAGTCGGGGAAGGTCTAATTTTTTTTACGTTTCATTACAATATATTCACACATTGGCAATACATAAAGCATTCAGCTAATTGAGTTTAATATAAATTTAAACTAGTGTAAATGACATCCAATCGAGTGTCTGAAATATTACATTCAGTTCACACCTAAGTATATTAAGTAATTTTTTTAAATATGCTAAAGTATCCTTGTTCACAAGGGGCATTATTTCACCTCCATATGCTCTTGCAAAATATTTAAGAACACATGAAGTGCCCCAGGTAACACTAGATATAATACAATAGTGCTTGGAACAGAAATGTGTAGAAGTACTAAATGTTCCAACTGGTGTAAATATGCACAGGCTCATCGCTGTGAACACACTAGGGCTGGATCCTGGACTAAACCCAAAGAAAAGACTAGATTCCTTTAGTAAGCTTAGAAGAATCTCTAAAGCAAACGATATGTCAAGAGCGAGGCTCTTCTGCATTCTTCTGTGATTCTGAGGTATTTCCACCTACAGGCACAGAATGCTGTCATGCAGATTACAGGCATTCTTGGTGTCACCGTGAATGTTATAGTCTTCCATAAGGTAGACACAAACATCACCGATCTATCTATAAATTCTCCAAACTTCGGCAGTCAGAAAAGGAGAATCTTTTCCTCTTTATCTCCTACTGATGTTGAAACCCAAGCAACCCTACACCCACACTGACATGTCATACATACAGTTGCATTCTTCTGCAGCCCTTTCAAAGCTGTAATGTTGGTAGCTATGGCAACTCTGACTCAAAGCAATGAGTCATGAGTCATGAGAGAGGCATGCTGGGAGTTTGCGGGAAGTTCACTTTAGTGCTGACTCCCAGATTACCAAAACAAAGACTTGAGAATAAAAAAATAATAATAATCCCATGGCTACTTTTGTCTGAATTTGCTTAAATTAAAAAACAACAACGTGATTTTAACTTTCCTGATGGCATTTTGCAGGGTGATACAACTAATATTTGTCAGTCAATTGAAAAAAATAAAAAAAAACATACTTTTTTAAACCAAAGGAACCATTTCAGTCATTGTAGTTGTAGTAAATTCAATTAATAAGTAAAATACAGTAACATATTTTATCTTGCTTAAGATCACATTTATAAAATTATAAACAGCACTTTTTGCCAACGTATATTTTTACTATAAAGCATATCATATTAATATGCTTTAATTCGATTTGATGATACAAACTAATCACTGAATTTTTTAAAGCATGAAAAATGCTTTAATTTGATAATGCAAACAAATCACTGAATCAGTTGAATTAGTTATAAATTGATTCATCGAAACAGAGTCTGAACAGATTCACAGAAATGAATAAAACTCAAATTACATTTTTGCTACTGAAGTTTAAGAGATGTTATAAAATGTCATAAAAGACAATAATTTTTACACTCTCATACTACATACACTATATTGCCAAAAGTTTTGGGACGTCTGCCTTTACATGCACACAAACTTTCATCCCATTCTTAATCTGTAGGGTTTAATATGGAGTTGGCCCACCCTTTGCAGCTATAACAGCTTCAACTCTTCTGGGAAGTCTTTCCACAGGTTTAGGAGTGTGTTTATGGGAATTTTTGACCATTCTTCTAGAAGCGCATTTGTGAGGTCAGGCACTGATATTGGACGAGAAGGCCTGGCTCGCAGTCTCCGCTCTAATTCATCCCAAAGGTGTTCTATCTGGTTGAGGTCAGGACTCTGTGCAGGCCAGTCAAGTTCCTCCTCACCAAACTCACTCATCCATGTCTTTATGGAGCTTGCTTTGTGCACTGGTGCGCAGTCATGTTGAAACAGGAATGGGCCATCCCCAAACTGTTCCCACAAAGTTGGAAGCATGAAATTGTCCAAAATGTCTTGGTATGCTGAAGCATTAAGAGTTCCTTTCAATGAAACTAAGGGGCCAAGCCCAACCCCTGAAAAACAACTCCACACCATAATCCCCCCTCCACCAAACTTTATACTTGGCACAATACAGTCAGGCAAGTACTGTTCTCCTGACAACCGCCAAACCCAGACTCTTCCATCGGATTGCCAGACAGAGAAGTGTGATTCATCACACCAGAGAAACCATTCCATGAAGCTCTCTACACACTGTTCTTGAGCTAATCTGAAGGTCACACGAAGTTTGGAGAACTGTAGCTATTGACTGCACATGCGCTGCTGACACCGCTCTGTGATTTTACGTGGCCTACCACTTCATGGCTGAGTTGCTGTTGTTCCCAATTGCTTCCACTTTGTTATAATACCACTAACAGTTGACCGTGGAATATTAAGTAATAAGGAAATCTGACGAATGGACTTATTGCACTGGTGGCAACCTATCACGGTACCACGCTTGAATTCACTGAGCTCCTGAGAGCGACCCATTCTTTCACAAATGTTTGTAGAAGCGTCTGCATGCCTAGGTGCTTGATTTTATACACCTGTGGCCATGGAAGTGATTGGAACACCTGAATTCAATCATTTGGAGGGGCGTCCCAATACTTATGGCAATATAGGCTGTGTTCACACTGCAGGGCTTAATGCTCAATTCCGATTTTTTGAAAAAATTTGATTTTTTTGCAAGGCCGTTCACATTTCCAATTAAATGCGACCTTTTGTGATCTCCTGTGTGAACGTGAAATGACCCAGAAGTGACCCGCATGCGCAGAAGAGTACTCCACGGTCAACGACGTCACTTGTTGTTTACGGAAGTAGCCAAATATGGGTGTCAGCATTGGAGTTCGTTTAGCTTTATTAAAGTTATTTTCGCAACGGAGCCAGCACCATTACAACCTTCTCATGTTAAGAAGAAAATTAAAAAAGAGGAGGAGAGCAAGGTTTTTGGCCATGGCGTTTTGTGGAGCAGTGGTAGCAACGTCGGTACAGAGAAACGTGTGTGTGCGGAGTCGCAGCCAGGAGTGGTGGGATACTGATGTGAGTGGCTTTACTGATACCGAATTCGTCAGTAACTTCAGAATGACCAGATCCACCTTCAATTATGTTTGCGAGCGCCTTCAACTAACTTTGTCACGGGAAGAGACACGTCTGCGGCGGCCCATAACAGTGCAGAAACGCGTTGGAGTTGGAGTGTATTGGCTAGCAACAGGTGCGTACTTCTTCTTTTATTGGCGGTTAGCAACTATTTCTTGTGCATTACCGCCACCACTGGACTGGAGTGAGGAACGGGAGTTACAATGATGACGTTTGTCGCGTATCAACGACGTGCGGGTCGGATACATGTGACCTGGCAGTTCAGACTGAAGACGCATTTCAAAAGATCGGATATGTATCGGATTTGGACCACATACCCAAGTGGCCTGGGTCACATTTGAAAAGATCGGATCTGTGTCGTTCAGACTGTCATGAAAAGATCAGATACAGGTCGCATAAGGGCAAAAAAATCGGAATTGGGTCGTTTCAGCCTGCAGTGTGAACGCAGCCATAGTGTACTTTCTTATCTATGTCAGGTGACATTTGGATCAAACAGATTCATGACAGAGTCACGATAAAAAGGCATAACTTTTCATGACCGCTAAAGGGGAAAACACTGATCAGGTCTCTTACTTATGAAAGACACAGTACTGGAGTGCAGAAGTTTCTCGGCCCACAGCTGACAGGCCTCTGTGTGGGTCAGACTCTCGCCTCCGTAGCACAGCTGATACTCCAGCTTGGGTAAGACATGCACTGGGACGGCCTAAATAAAACCAGACTCAATCATTATCCACTCAAACGGAAGTTATGAGTCACTATACTCTATAAACAGATTCAGAAGAGCTGCTTTTTTTCAGGACAAGCAGTTTTGACCTATGTTTGTGAACCATTGATTGGAAAGAGTCTGTTAATACACTGATAAGACTTAAAAGCCGAGTTTACAGCTCCGCACAGGAAAGCAGACTGTTTAAAGAAAGGGAGTGGTGGACATTACTCAACCCTGGTTAAAATATAAAGAAGAATGCCTGACATGTTGACATACTGACTCAAATCCAATTATAAAGTCAATAAAAGTTTGCTAAAATCCCTTACAAAAATAACAAATAATTATAAGATGTATTATGAGTGTTTGCACAGACTGATGATGTTTGAAACGCTTGAGGTGTATCCTTAAACCTGGGCTAAATAAAGCACCATATTCACAAAAGGTGTATTGTGTTTGTGTATTAGCATGGGTCCACCTCACCCTGAAGGTCTCTTTGTCGTGTCTCGGGTGAGCGATGTCCACACTGCTGCGCACCATGAGCAGAACGTCCAGCAGGCTGTACAGTTTGTACAGAACACTGCCCTCTGCTGGAGGATCATAGTCCATCTCATCCTCAGCACTGATCTGAAGATCCTCCCTCAGAAGACCTGCGATTAGATAGATAGAGACAGACAGATAGATAGATAGATAGATAGATAGAGATCGATAGAGACAGATATAGAGACAGACAGATATATAGACAGACAGATACAGAGATAGATAGACATACAAAGACAAACAGATATACAGATAGAGAGATATAAAGACAAATATATAGACAGACAGATAGATAGATAGACAGAGACAGACAGATAGATACAGACAGATATAGAGATAGATAGATACAGAGATAGATAGACATACAGAGACAAACAGATATACAGATAGAGAGATATAAAGATAAATAGATAGATAGACAGACAGATAGGTAATGTAAATAATTTAAAATAATTTGCATACATAAATATGCAAACCTGCAATAAAAACAACATAAAAAATAACATAATAGACATTATATATATATATCTTACATTTCTATTACATTATTTTAAATATACCTTATAATTTAAAATAATAATTATATATATATATATATATATATATATATATATATATATATATATATATATATATATATATATATATATATAATTATTTTATATAAATATATATAATAATTATTTTAAATTATAATGTATATTTAAAATAATGTATGTTTATTTTAATGTATATTTTATTGCAGGTTTGCATTAATCTTGATTAAATATTATATATATCAGAATTTAAAGTTTTTATATATGTATGTGTATGTATGTATATATATATATATATATATATATATATATATATATATATATATATATATATATATATATATATATATATATATATATATATATATATATATATATATACAGTGCCCTCCACAATTATTGGCACCCCTGTTTAAGATGTGGTTGTGGACTTCTAAAAATTCTCCTTTTTTTTTAAACAACATAGAACCCAAATGCAAAAAAAAGAGAAAAAGTACAAGTTACATTAACTACATTACTTTGGTGGTAAAAAAAATCACACATTTAGAAAAAAAAAAAAAACTTGAAATCATGTGTCCCACAATTATTGGCACCCCTAACAATTCCTCTGAAAATTTTTATTGATTTTTTTTTAAATATATTTTTCTGTAGTTGCTAAAGTTGGTCAGGGTATCTAGGAACTTTTAATTAGTAATTCATGACTTCCTGTTTCCCTGGGGTATAAATATTACGTGACACAGAGGCCTAATTCTCTTACCCATTTGTCAACATGGCAAAGACAAGAGAACACACCATTCAAGTAAGGCAGATGTGTGTCGACCTTCATAAGTCAGGCAATGGCTACAAGAAAATAGCCACTCGCCTTAACTTACCCGTATCTACAGTCAGAGGAATCATTAAGAAGTTTAAAACAACTGGAACAGTGACAAACAAGGCTGGAAGAGGTCCCAAGTTTATCTTGCCACAACGCACAGTGAGGAGGATGGTAAGAGAAGTAAAAAAATGTCCTAAGCTCACTGTCACAGAATTGCATCAAAGAGTGGCATCTTGGGGTCACAAAGTCTCCAAAACAACCATCAGACGCTCTCTACATGCCAACAAGCTGTTTGGGAGGCATGCAAGAAAAAAGCCTTTTCTCACTAACACTCACAAACGTAAACGTCTGGAGTTTGCTAAGCGGTACTGGGACTTCAACTGGGATCGTGTGCTTTGGTCAGATGAGACTAAGATTGAGCTTTTTGGCAACAAACACTCTAAGTGGGTCTGGCGTAAGACAAAAGATGAGTATGCCGAAAAGCACCTCATGCCCACCGTGAAGTATGGTGGAGGATCTGTGATGCTGTGGGCCTGTTTCTCTTCCAAAGGCCCTGGGAACCTTGTTAGGGTGCATGGCATTCTGAACGCTTTGCACTACCAGGACATTTTAAATAAAAACCTGATGGCCTCTGCCAGAAAGCTGAAGATGGGTCGTCATTGGGTCTTTCAGCAGGATAATGATCCAAAACATGTGGCAAAATCTACACAAAAATGGTTCAGCAGTCACAAACTCAAGGTCCTCCCATGGCCATCTCAGTCCCCAGACCTCAATCCAATTGAAAACCTGTGGGGCGAGCTAAAGAGGAGAGTGCATAAGAGAGGACCCAGGACACTGGATGATCTAGAAAGATTGTGCAAAGAAGAATGGTCAAAGATCCCTCTCTCTGTGTTCTCCAATCTTGTGAAATGTTATAGGAGGAGATTAAGTGCTGTCTTGTTGGCAAAAGGGGGTTGTACAAAGTATTAACATCAGGGGTGCCAATAATTGTGGGACACATGATTTCAAGTTTTTTTTTTTCTAAATGTGTGAATTTTTTTTTTTTACCACCAAAGTAATGTAATAAAATGAAAGGTTGGATTTTTGTCTTTTTTTGCATTTGGGTTCTATGTTGTTTAAAAAAAAGGAGAATTTTTAGAAGTCCACGACCACATCTTTAACAGGGGTGCCAATAATTGTGGAGGGCACTGTATATATATATATATATATATATATATAAACTTTAAATTCTGATATATATAATATTTAATCAAGATTAATGCAAACCTGCAATAAAACAATCTGCACAAAAATAACTTAGACATAATATTCATTATAAATTACATTTGACAATACAATGACTGAAAATGACTTGATTTTTGACTTCCGTTCTCTGTCAGTTGTTTAGATATTTTTTTACGCATAGTAAGATGCATTTTATGCCGTTCCTAAATACTGTTAAATACAAAAAAAATTTCCTAAATGGCATTTTACAGATACGGGTCAGTTTTGGAGCATCACCTGTTCAACCAGTGTTTGATATGGGCCACATTTAAAAGGACATTTGAGAAAATTGAGCACAATTTCATCACATTGAACTTAACCTTTGACTTTGAGAGAGTGTTTTAAGCACTAACGTTTTCTTTGAGGGGCTACCAGCACAGGAACAGCAGCAGGCAGTGTGGCGTCCTCTCCCTGTCCCTCTCTGGACTCCAGATACGAGGTCACACACTGTTTGACCAGAGAGTGTGTTTTAGGTTCTGGAGGTTTATCTTCTGAGACAGGTGGTTTCACAGCCTCCTGGTTCTTGCTGGGGGTGGATTTCAGCATGGCGTCCTGCATCCGCAAAATCTGTCCGAGCTGATCGCACTCGCTGGATATTCTTGGTCTTTTGATGCCCTTCTTTGTACCTTTGCCCAGAGGGTTTGTGGGGCTTGATGTTGCTGGGTCAGGTGCTGGAGGGCGGGGGGAGGACACCTCGCCTGGTGTCAACTGGGTTTGAAGTCTCCGTGGGGAGACAATTTGATCTATAACTAGTCGTTCTTCATCAGAATCAGAATCCTGGTCCCCCTTGTCTTCCATCATCCGTCTAGGCCGTTTGGTAGGAGGACACAGAACAGAAGACACTTTTGAATCTTCACTCGCACTTTCCTTTTCGGAAACGGCACTTTCATCCATCGCACCGTTTTCTCCATCAGCCAAAGATGAGGTTTCTCCTTGTTCCTCAGCCACGGTCAACTCAAGGGGTTCTGTGGGAGTGTTTTGAGACGTTGAGCTGGGCTTTGACGTACCTAAAGAGTCTGTCAGTTTCTTGGGGCTTGGGGCAGGTTGAGTTGGATTTGGACAAGCTGTTTTTGGTTCTTTCTGTTCCTTCACTTTTTTACTGGGTTTGTAGGACTCCCCAAAGGACTCCAGGTCTGTTAGATCTGTCTCAAAATCAATACCGGCATCTTCAAATCCAACCACATTCCTGGAGATTTTGTCCTGGGCAGAGTAAAGGCAAGTAAATATTATTTACAATGTAACTTTTATATTTGAATATTTGTTCACTCACTCTTATATAGATTTATTTTGACATGTATTTATTTAACAGATGCTCTCCTTACAAAAATGTACACTGTAAAAAGTGCTAACCTGCAATTTGATAACATAAAGAGCTATTTCTACCTGAAAAATCAGTTTTGATGGTATAACTGTGTGTATTTAAGTTGATTCAGTGATTAAATAATATTTTTGATGAATAAAATCAGTTACTATTTTTAGGTTGCAATTTTTTTCCGTGTACTATGTTAATCATAGTTTACCATAAAAATACCATAGTAACTGCAATTATTGTTCCTGTAAAACATTTATATAGAGTGTGCTTTATATGGTACGCTTTCAGAATCATTCTGTAATTTTATGTATTTTTTTTTATTTATTTATTGGTGATGGTGTTGGCTAATACCAAGTTACCAGCTTTAATAATTATTTAAAAAAATTATATATAATATATATATATATTAGGGCTCTCAGCGTTAACGTGTTAACGCATGCGTCCTTAACGCGTTACAATTATTTAACGCAAATTAAATGTTTAAAACCATTTTTTGCAGAATATTTGTTTGAAAAAGGTATAATATATATATATATATATATATACACACACACAGTATTATATACTGCAGTTCAAATATAATACATAATAATAGCTATTATTGTAATTGCTGTATTATTAAATATATTTTGACATAATACAATAAACATATTGTTCATATATTGTACAATATAATACAATAGCATATCATTTTGGCAGAAACTATAACGTAGAATTTTCTTTTTACAATCCAAAAGTAACTACAAGTGAAGAATAATAATTCTTTAAAAATAATAAAAAAAAGAGCCAATAGTCAAAAGATTTAATAATTATTAATAATCATTTATTCCACTGTTTAGAGTTCCTCTACTCACATTGAATTCCCCTTACCTCAGGAGGGGGGTCCATTTCAAAGGAGAGCTCTTCTGAAGTGAGGAAAAACACGGGTCTTGATACAGTCTTGTTGAACGCCAGCTTCACGCTCTCCTCATGAAACAGCAGACTCCTCTCTCTCCAGCTCATCTCGGGCTTCAGCAGGGGAGGATCAATGTATGCCGTCTTACTCTGACTGCTGCCTGACAACCACCACAACATTCACTTGACAGACTGTTAACTACATTACAATCTTCTGGTCTCATGAAATGACCCCTCACCTTTCATAGGATTCATTTTGACCCAGATGGGCAGCTCCCATGCTTCCGTGAACTCCGAGCTGTTATTCAGGAGATGAAGGAAGGCCTCTTTCGATAAACACACTTGTGGCTCGTAAATGCCGCTGAGTTTTTCTGCATTACTGTCATTGCTGATGGTCTGCTGAAATTAAAGAGACATCAAGATGCAGACTCAAGAACTATATTTGATTTCCACAGGCACATTAAATTAATTCATGAGGTGTAGGGACAACATTTTTATGGGTGGCCCCTACTTCTCTTAGTGGAGGTCATGGGCTCCAGTTCCTGGTTACCCGGCCTAGACTCTATCAAATATATCAGAGTGATATTTCAAAACAAAAGGTAGCAGTGCCACCTAGTGGTTAAGATCACATTTTGCAAGATAGAAACATGCAGTCTCTAACAAAGGCAACATATTTTGGCCCTTTTTGACTGTAATTCAAAATGCGCTGGATAATTAAAATGAAGCCTATTTTAGCATTACTGATGTTTTTTGTATTATATTATATTTGTGAAAGGACACATTTGGGTCCTTTTTCACCAGCAAAATTCTAAATTTAAAAACAAAAAAAAAGGAAAATGAAGCATATTTTAGCACGATTAAGATATTTTTGTATTATGTTATTATATTTGAAAAAGGGAGCTATTTGATTGAAGATGTAAAACTATTAAATATGTTTTGCATAAGGAAAAAGAAGCCTATTTTAGCATGATTAATATATTTTTTTGTATTATATTTGCAAAAACAACACATTTTTATCCTTTTCACCAGCAAATTCTAAAAGTAAAAAATAAAATATATATTTTGCACAAGGAAAATGAAGCCTATTTATCATGCTTCATTTTTTCTTTGGTTAATATTATATATTATTGAATTTGTGTTATATTATGAAATAATTTTCATGACAATTCATCAAGTTTCTTACCCTGATTTCTTATTATGACAATGGTATAATAGTAATAATAATATTAATACATTATTTGAATGGTATGTAATAGTATTTATATATCATGGCAGATTTTAAACAGTGAATTTTTTAATAAAAATACTTTTTGTAGAAAATGCGTAATTGTACTTTTGTATGTTGTCATTAGTTTCAAGACAATGACAAAATACAAATAAGGAAATATATAATTTTGGGGTAAAATATGGCCAAATATATGACCAAAAATTGACAGTAAAAATCACACAGTCACAGACAGGCTACGTACAGTGTGTGCTGAAGTTGCTTTTTTAGCTGGAGGAACCACATTTGACACGGTCTCATAGTCTACTGCAAGCTGGGTGTCTTCTGGGATCACTTTATTATCCACCATGTCTATTTTACCCTGAGGAGAAAAACAGTAGACATGGATGAAACACACAGCAGTAGATCACATTCACACATTTAAGTTAATCATTAAAAAAACTATAGAGTATACGTACCATAGCAAGAAGCTGTTTCTCAAAGTTGAGAGAAATTTCACACACAAACTTTACACTGGTCAGGCTAGTAATCTCTTGAATGCTGTAAAACTGTGGGAAACTCTTCACATGTTCCAAACAGGCTGTAAAAAATTCCTGTTGGGGAAAATATACAAAACAAAATCACCAATAAAATATTCAAAAATGATAATGAAACAAACAAAGATAATAGAACAAAAAAAATAATAATTGAATTAAAATACACAAAAATTGTCAATAAAATATTTTAAAATGATAATGAAAGAAAGGAAAATTTAAATAATAAAAACCATCAATCAAATATTCAAAAATGAGAATGGAAAAAGTAAAAGTAAATTCAAACATACAAAAATTGTCAATAAAATATAAAAAAATGATAAAGAAATAAAAATCATAAAAATAACATTAAAATTTAAAAAAAATCTATAAAATATACAAAAATGATAATGAAAGAAAATTAAAAGACAAATAAAATTAGAATATACAAAAATCAATCAAATATTCAAAAACAATATGAAATACAGAAAAAACGAATTAAATTATAAAAAAATCATCCAAATATTCAAAAACAATATGAAACACAGAAAAAAACTAATTAAATTATGCAAAAATCAATCATTCAAAAACGACAATAAAATAAAAATAATAAAAAATAAAATGAAAATATACAAAAATCATCAATCAAATATTAAAACAATAATGAAATAAAGAAAAATAATTTAAAAACAATACAAATTAAATTAAAATGTACAAACATCATCGATCAAATATTCAAAAATAATAATGAAATAAAGAAAAATTATAAAAACAATTTAAAATAAAATAAAATGCAGAAAAGTTTCAAATATTCAAAAACAATAATGAAACAAAGAAATATAATAAAATGTAAAAAATAAAAAAACTGAATATTTAAATATTAAATAAATAAATACCTCAGTGTAGCGGGTGCTTCCTGGTGGCATATAGTTGTACCCATCAGCACATGCTCTAGAAACATCTTGTAGGTATTTCATAAACTCTGCCACCTCAATTTTCACACGCTCCACCAAAGGCTTAGAAATGAGACACAAGATTAACCACATGAAAACAGCCTTGCATCCATGTACGACAATCAAAACTGTCCCAGTATAAAAGGCAGCCGATCGAGACTTGAGATGGCCTACCTTTGACACTTTGGCATTAACCTTGCCAATGAGAGTGCCGAGATATGATCTGCGCTGCTTTGCGTTGATGGTGGTAAAGCAAGGGTAGGGCACTGGCGGCTCAGGGAACGCTGAAATCTCAGTAGTCTTCGCAGGTTTACGTTTAACATCATTTTGAGTTGGTTTGCATTTAGTCGTGGCCTCATCTGATGCAAGGGTGTTACTGACATCTGAATCTCCGTCACACTTCACAGTCTGTGTTTCTACTGAGTGTCCATCTGGCTTTTTCTCACCCGTTTCCTCATTTTTTATGTTAGAGCTTCACAGGAAATAATCAAAAACGTATACACATCAATAAAATATCATCATTTAACCCCCTGGTAGTCTTCGATCGTTTTAGATATGTTAAAAAAAAATCTTATGCTTACTGCCTTTGGTCAGGACCACAAGTGTGACCTCAAGTGTGTATGTGTGTGTGACAGTATCCCTAAATTCTGCCAATTACAGTATACAGAAAACTTACCATGGTAATTTTATAGAAATTATATATATATATTTATGTATATATATGTATATACACACACACACACAACTATTTAGGCTACTATTTGCCCACATTAGATAGAATTGATTGTGTTATTGTTGTTAATAAAGATCAGTTTTATATGTGGTTATGGTCTTACTATAAATAAATAACAGTTTAACTACAGTTACCGTAAGATACGACCACTGTCACCTACCTCTGTAAAAAAGCATATCGTTCTTTAATGTTAGGCGTAAGAGTGAACTTTTCAAACACATCTCTCGAGAACACGAAAGGACCAGTGACAGGAGCATCATCCCTGCGGACAAATCATCCCTAATGACACCATCTTCATAACAATTATCAATAAAACGTGTTTATTTAGAGATTAATATTGTCACCAACCATTTTAACTCCATGACCGCTGATTTTTACATTTAAGTGTAGTTCACATGACTTTTGTCTTTCGCACGCTGACGTTCCCTCGTATCATAACAGTGCGCCGATTTAATCTTCCGGGAAGAACCAAAAGATGACAAAACAGTTCCGCTTCTGAACAAACGGCTGTGATAACCCCGGCAAACAAAATAGTAATACTTACAGCTGTATAAAGTATTTTCATACAGTGTTTGTATCAGACTTACCTCAGTTTCTTAAATCAATCGATCAATTTCAAAAGTTAAAGTGTACATAATATAACTAGGGTAATACTGAAGTAAAATTAAATGTGGATACATTTTATGTATGTTTGTTTACTTGCTTACATTCAATGAAACGATAGGCCTACATTTTATTTATTTAATTACCTATAATCAATCAATTACGTTTATGGCGAGACACTGACTTGACATTTTGAAACATTACTCACATTTTCCTCTGTCCTGTTCGAAGGTTTTACATTAATTTATGAAGTTTCGAACTATAAATATTATGCTAACAGTGACTATTTTAGAGAAATACATATTTTTTATAGGCTGACTTCTGACATGTTAAAGGTGCAATAAGAGATTTTTTTTATCAATGCTGTTAAATAGTGGATCTGACTGAGCACCAAAACACACTTGTAGCCAATCAGCTGTAAGGGGCGTGTCCACTCTTGATGGGGGAAGAGAGAGCTCAGTGCACAAGACAGAAGTTAGCAGAACGACTATAGAGAGATGGCAGAGAAAATACAAAAGAGGAAAAGGCCAGGGCAATATAAGGGTTAGGCAAAATTGAGGTGGGACTCACGTTAATATCAGAGAAGCTTTCCAGCGCTGGAGAGACCTAAGCGGTTAAGGCCTAAAAACAGGTGAAGAGGTTGCTTTATTTCTTCTCTCTACTTGAGTAACGTTGGTTTTGCTGTGTTTCACAGAACTAAGGCCGTGTGTCCACCAAAGCGTTTTAAGCCCGCTCTGCTGAAAATGCCTTGCTGTGAACGATTGAGAGCATTTTGGCAGCTCAGTGTTTTTTTTTCTTTTAGTTCAGACTATTTGCTTGCCATGACACGGAATATCAGCGGAAGTGTAATTTCACAGATAGTTTGTTTCTTCTATATAAACATGTCGATACAATGTAAAATATCTGCTTTACATTATTTTGTTAAAATGCTTGTTGCCGTCTGTTGAGGTTGTACAAGCAGAATGTGGCGGTTGGTCGGTGTTGTATTTGTCCCGCCCCTCCTCCACTGTGATTGGAGAGGCTGGGTAAAAAGTGACAGTGATGAGTGCTACGTTTTACTCAAAGTTGAACATTTTTCAACTCTTTGCGACCGGGATAAAACGCAGAGCGATCAACGCTTCAGCGTGAAACAGGCGCTCAACGCTTCGTTACGCTCATGGCGTTCTAAAAACGCGGCGTTCACATTGAAAACAATTGGAAAAATATGGCCTATATCTTTTGGTTGAATATATAGGCCTGTGTGTCATCTTCGCTTGTTTGTTCATTTGCATTATTATTGTTATTATAAACCTGGAACATCTAAACCAGCCTACACCGCCCGTTTCAAGCATTGGCTCCCAAAGTATATCCAAAAAGTGAGATAACACTCCTAATATGGTTTTTATTTTACCCTTTTAGTGATGACTAATCTTGTCACATTTGTAATAGTTACTTGGACTATCGTGTTATGTAAGGAGCTGTTCATAAAAACGGTGTTTGATTTTTGGAATGGAAGAGATTTTTATTTAGGAGCTAAATAACAATTAGACATTTGACCTGAATTATCATAGTAACACAAATTTCTTTCACTTATTGATGATGACATCATACCCTCGGGCGGCATGCACAGCAGATTCTGCCATATATAGCCGTTGCCTGTGTTGGATAGCGTGTACGTGAATGTGGGGGTGGAGGCATCAAAATAGGGGTGTGATCCTTGTGGGTAGGGGTGTGTTTGTTTTGAATGTGCCTTTTGTAGAATTTAAAACCTACAATAAGTGTATTTTTATGATAGCAGTAACTGTAAAGGGACTATTGTAATGGGGAAAATCAAATGTAGGCTAATGTACTGTAGGCCAATTACTAAGCTCAGATTCATCTTACCAGTTAACATTTAGTCTGTGCTTTTATTATTTATTTCAATTTTTAATTGTGTGATTTTAACTTTAACTTTTCATGTTTTAACTGCTTCATAAAGCATTTTTTTTAGATTGTAATGTCCTAATGTTCTTCTAATAACCCTAAAATGTACTACAGCTGCCAAACAAAGCCATAGAGAAATGTATTCATATATTTTAAAACAATCTAATTAAATCTTGGGCACAAAACATTCAGCTATTAAGAAAAGAAAACCTGTAGGTTAGACATACACACATACCGATCAGACAAAACATTAAGACATTATTGTGTTGGTCCCCCTTTTGCTTCCGAAACAGTCCTGACCCGTCGAGGCATGGACTCCACTAGACCCCTGAAGGTGTGCTGTGGTATCTGGCACCAAGATGTTAGCTGGCTCTTCCAAGCTTTATAATGGCAGTGAATTGTTGGGTCATTTTTGAAGTCCATAAAAGTGCATCTATCCATCATATAACTGCTCCACACGGCTCCGGGGCGTTAATAAAGGCCTTCTGAATTGAAGTGGCGCGTTTGTGTAAGAACAATATACATATTTAAAACTTTATAGACTAAAATAACTAGCTTCCGGCGGTCGGCGGTATGCAAGTCGACTTACGGTGAAAGAGTAACTTGGAAGGGCCAGGACATTTTTAATAAAACTCTCGTCTGAAAGAAGAATGTCATATACACCTAGGATGACTTGAGGGTGAGTAAATCATGGGCTAATTTTCATTTTTGGGTGAACTATCCCTTTAAGTCCTGTAAGTTGTGAGGTGGGGCCTCCATGGATCGGACTTGTTTGTTCAGCCCATCCCACAGATGCTCGATTGGATTGAGATCTGGGGAATTTGGAGGCCAAGTCAACACCTCAAACTCGTTGTGCTCCTCAAACCATTCCTGAACCATTTTTGCTTTGTGCCAGGTGCATTATCCTGTGAAAGAGGCCACAGCCACCAGGGAATACCGTTTCCATGAAAGGGTGTACATGGTCTGCAACAATGCTTAGGTAGGTGGTACATGTCAAAGTAACATCCACATGGATGGCAGGACCCAAAGTTTCCCAGCAGAACATTGCCCAAAGCATCACACTGCCTCCGCCGGCTTGCCTTCTTCCCATAGTGCATCCTGGTGCCATGTGTTCCCCAGGTAAGCGACGTACACACACCCGGCCATCCACGTGAAGAAAACGTGATTCATCAGACCAGGCCACCTTCTTCCATTGCTCCATGGGCCAGTTCTGATGCTCACGTGCTCACTGTTGGCACTGTTGGACAGGGGTCAGCATGGACACCCTGACTGCTCTGCAGCTATGCAGACCCATACGCAACAAACTGTGATGCACTGTGTATTCTGACACCTTTCTATCAGAACCAGCATTAACTTCTTGAGCAATTTGAGCTACAGTAGCTCGTCTGTTTGATCGGACCACACGGGCCAGCCTTCACTCCTCACGTGCATCAATGAGCCACAACATTAACATAAACATTTGATATAGCCTACAATATAATTGAACACGTTCAAAGGTCTATATTGTATCGTTTATCATTGTAGGCTTATTTAAAGGGGCTATATGCAACTTTTTCCCCAAAATAAACGTAACAATAGCCTTTTTATTTTACCATTTATTACTCAAACATCTCCTGATGAGCATACTGACACCTTGTCCGCTCACAGTGGGTGCACCTATAAGCCTGTATCCTATTTTTCCTATTTTCTGGCGAGTCGTCTTTTCCCGCGCTGTCTGCGGATGTGACGTCACCCCCGCTGCGAGAGCGAGCAGAAAATGAGAGCAGTTCTGTTTTTTGGCCACAGGTGTCAGTCGCGAGTTTAAATTTCAGAAAAACGCATATAGCCCCTTTAAGTTAATTTTCTGTATACTGTATATTTATTTGACTATTTATTTGATAGTGGTTAAAGGAACACGCGACTTTTTGGGACTTTAGCTTATTCACCGTATCCCCCAGAGTTAGATACGTCCATGCACACCATTCTCATCTCCGTGCGTGCCATAACTCTGTCTGACGCACCCACCGCTAGCCTAGCTTAGCACAAAGACTGGAGGTAAATGGCTCCAGCTAGCCTACTGCTCAATAAGTGACAAAATAACGCCAACATTTTCCTATTTTCATGTTGTGATGTGTATAGTTACATCAACAGAAAATTAAAAGTTGATTTTCTAGGCCGATATAGCTAGGAACTATACTCTATAGTAATGCGTAATGATCAAGGACCTTCCAGCCGTACTATGAGTGCAGCGGCGCAATGATATTACACAGCGCCTGAACATAGGCTAACAAACAAAACCAACGTGACAACCTGCTCACAGAGAACGTGCTGGGGACTATTTTCAGGCGCTGCGTAATATCATTATGCCGCAGCACCCATGGTACGGCTCAAAGGTCCTTGATTATTACGCAAGAATGAGAGTATAGTTCCTAGCTATATGGCCTAGAAAATCGCAACTTTTCATTTTCCGTCGGTCTTAGTACACGATGTAACTATACACATCACAACATTACATCACAACACAACAATAACAAGGCGTTATTTTGTCTCTTACTGAGCAGTAGGCTAGATGGAGCCATTTACCTCCAGTCTTTGTGCTAAGCTAGGCTAACGGTGGGTGCGCCAGACAGTTATGGCACGCACAGAGATGAGAATGGTATGTATGGACTTATCTAACTCTGGGGGATACGGTGAATAAGCTAAAGTCCCAAAAAGTCGGCGTGTTCCTTTAATAAAGTCAAATAATGGTATGTGAGAGAGTCCCCATTGTGGTCCTGACGATCAGTGTTAGAGGAACTGTGTAACAACTCAGGCTTAGCCTGACAGTTAGCCAGCCCTGAACCAGGTTAGTTTCCCAGCATAAGCCGGATTGATTGAGCTTGAGCTATGTTGAATTAGCTTTGTGAAACCAAATCATATGACAATGTGTCAGACTAACTTAAATAAGCCTGGCTTATTTGGTAAACTTGTTTTATGAAACAGGCCTCCAAAATCACTTACTGGACCTTTAAAGTAATCTTTGGAAACCACACAGACTTTTATTATGACAAATTTTAGTCGGGTTCAGGGCCGTAAACACCGACATTTTTTAGTTTAGTATATTTAGACCACTTCTATCATTGATTGCTATCAAAATGTGAAGAGAGTTTCAACCAGTATAACAAAAAGTGTTTAACAAATTGCCTATCTTAGCTACAAGTAAACTCTGCAAGCCACTTTAAACTATTTGAAGCCATAGCTAGGCCTACTAAAGTTGTGTGTGTGTGTGTGTGTAGGCTATATCTATCCCATATTTTTTCTTTCATTTAACCCTTTTAATGTTGATATTGTCTCTTCTTTGAAAAAACAAATGTAATCTGGTTGTATATCACATTTTTGTTATGTCTTGTTGACTGACTTTTGCAATATTCCATTCCCACAACAGCCTTTCAAATCTGCTTCCACTACATCAAATCCAGGAACTTTTAGTTCTCTTTTAAATGTTGTAATATTCTGTTTCTTATTCTGCTTCTCCACTTCCATCTCTTTGAAAGTTATGTGGAACTTCGCATGAAATGCATAAAGAAGAATGACACATTGAATAAGAGCCCATTACAAGCGGTAAATTTTATTATGGGATAACAGCACATAAAGCACATCTAAAATCGATGTGTCAAATGCACTTTTAATAAAGGTAATATTAAAGGTACAGTTTCTAAGTACAATATAACAACATTCATATTAGAATGAAAAGTATTTAAAAGACAACATTAAATTTCTTATTTTTCTTTACAGCGGTATTTACAAAATCAATCAAAATACTTATTTTCATATTTAAGAATCAGACAAACAGAAGGAGCAAAACCACTATTGAGAAGAGACTATCTCCTAAAGAGAGTTCCAAAGAGCTGAATAAAAAGGTACATGATCAACTGTCCCCATTTTAAGATCAGTAGCAAACATGTGACGTAAAAATATGTGACAACCGCAAACCGTTCTCTGCTTCCCCCCCCCCCTCGCCGCAGGTTAGCAGGAGCAAAATCCATCCCAGCCCTTGTGCCTCCCCTTCAGCTCAACAAGAAATAGAAGTATGCATCATTTTACATACACGTATGAACACTTAAAATACATTGCATTAGTCATTTTGTTTCATAATCGTCAACTTAAAACCTAATCGGCAGGAAACAACAGGGAGAACACGGAGTGGATTGTCTATTGTCCGCCAGTTTGTCTCTGCGAATATCCAAAACAGGGTTTCGTGTTCAAAAACATCCAACCAGGGTGCAACTGACTGGATGCAATGTCCCATAACCACGTGAAGTTGTTCGGAGGAAAAGAAAGTAGCGTTGGGACTTCACAGAGACAATAAAAATGCTGTTTCCATGGCTATAAACAAACGTGAAATGCCTCATTTACATACAAAAAGACAGCCGAGGAAAAGAAAAGTCGGTAACACAAGACAGAATTCACCTACGTGTGCAAACACAGTCAGATTTGAGTACGTCGAGAACGGTGAAAACAATAACGGACGAATATAGTTTCTGCATCCTGTACGACTGAGAGGCACTCAGCGTAGTTTGCCATGTATTATTGCAAGTAGATTCTGCCTTGCTACAAAGATAAAAACAGGAAGTTTCGCACAAAACTTCGTACGACCGCCTTTGTTCTGTACAGTTTATAACACTTAACCGTTGTGTGTGTATGTAAGTGTGACTTTGAAAGTGAGCGGATGTCGGATAGGAAAAAAAGAAGCGCGTTTAAAGAAAGAAAAAAAGGTAGAATAAACAGAACGGAGGGAGCCAAAAAGTGGCAGACAATCCGATACTTTATCGCGTGTTTAAAGTCCTTCCAGAAAATAAGTACTGGTTTCGAACAATCAAAAATAAACACAATACTGCCGCTTTGAATTTTTTTTAAAGCATGAACAATCGTCTTTGTTGCGAAACAATTCAAAATTGCGATTTAGCTACTTAGCCGATACTTGCTAATAATCTTAAAAGTGGGAAGGAAACAAGCCGCGTCCCAAGACTAGCACACTGATACAGGTACTTGCTGGGTATTCGAAAGCAAATTTACCACTATCGTTATCTTTATCGTTATTATTATTATTATTATCATTATTTATCGAGTCCTAATATCAATAATGCATCAATACTCAGTGAAATGAATGGATTAAGAGGGCGGCCTAGTCTATGAATCCATAATTTTTGTTCACAAAAGTAACTTACCTAGCACCACACGTCAGTATAACACAAAAATTAATGTCCGCACACCCTACCGCTAATCCAACTAAGTCTAAAAGAGAGAAGTATACTCAGAACAGAGATATTGTACAGCATGATGTGTCTGATAAAACAGATAAATATTTGCACTGAGCAGGTCTTAATAGCAGTATTTTCTTCTTACCTATACAGACAGAAGTTACAAAGTTACTTTTATACATGTGATCGATAGAACATTAAATATCGTGAATTAAAAGCCGAAAGGAGGACAGGGAAACGTAGCTGTACAGGCCATTTGACGTTCGTAGTTCTCCACCCGGGAACAGAACTAGTCAATATACAAATAAAACAAAACTAACGCGAGAACAAAAAAAAAAAGAAACGCGATAAATAAGAAAATGTATTTACATGCAGATGTTCAAAGCCTATGCACAAAATGAATCATAATACACCATATATATTATTGCTTGACATTCGATTATGGCTAAAGACTTTTCTTTTAGTCTATTATCTAAACATAGTTCACTTTTAATAACGCGCCAGCTGTGCTTTTGGAAAGAAAACGATTGACGTAAATCTTAGTAACACTTCGACCTTCGGCTCGAATGCTGTCGCGAGCATGACACGTTCAAAATCCGTCGAGCGGAATTGCGGGGGAAACAAAAAAAATCGGTTGCCAAACGTGAGTGCATAGGCCTTGCGTTTGCATAAATCGAATCGAAATGTTAACGTCGAGGTGCGGTGTGTCATGCTTGTACAGCCTCGTCAAAGGGATTCGAGCTCAGTGCTACGGAAAACATTTTAAATCCTGGGAAAATAAAACTTAAGATCTTACATACAATTCACCTTCTCACCCTGCTGCGTCTGAACTTTTTAAAGCCTTGTCTGGGGGGTTTGACCTTAAGCGAACATAGCACAAACACACACATTTCCCCTTCTCGCATCCACATTCGGACGTATATTGCTTCTCACATAGATAAATAAAGGGAACCACGGTTTAAAAAAAAAGAAAAATGGATCTTCCACCGATAAAGAGAAACACGTGACTTTACTCTGCTCGTCTAAAATACCACAGATCCGGAGGTGTTTAAGTACCTTAGCTTGTATTAGAAAAAATAAATTTGTCCCAAAGTTCTATCTCATAGCATATTGCTTTATAATAACTACACAGACAAAATACGACATGCAAAAAGTGGCAAAACGTGACAGCTTTTATGGTATTGTACGAACGGACTTGAGGATCATTGGACAGGCAACAGCTAAGCTTGTTCGTCAAGGGGACTCCACAGCAGTGGCTACCCTGTAGAAACCCGTATTTGTCGCACGCGACGATTCGCCCGCGCGGACGTCTGAAGGTGGAGAAAATCGTGAAGAGGTATTTGGCACATAGACTCGAACAATTATGAGTGACGATCAGAACAAATCCCCATCCAGAGAAAAACAAAACCGGGAATTAGCGTAGCACGCTTGAGGTTGTTATCTTGCTTTGTTTGATTTCAGGGAATTAGATCTTGGAGCTCACTGGGTGATTTGATAAAGCCCGTGGCCTATGGGGGCGAATGAATGAAATGACACGTTGTTTATGATGTACCACTGTCTTCTTTTGACTTGACGGCACAGATGAGAGTGAATAACAGGGTATGACATGAGCTAAAAATTAACTATGACATTGAACGGTAACAGATGTGCGTGTGTTCCCATTTATCATCACCAGGTTCGTTTAGGTTCAATTCTGTTCCTAGTGAGCTGTCTACATAGGAAGCATCCTCTGAAATAGAACATTTTAAGTGACTGATTTGGACCGATCTACATAGACAACAACTCTTTGGGCCCTATTTTAATGATCTAAGCACACGGCGCAAATGCACTTAGGGCGTGTCTGAATCGAATTTTGCTAGTTTAACGAAGGTCCAAAAAGCTTGTCCTTACTCCCCTAGGCCCCGATCAGACAGAACGTGTTTTTGCAGCGAGATCCGCCTTTTTTTTAATAGATTTCTGTCGGCAGAGAGCGTTATGCTCGCTGCTTATGCGCCCTGGGGGCCTTGCGTTTTAACCGCCTGTTGCGCCTTGCGTTTTAACCGCCTGTTGTGGTTTTGAATGAGCGCATGAAGTTGAAAAAAATCAACTCGGAGCATAAAAAAGGGCCCGATATCATTGTGTTTTTTTCCGCATTGTCCAATCGAATGAATGGAGAGGCGGGCCTTCCGTTGTGGTGACGGTTATCTTGATTAGACTTTTTTATTTTCTAAATTAAAAAACGTCAACCAAAAAAGGCAGTGGTGCGCCTCGCGTTTTCAAACCTGAAAAACGCGTTCTGTCTGATCGGGGCCTTAATGAGTAATGGGTGTGTTTTGGGCGTAATGTGCAATAAACCAATCAGAGTCTCATATGGCGAACATATGGCCCAAAATGCATTTGCGCCGCATTGCGCCGGGTGTATGATAGGGCCCAAATAGTGGGGCAATGGAGTTTTAGCATGTTAGCATGTGGCTATCGTAATGCTTAATACTTTAATAAGCATTAAAAATCACATCCCCATAAATGTTGGGTAGATATGTCATTTATAATAAGATTTTCATTATTATTGATACATTTTTTCGGTACTAAATCAAACTTTTCTGATTCTGGATAAACAGAGATTTTTTGTTTGAAATAGAGATCATGATTTTCCCACAATTCTGAATAAAATAGCATGTACACTACTAGAGATTCTTACAAAATATTAATTGCTGGAGTCTATTTAACTTCATTACATTTTTAATTAGAAAATGGGTTGAGTGAACGATTCAATGCCTCGCTCATTAAGACTTCACTTGTTTCATTACTGAATGAATCAGCGTTTTTGAACGAAGACACAGGCGAACCGTAGTCATTTAGGAATACGATCGCGTGGGTGTTTGAATCAAGAATCTTTTAATGATTAATCGTGCAGCTCTATCATACACCATGCAGGAAGAATGTTTTTACAGGATTTTTTCGTAGTACATTTTGGGATCGACTTAACATTTGACAAAGTATTCAGGTGTCAGAAGCAGGTAGGTCTAGGTAGCCAGCTCACTAGGTTTCGGAACTGATCTCATTATCTCTCTGTGTTTTCAGTTGTCACAATATTACTCTCCCTGAGCCTTGTAGTACACAAACTGCTAAACATGAACCTGGATTGTCATTCACAGATTGATGATGTATTGTAGCAACCAGGACTTCTTGGGGAAGCATTGCACAGACTAATATTTTGTCAATAGTAGAGAACTTAAGTGTAATAAAAGCGGCATTATTTATCTGTATTGAACATGCCATCAAGATCAAATTATTGAGCTTTATATGCAACAGAGCTGACTAACTTGTTTAAGCTACCGGCTTCAAAATTGAGTTAGACAGACTCTTCCCTGAGGAAAATACTTTGTATCATGGGGGAAAAAAATGATATGAAGCTACCAAGATCCACTCAAATTTGGACAAATGTCAGTTTGCAGGTCGTAGAAGTGAACGATGACGGGTTTTTTCTGGATTATATTGGGATTTTCTAAACGCCACAACATAGTTTTACTGGAATGTTACAATACAACAAATTTTTTTCAGACTCAAAAAAGCAGGAAAGACCACTATGGCACATTCAAGAGACGTACAAACACGCGCAACACACAACAGTTAGGTATTCCAAAAAATAGCACTATTACTACAATTGTCTCGTTCTTTGAAAAAGACAAAAAAAAAAACATAAAAAAACACACAAATTCTAATTATTGCAGGATTAAGTGCTATATCATCTTTCGTTCTTTCCCTTTTTTCTGTGATAGGCTTCATAAGCACTGTACAATGGTACAAAAATAGAGGATTTCAACCAGACAAGGCTTTGAATATTTCTCCTTTTTTCGTCTCCCCCCCCCCCACTCTTACGTTCCAGATGAGCATTGTTGCTGGGCAAAGACTCTCACAAGAGCCGGTTTAAGCAAAAATCAGCCATTTGTTAACCAGATCTGACTCCTCCATGTGGTCATGTGACACACCACCACTAGATGGAACCATTAAACAGCATCTGAAATGTGTGGACAAAGGGTCCGATTTCATGATTTCATTTAATA